>NW_027104185.1:57830-426055 GCF_902728285.1 Clytia hemisphaerica
AATTACAATATTACTTGTGCAAATCAAAACAAACAAAATGGCAGACTGGTTATGATGATGAGCAATTCTTTGACTGGAAAAAGTGTTTTGTATGTCAAATTTTGTTTCTTGTCTTTGAAACTGAATACTAACTACTGTAATTTGTCAGAAGTTCATTTCAGCAATGATTTCAATTCTTTTTCCGAAATCTTTAAAGAAATTTGCTCAAGTTTTCAAATGTACATTAAATCCAAAAGTGGTTGAATGAATGTTGAATGTCAATCAATACAATGTAAACAAACTTTCTCTTTTGGTCTTCAAAATAGATTTACCTCACTTAGAGTTTTTTCACTTTTTTTTCAGTGTGGTAAATCTATTTCAAAAACCTGCAAAAATTTTGTTTACATTCGTTTAACTTTACATGCGCACATTCAACTTTTTCATGCAGTTGCGATAGCCTAAATAACTTACGCTCCAGTGGTTTGGTGAACTAGCTCCAATTCTGGCTTTCCCAAGTTAGGATGGACCTTCCCGAAGGCATTTAACGGTGGTTAGACTAGGTACACAGACAGTCATACAGAAACACCATAAAGTGAAGCTATATAGCTATAAACTCAAAAAGTCTAGCTTCCTGAAGGCACGTCTCTTCATTGTCTGCGCGATCATCCTAATGGCTTCAATCCATTCAGCTTGGCAGCTTGGTGAAAAGATTGCATCATGAAAAAGTACTATGCACTTGAAAAAAAATTTAGGCGCATTTCAACTTTTCTCTACTGTACGTCTGAATGGACCACAATGGCATTCCTTTATTTTTCTTTTGACCAATAAGATAGAAGATTTTGTTTGAGAAGTGCAATCACAGTGGAGGCCGGGCCTTAACTAGGATTGGTTTCTATTTCACCCTATTGAAGATGGCGAAGAACTTTTTGATAAATTTCATACGCAGTATCCTCTTGACTATTGTTTATTAGGCAAAGTTGCAATAGAGAATTGTTGAAATATAGCAGCCAATGAAAAAAACAAGCTATTTCTGATTGGTTACCTTGTTGATTTATTCACCACTATATATTTTGCCTACAATCTAATATGTCTGCGGCATCTTAGAAAAGGTCTATTTAGACGATAATAATCACGATATATATTGTTGTAAGAAAGAAACTAGGAGAAAAAAAACAAACAGGAGATGTGAAAACCTGTAAGCTAATGATACCATAATTTTTGAAATATATTTTTGAGAAGCTTTTCCAGCTTTTTCTTAAATTTTATCAAATTATCAAGCTGCGAATTCTTCAAGTATTTTGTTAATGGAATATAATTTTTTTTCAAGCAAATGCCTCAATCAATCAATAATTAAATCAATCAATTATTCCTAATTATTTTTTAATGTTTTAATTTTTAATGCATTAAAGCTTTATAAGTGCTTGACATGATCTTTATGTGGGGGCATTTAGTGAAAGCTATGACTAGTTTTAATCCCTACTGGCTAAAAAAATACTACCGGGCCTGTGAGAAGAGGTGTTCTGAGAACTCACGAAAGGTATGAGTATAAATAGTGCTACAGCCGCAAGTGTATCAAAAAGTTGTGCAAGTGACTCAAGGATACGAAATGGGATTTTGTAAGTAAAGTTATGTCGTTTTTTATATTTTTGGTAGCTATCCGATTATCCGGCTCGGGATCAACCCAACAAACTGAATTTAACAAAAAGTCGAAGCTTTTGAATTCTAATTAGCTTTTGATTACTACAAAATGACAAAATAAATAAAGGTTTGCAGAAATACCGTATTGTTTCGATTAAACGCACCGGGCGGTTATCAAATATTTTGGTTTTTAGGAGGCGCGTTTATTCCAAAGAGCATTTAAAAGAATGGGTATTTATCAAATAATTTGGTGACAGGAAACTTGACCCCCGTGACAATTGCCACCGGGGTAATCACCCCCCGGACAATTTCCTGGGGGTAATTATCTGGGGGTAGTTGTCCTGATGGCAATTGTCCATGGGTAATTATCACTGGGGTAATTGTCCTAGAATCAATAATTTTAGGCAGGGTCATTGGCTGCGGTTGTTTTGCTTAATAGAGGATGATTACTGAGACAGACAGGGATGCTTCCATTGTTAATAGAAAAATAAACAATTGTATGATAAAAAAGTAGTGTCCATGGTGTAATACTCACGTTACAAGTTGAGTTATCTTTGCATAATCCATTCATTTTTCCTTCAACTGTTTAAACGAAAAGAGAGAGAAAAGTGAGCCCTGGATAGATACCTACCCTAGGATAGGGAAATTACCACGCTTACCAGACACTGCTAACCCTGCGCTCGTGACGCGACAGAGTTATTGGTATAGACGACGATACTCGAATTACGCGGGAGGAGATATATCTTCGCAAGTGTTGAACCTATGAGTATCGTCACCATACCACGTGTAGCGCCTGACATAGTCCCCACATACTCTTTTATCAGAGTGATGGAACCCAGTTCCCCTGACAAAGCATGGAGTCGACCTAGGCGAAGGTACATTCACTTGCCAAGTGAATCATAGCACCGAGTGGAAATCGAACCCTAATCTCCCAGACGGGAATCAAGGTTGATAACCACTACACTACTACGGCTGTTGCTTAAAAGAAAAAGAGAGAAAAATGCGATTAGATTTAGTACTTTGTCGCCCTAAAGTCGGGGACCATATACCAAAAAAAGGTTGCTTCGATATGTTAGGTACCAGCGCTGTAAACTCGAACCCATAATTTTTGCAATGAATAGAAAGGGCATGCAACCATCTAAACTAAAGTGCTTAAATTTTTGTCACTTATAAAACCAACATTTAAAAAGTTGCAGTGGTTGCNCGCCGTGGATTATGTGGTGTGTTTAGGGCATTAAGGCTCTTACGACCCTGTCTCTATGCGGCTTTATTGGTCAGCCTAAGCTGAGCATTCAAATCCGTAAAATTCATTTCTTCCATCATCATCATCATAAGACGGCAAAAAAAAAATCCGATTTCCCGATCTCACTTTGATTTTTAAACTTTCTTCCGATCGGGTTAACTTTTTGGGTACTTTTAGCGTGCGTTGTTTTTACAGATCATAATGTGGTGTTTCAAGATGGCGGCTCAAGCGATAAGTCAGATGTGATAAGTCAGTGTTGTACCAAAGTATTTCCAGTGTAAATCTGTTGCAAGCTTCAATTTCTGTCATTTATTTTTTTAACTCGGCAAATCAAACACATGATTTTCATCAAGGGGATTCTTTTTCTACACCTTTTGAAGGTTTAAAGCCGTTTGCTCAAGTTTTTGTTTATGTTGAATTTTCTGACAGTCTGATACTTTTTATTGCTGCTTTTTATTAGTTTTTGCAATAAAAACATATTTTTCTTGTTTGCCTCTAGCTCTAGGTGGGATTGATGGTGTTATAATGTTATTGGAATTTGATAAAGTTTACAAAAGTACAGCTACTGTCTAAATTTGATAGAGACTGGATGCAATCGTGCTTTTTTGGACTTGGTTTGCTTGGACGTGTTTGATAAGGCGAATCGCAAAAAATTGTTTGGTTCCCGTCATTTCTACTTTAAAAAGTGGGGGTCAGTTTGTCGAAAATATTTTTCTTTCAAGAAGCAGCTATATACATCTTGTTGAAAGGGAATCTGTACCCGTGTGTGGACTGATCTGAATTAAGAAATTGAGAAACCGTGGATAAACCTGTGCAGAGGTCGACAGTGGAAATCCAGCAAAGCAGCGGAAAAGCTTTCCGACTCTCCAACTCTACCTGCTGACCGTAAATCAGGGGCGGTCAGATGACGGGAACCAAATGATGACATCACATCTCCTATTATTGGACTTGCAAAATTATGACAAATGGTCTTTGGAATTTGATCAATTATATTAATATTAATATATACAGTTCTTGTTGAAATTGATCAAACTATTTTTCACGCAGTTCCGGACGCAGATAGTGTTTTTCTAACCTTTTCTAACCTTGGCGCACGTTTTGACTGAATGATGGAATGGAATGAATGGCGATAACAGTTTATACATATCTCTTATCAGACTTGCAGAAAGCGGACTGCAGATGGTTTCTAGAATTTAATGAATTATACCGTCAAGTTACACAACATGCACACTCTCGTCACAACTTGCACAGTCATAACAAACAGATCCATCTGGTCTTCATTTAACATTGTTTTAAAGTTTAAAAACCACTACCAGTGCTTGGCACAGAAGAGAGGAATCCCAGTTGAAATTAATTGCTACTCCGCTGCCCTGTTGAATTTATTTATTACCTTAAAGGAAGAAATTTTGGCGGGAATTTAATTTGGCGGACGGCCAAAAAAGTTTTTTCAGAGGAAATTTAATTTGGCGGATGGACGATAAAACTAAATTTGGTGGGAATTTAATTTGGCGGTCGCTTAAAAATTTAACCTTAAGATGGCGTCAAAACAGCGAAAAAATAGCAAAAACACCTTGAAAGAGATCATATTTTCAAAATGTTTAATTTGGCGGGAATTTAATTTGGCGGATGGCGGAAAAAAGAAATTTTGGCGGGAACTTAATTTGGCGGATTTCAGTCAAATCCGCCAAATTTTCTTTCCGCCAGTGTTTATTCCGCCAAGGTGGTAAAGCGATCGCCCAAATTCATAGACCATTCAAAAGGGAGTTTAAGGCAAAATAGGTGGAAAATGAGCTTCCCTGCATAGTTATGAATTTTAAGTTTTGCTTTCGATTATCATTTGCGACCAGCAAAGTCTTCAAGATGGTTGTGTGCATGTTGTGTAACTTGACGGTACTAAACTACAAAGTTTATTTACGAAGACTGGATGTAAATTATGTTTTTCTGACCTTGCCAAATTTTGGCTTTCACTGAATAGCAGTCAGTTTTTACGTACCTCATTGGCCTTGCAGACAACTGACAAATGGTTTCTGTAATTTGACCAAGTCTACCAAAATACAGTTCCTGTTGAAATGTTATAAAAATGAACTACGTTTTGCAAAGATTTTGATGCAAATTGTGTTTTTCTGGAGTTTGCGCTTTGTGACTTAAAGTTTGTAGCTTGTTAGTTTAAAGTGTTATTGGAGTTTTATCAAGTAAAACAAAAAGTACAGTTTCTATGTATATTTGATGGATATCTTTATTTTGGTTCTGACGTTTTGGCAATTTTCTTATTTACTAGATAACACTTTGTATCTGACATATGGATATTGTCTCCATACTTTGATCTTCTCGTGGGGGGGGGGGGCTTGGAGGAGCTCTCAGGCTTGTTTTGAATAATTTTAAATCAAGTTATCAAATGTTTCACATTTTGTACATTATTCAACATTTTTAGTCTAATCTGTTTCAGTACATCTCTTACATCTGTTAACCCACTTATTAAAGCTATCTAGCTAAGCTCTATTGGCTGACCTTCCAGCCTCGGCTGGTTTATTATAATATTAATTAGAGGGATTTTTAGAGTGTCTCGTATTTTGCTAGCAACTTGCGAATTGAGGTGGAGTCTGGATCGCTTCGCAACCCTTATACAATACGGCTAGTATCGATTTTCAGCTAATTAGCTTATATAAAATAGTCTAAATAGCCTTTGATAGGCTAATCAGCCTATGATAGCCTAATTTGAAGGTGTTCTTGACTGTCTAACGGCAACATTAAAGCGGTAATTCCGCAATATTTTCTTGATTTGCTTGTCCGGAAATCAATAATGGTAGGCAAAGTGGC
This sequence comes from Clytia hemisphaerica, assembly GCF_902728285.1. Classification (NCBI taxonomy): domain Eukaryota; kingdom Metazoa; phylum Cnidaria; class Hydrozoa; order Leptothecata; family Clytiidae; genus Clytia; species Clytia hemisphaerica. The sequence continues at coordinate 63,508 of NW_027104185.1, forward strand.
GTTAAAATAAAAAAATTCACGTGCACACTGCACTGCACACGCAAGACTTTTTTGTTGACCATTACTAATGAAATTTCATCTAACTGGTAACTGGTAGATCGATAGGTAGTATCTGTCTATTAAAGACTTTGACATGTTAGTTATTCAAATGTACATCAATGGACTCTTCCTTTAGGGATGAAAGAAAATAGAAGCCCGAAGGAAGAGGGCTACAAAACAAGAGTAGTCTAGAAGATAGAATGAACAAAGACAGGAGACTCGTCCTGCATTTTTATAATTTGATATACAGGACAGGTTTGAGCTGTGAGGCAGATTTATGTCTCAAACTAGCCGTATTGTATAAGGGTTGCGAAGCGATCCAGACTTCACCTCAATACACCGTTTAGGAGTCTCGTTATCTTCACTGCAGAGGCCCGGTAAAAATGGTAGGTAAAAATGCGCACTTTAGTACTGTGAAAGGTTAGAGGAATGTAAACATTGTGAATTTTTTTCTCTCCTTTAAAGAGAATGATTTAGATATTTGAACATGATATCAATGATAATTTTATAAGTCTCTCCTCCTGAAAATTTCACCAAAATTCATCAAGAGGAAAAGAAGTTATGATTAAAAGGAGTTCTTTACCTACCGTTTTTCTGCTATGTTTCCTTATGAGAACCAGATGTTTACCTACCATTTTTTTACGGAGGAGAGTGAATTTTCCGTGGTCGCTAAAATCAAGTCTGAGCCTTGATTTTCCAAGGAGTTCTTGTTCATTTTCAAAATTTTCCAAGGGGGTTATTAGAGGCTTCCAGGGGGTTCTCTCCTCCTAAACTGACATCAATAGTCATTTTCCAGGCCCTTTTTCACAAAAGGGGTGTCAACCCCTAATTTCTAGGGGATAGTTTGTTATCCAAAATTTCCAGGGGGGTTAGTGAAAAGAGTTTGTCGATACCTCTGTACAATTTTTTTTTGGAATAGCCCATTTAGTTTTCACATGATTAGCACAGCGAGCGCTATTGTAATTATATCTCAGATATCTTCTCCGGAACATTCCTGATATTTCTGGTGTTCCACAGCGGAGCGCCGGGGGAGATTCCTAAGGCAAGTTGGGGCAAAGTTTAAAATGGTACCAAGATTTAGCTCATGAAAGCCACTATTGGTAAATTTCTGTGACGTGGTATATACAAGCAGTTAGTCACACTAGGAAATCAAGCTTTCAGAAAAAATAACATCAGTCATCTACAGGATGTATTTGCAACAACAAGAATGAGAGTTGTACCTGAATTAAGTTCAAGATCCCAAGACAATCAATTAAAACTTGAAAACTTAAAATGAGACAAAATGACAGATTGCGAACGTGCAGCAGCCAAATATCAACCAACCAAATTTTTTCATTCAATTCCTGAGAAAGCACTTTAATTTTTAAGGCCTTGTTTAGGTATACACTAAAGTAAAAATAATTCCGCACATGTAAATGGATCATTGTTTGAGGTCCGGCAAAATTATCGGGAGACAGCCTATCCGGTGGTGCGCGGATCTAGGTGGGTTCCGCCTCCCCAGTAGATCTTTGTCTTTGGAAGTTGATCTTAAAATTAGTTTTCAAGGTTGGCTTGGCTCAAATATTTTCAGCTATGGCTCAAATTTTAGGCAATTTCTCAAAGTTTTTGAAAATGTTAATTTCATTAAAAAGCGCCGGGTTATTTTTTCATGAATCCCTTTAGAAGTTTTGCGGCGCATTTTTTTGCTTGAGAGTCAAGTAAACAATATACCGTAAGTTGGTCTAATCTCGAAATACGTCTTCCAATCTTGACATAGCTGTAGGCTGGTCTTCGAAATAAAAAATCAAACATAAACAAATACATACCAAAGTTATCAATCGATCACTAAATTGTACTCTCCCTATCACGTCACAGATTGTTAATATAATATGAAAAATGTGAACTGTTATTACTTATATTTGAAAAAAACACTTTAAACGATTTAGTAATCGCTAAAAAACTAATTAGCATGCTTTCAACGAAGATGCCCAAATCACAACAACATTTTGCACGCGAGGAATTTTTTAGTAAGGCCTTTTTACCGTGAACCAAAAAAAATTAAAAGAACCCGGTTTCTTTATGAATTTGAAAAGGGACCGGGTGTGCTAGGTGCTGCGCCTAGAAGTTTAACGCGGCCTCCTAGCGCCTAGAGCGTGTGCTTGCAATAAATAATAAGGAAATGGAAACCAGGTCGACTAAGCGCGTGAATTATTTTTATCACGTGACTTGAAGCGTAATAAAGTTGTAAAATTTTAATGATGGACATGAGAAAGTTACGAGGAAGTTTGCATGCGTTTCGTGTGTTGTGTAAAACTGCTTATAATTTGGCTGTTTTTTTAATTGAAAGGATTGCAATGTTTACTAAACTTCTAGTTTGATGGATGAACTTGTTCGATAAGAATGATACCTTGAATTTCATTCAAGGTTTGTTTTGATTATTTTACAGATCCGGTGTCGAGATTGGAAGACGTATGTCAAGATTAGACCAACTTACGGTAGCGCTTTCGCAGCATTAATTTTTGATACGCATTTTGACGGGACGCTAGTGTGACTTACTGACAAGTCTAGGCAATGCCAATAAAGAAGAATCAAACGCCAAATCAATTGAACACAATTGAATAATTGCAATTCACGCAATCGAATATTACCCAGGATTTGTTCCAATTACGTTCGATTGCATTCGATTATCTTGGATTACTTCGATTGGTTTGGATTTTATTTGCTTTTGTACGATACTTAAGCGCTCGGCTGCTCACACTTAAAAGATCTAGCGGAGTGATCCAATTTAATTTAATCGCAATCAAACTCACAGAAAACATAATCGTAATCTAACGAAATCGAAGATCAATCAAATGTAATTGACAATCAATCGAACCAATGGAACATACCGTCAACTGCTCTAACTTGGGACGATTGGTCGAAACATGGGACTGTTGCATATCTGGTCTGTATTTTCACTTTGTGTAAAATCGAAAGAGAAATCATGTATTTTTTAATACGCCGTTCCTTAACTCAAATTAAATGACTTTGGAAGTTCAGTGAAATGGTGGTCAAATTGCCGTCCCATGTTTTGTCAGATAGTCCCAAGTTAGAGCAGTTGACGGTAGTCAACTAATTAATGGAATCAATCTAACCTTTACTCGAACGCAAACGGACACAATCGAATATTACCCAGGAATCAGCCGTTCGATCGCGTTCAATTAAGTGCGATTGGTTCGATTGCAATTTTTTTTCGAAGTTGTTTGATTGACACTGTCTGGACAAGTATTTGCCAGAACCGTATCGGCGCTCCGGAAACTCGATTAATGCAATGAAAAATTAAACTTTTCTATGTTTCACTTTTTTGCACCTATTCTTCAAAATGAAAATATTTTTTAAGTTCTTCTTTTATTCAATGATTTCTTACATAAGAAATCATTTTGAATAATGATTGAATAATGGCACTTTGTTGACAATCTAACTCTTGCATCAAATTCCCGCTTTCTTCAGTAAATTTAAGATGAGAAAAAACCTAAGTCACGGATCACAGATTAAACAAATATATGAAGGGTGGGATTTTACAGCCGCCCGCCGTGCAAGGCACTGAGAGGCCACCGGTGCCAAAAAGAAGGGTTGTTTGAAATGCGACAACCTCATTGGTAGAAATTTGATAAACAGCTGCAAATGAGCGCTGAGAAGCGATCAGTAGAAGAGACCACTTTCGTTTTTTTCGTTTCAAAATAATGATAGAACAAACCTATTCAAACAAAATTAACAAGGTCAAAATAGTAAATAAAGGCACAACATTTTTATATAAAATTAGCTTCGAACTGCAACACATTTTACATTGAATAACCCTTACTTATTTGTGGAACAAAACTTTTAAAAGTGTCGAGGGTCTAGGGTCGAAAGCCCTGGGCTACCAAAAATTTCATGAATCATTGGGGGATCTTAAATCTCAGGGGGACCTTATTTTTGCCTGGGACCTAAACCCAGGCTAACACTATGTCTACTTCACTGGACTCAAAATCATCAAGAAGTAGAGTATAGTCTACATTAATCGTAGAAATTTTAGCGAGACTAATTTTAGGGTATATTAGTGAGTCAGGAAAATCTTGATTTTTTTTGGATTTATTTTAGCGACTCACGATTTCCAAAAATTTTGCGTGGATAAATTTTAGCGAATACTCGTATTACATTATTAATTGAATTTGTTTTCTAGCATTTCTTTGCACTGAAACCCTTCCTATTGATAAAAATGTATCAAGGCAATATAACCAGAAATTTTGTGCGGATAAATTTTAGCGATCAGCGATTCGGCGTGTTTTAGCGAGATTTATTTTAGCGAAATAGGGAAAACTTGCTAAAACGCTAAAATTAGTGTCGCTAAATTTTTACAACACCCAACTTAAGGCTAATCTGAGCCAAATTTCATTTTTGTGCTAACAGACCACACTACTCAAGTTTCTTTAAGTTTGACCTGGAATTTTTATATTTTCATGAGAAAGAAACAGTTGGGTCCTAATTTTTCAGGTGGTTTTTTGGTAAATATTTAAACCAATCATCATCAATTATGCTATTTATTTTACGTGAAGCTCGTATCGGTTGGTAAAATACAAGGGCGTCGTCTACTCTGTGCTTAATTGTAGGGTGTTGGTACTCTGGGAGAAAATCCATAAAATGTGGGGGGGGGTTAACTAATTGATCTAGGGGTGATTTCCTTAAAAACCCCTTGGAAAATGAAAGTTTTGGCACTTTTTTAAGAATATTTCATCGTATTTCATAAAATGAAAGGGGGGGGGGGGGTCATCATATAATGCTATTGGGCGATTTTTTCCTAAAAGTTGCAAAGTTAATCCCCCTACAATTAAGCACAGAAGAGTATTAAAATGGTCCCTATACGGCCAGTGTTTCATGCATGACTACATTACATCAGATTTATAATATGGTAGCTCCATCAATCAGCATTCATCTTGTTTATCAATCATCGTTTCTAATCTGTTCTAATCCAGGTAAAAAAAATAAAATAAAAAAATTGAAAACATGTCTGATTACAGCAGTTTCGGTTCATCCTCATTGGATTCGCTATCTTCTTCATCGGGTTTTGAATCATCATCAAGGTATGGATCAAGTGGTGGTCAACCCTCTTCCTCACAAATGATGGAAGCAGTCAAACAACAAATAGCTGTTGCTAATGCTCAAGAACTTCTATCTGTAAGTATTGCACCCAGTTAAATGTTTTTTTTTCACAAGGGTTGAGATATGCTTTGGAGGGGTGTTACTTTGCTCTTATGGATATTCTCTTGGCTTGAATCCAGGGGAGTCATCCTTATAATTACCTCCCTTCTGTCCTTTTCTTTTTTCTTTCATTTTTGCAACTTTTTCGGTGTGGTATTTATTACGAGTCTCCTCAAAAGCTGACCAGGTCACTAAGGCTCGATAGGTGTATTCTTTTACACGCTTTTTAATAAGAATGATTTTATAAGAACACGAGGCTGATATTTGACCAAACCTAAGAACAAATAAAGAACAATCTGACACTCAGATTTCAGAAATTACTAAAACAGTACTGAACTTAACAGATTTCAAACCTATTTTGAGTTTTTAGGTAAAGAAGCTGAGCGTATTAAAAACATTAGGAGAACATTTAAGCCAGAAAAATTAAAAACAGCCCAGTCTGATTAAAAATTGGCTGGTTCGTTTCACAATGATCAAAATTTTCTCACAATGTTTTCATTTTACAAACTATCTTCTTATTATTTATTGTTATCATTTTATTTTTAGAAAATGTCTGACAAGTGTTTCAAAAAGTGCATCACAAAACCTGGAGCCAACTTGGATAATTCAGAACAGGTAAAGTGAATTTAACATAATTTTCATTGATCACTGTAACGTGCTAAAGCATTGGGCTCAACTTAAGTATAGGTGTTAAAGTGGAAGGTCCAATTGTAAACACTTTTTTATAAACAGGGACACTTGAGAATAGAGAAGGCTCAATTGTTAATTTAGGATGATGGGTACTCAGAATAAAGGAGGGCCTTTGATTGTAAAGTTAGAACTATGAGTCATAGGGTACTCCGGATTAAGCTCAATTATAAAGCCCACGTGATGGGAGCTTGGGTTGTGTTGTTAACTTAGAGAATTTGTAAACCCAGGGAGATGAGGAAGAGAAGGCTCAGTTGTAAACCTAAGGTGATAGTGAAGTATTTGGTATTAGTGACTGAGTACAATGGTGGGTACACGGATTTTGAAAAGCCTAACTATAAACCCTTGTTGTTGGGCATTTGGGATTAGAGAAGAAACAATTGTAAACTCAATATTATTGTAAACTTGGAACTAAGAGAACGGGATTTTGAAAATCAATAAAAAACGATGTAATACTAAAAATGTCTTAAGTTTTAACTTAAGGAAGGTTGTGTGCCAAATTTCAGCTCCGTTAACCAATTATTCCGCTCTCTACGCTTGAGTCCCAGGTAGGATCGCAAAAACACCAAAATAGAAAAATCAGTCCATCGTAGGGTGTGTTGTGCGCAGATTTGTAATACTTGCGCAGATTTGTAATACCTGCGCAGATGTGTAATACTTTCTGCGCAGATTTGTAATACCTGCGCAGATTTGTAATAAACTTTGCGCAAATTTGTAATACTTGAGCTGCGCAGAAATGTAATACTTCTCTGCGCAGATTTGTAATTTGGAATTTAGATTTTTACTTTGAGGGCATATGTTTCCCACGAAGAAAAGTTTCGAAAAAAAGACTTAGAAAATAATCAGAAAATCACACAAAGGTTTGTATATCTTTAGTATGAACATTAACTTTATAAGAAACGAATCAATATATTTTAATGTAATGAAAATTGGCTTTTGGCAGTTGGTTCTTTCAATACAAACATGGGATTTTGAACAATTTCAATATTTTCATTTTTCTTATAAGCATCAACTTTATGAGAAACGAATCAATATATTTTAATCTAATGAAAATTGGCTTTTGACAGTTGGTTCTTTCAATACAAACATGGGATTGGGAATAATTTTAAGAATTTTCATTTTTCTTATAAGCATCAACTTTATAAGAAACGAATCAATATCTTTCAATCTAATGGAAATTGGCTTTTGGCAGTTGGTTCTTTCAATACAAACATGGATTGGGAATAATTTTAAGCATATTCATTTTTCTTATAAGCATCAACTTTATAAGAAACGCATCAATATATTTTAATGTAATGAAAATTGGCTTTTGGCAGTTGGTTCTTTCAATACAAACATGGGATTTTGAATACAATTTCAATATTTTCATTTTTCCTATAAACATCAACTTTATAAGAAACGAATCAATATATTTTAATCTAATGGAAATTGTTCCAATCATTTATTTTCATCTTTATGTATTTTTTCTATCTAACAACAATAAAAAACATACCGAAGCTTCAACCATCAAACTCTTTTTGAAAGAAAGTTAACTCAAAATAATTTCACTTGAGATATCATGCTGGAATGTAATGCAGGTGCTATGAAAGGTTATAAAAGAAATCCAGTCAGAGGGGACAGGTTTCCTAGCTAGGTAGAAGGTGGTTTTAGAGCAAATCAATATTTTCTTATCATATCATTTTACAAATTGTTCATCAATTTTGGTACTACCTCTTGAAATGATAAAATGTTGACAAAAATATTTTTATATCATTAATTGTTTTTTAATAACAAATTGCTTATAAAAATAAATATGTTCATGTTATTCTTCGTACCTTGTTTACTTCGAAATAAACAATTACCGACAAGAAATAATTTTTAATTTTACGAGTTATTGATTAGTTTCTTATAGAAGCAGTTCTTATAAAAAATGTACATGTTCATGTTATTCTTCGCACCTTGTTTACTTTGAAATAAACAGTTACCGACAAGAAATAATTTTTATTTTACGAGTTATTGGTTAGTTTCTCATAAAAGCAGTGCTTATAAAAAATAAATTTGTTCATGTTATTCTTTGTACCTTGTTCACTTCGAAATAAACAATTACCGACAAGAAATAATTTTTATTTTACGAGTTATTGGTTAGTTTCTTATAAAAGCAGTGGTTATAAAAAATAAATTTGTTCATGTTATTCTTTGTACCTTGTTCACTTCGAAATAAACAATTACCGACAAGAAATAATTTTTATTTTACGAGTTATTGATTAGTTTCTTATAAAAGCAGCTCTTATAAAAAAATATGTCCGCGCTATTCTCATAAAAATTTTTTATATTACCAGATAAGTTTCTCATAAAAGCACTGCTTAGAAAAGAAATATTAATTGATTATTTATTCGATGTGCTCAATAATCACAACTTTATTTGGGTATTATTTTCTAAGTCTTTTTTAATGCATTTTGTTCGCAGAATAGAATTTGGTTACCAATGAAAATATCAATTCCAAATTACAAATCTGTGCAGAGAAGTATTACAATTCTGCGCAGCTCAAGTATTACAAATTTGCGCAAAATTTATTACAAATCTGCGCAGAAAATATTACAAATCTGCGCAGGTATTACAAATCTGCGCAAGTATTACAAATCTGCGCACAACAGGGTGCCTTTTTTGGAAAATCTGGGGAAAATTTTGAAATTTCAGTCCCATTCAGGGTCACTTTTTTCGTAAATTTCGGCAGAATCTTTGGAAAACGAGTTCCTAGGGTCCATTTTTCGAACCTCAGTGGAGCAACCCCGTCGGTCGGCAAGGGTAGTCCCCCCCCGGAGTTACTCTAACTGCTTCACTTTGCGATCGTTCTTTAAAAAAATCTATTATCTAACCTAGTAACATATTCTTTGAACAAATAAGCAATGTTTACTTTGCTGAACGGGTGACGGCATGCCTTCCATCTTGTGACTGCAAATTTATTCATCGTTTTAAATACTTTGATTTTTTTCCTTTGTTGAAACGAAAATTATGTAACAAAATATCTAATTTCATATGCATATGATACACATGACAACAAAATATTTTTAAATCATTTTTATAGAAATGTCTTGCGATGTGTATGGACCGCTACATGGAAGCATGGAACCTGGTATCACAGACATACACCAATAGACTGAATAAAGAACACAGCATGCAAGGTGGTAGTGGTAGTGGTGTACCTAGTGGCCTCATGTAAACAAAAGAGAACGAATAGTTTAAATTACTGAACTCTTAAATAAAGACTGGAATAGCAGACATCTCATATGCTGTTAAAAATAAAAGTTAATCTTTGTCTCAAGTAGTACCCAAATGCATTGTACAGAATGTACCTTGTCTCAGAACAATAGCCAAGAGCTATGAAAATGCATTCTTTGCGCAAAACTATGGAGATAGATATGAATAATACATCCATTCTAATTCTAGTCCTTCTTTTCGAGCTAGGTAGCAATATGACTTTTTTTAGAAATAGAGATTAGAATTTATTTTCCTATTTTTGAGCAATAACGTGACTTGAAAATAAAGACCTAAACTAGACTACGATTTGCTGAGATAAACTAGACTTTTCTTTTTTGTACATTCCTTATATGAAGACTTGATTTTTAAGAGCGCATCCCTTTTTGGATTATGTTTGCCTTACCAAGAAATAATTACGTTTCCAAAAAAAATCGAAATTTTCTAATCGAATTATATAGTATAAATGTGACCGACCACTTATTAGAACTTCCAATTTTCATTTTCTATAAAATGTTTGTATAATCTCGTAAGTCTTATAAGATTTCTTTATCTTATCATAAGAAGGCTTTGTAAATTTTAGTAGTTAAATTTTCATAAAACATACTATATAATTTTTGCTAAAATTAAGCCGCCACCAGTTTTTATTTTTTTCATTAGGAATTATGAAATTAAGCGAATGCCATATAGAATGATTCTTTTGTTGCTTTTTACACCTGCATCTAAGATCGGAGGTCTCTAGTTAGTTTTACATGTTGGTAGAATTTTAATTCTAAATTAATTTTTTTAAACTCTTACGCTCCGTGATTACAGTATCTTTACACTTACAATCTTTAGTTTGTTCATTTGAAATCTTCCCGAGGTTACGAGGTTACGCGTCTTAGAGTGTTAAGAAACTAAGGAGCTAGTTTTCAAGACTATATTTTCCAATTATAATATACGACCAAATTTTTTCTCTGTTTTCAGTGTAAGCATGAACATATAAACGACTGGACATCCATCTCCTTTGTATTTTTTAAGATAACACAGCTAGCTTCGTTGCCGCCTCGTTAAAAACATAAAATGAAACAATAAATTTTGATAATATACCTCTTGGGAATACCTTGCTAACAACGTCAAAATTTCGACAAAAGTCTCTGTTGTTCAACTCTTTTCAAGTCTCTTATCTATATCATAAGAAATATAACAGAGGCAAAATCATCGTCAGCTTGTCAAAACTCCGACTAATATTTCTAAATTTTGACTTAAAAGTGTCGAATAATTTTAGAGAGTGTCACATTCAAATTTGATATTCTTATGACAGAGGCTCTCAACTTTGGCAAGCTATTTTTTTCAAGTCATCAAAAAAATTATTGGAGTGACAAAAGTGATTCAAAAGTATACACGCAGTTGAAATTCTGCATTTCAGAGGTGAAAGTGTTGATAAGATATATTGCAAACTTGTGAAAAAATCCGAGAATAATTTTTTTTGTGAATTGGGACTAATGTTCAAGCTCTATTAATCCTTTTACCTAAATAATTCAAAGAAATATAAAATTATGACGGAATATTGTCGGATTTTTCATATCAATTTTGAAATACAGGCGGCAACGAAGCTCGCTTCAAAGAGACAATAACAGATAGATGTCCAGTCGTTTATATGTTCATGGTGTAAGAGAAGTAAAATGGCTAATAAAAGAAAACAGAAGACATCAGCTGAGATGAAATCTATTGCAAGCAAAATTATTAAAATCGACGAGAGAAAAGAAAAATTAGTGCCATTTGATTTTGATGACAATGATTGCGATTTGATAATTATAACAAAGGAAAATGAGGTCTATCTGCCATCTGGTTTTGTTAAGATGTTATCGAATGGTGAAGATATTCAATTAAGGGATGGTAAAATGAATATTGACGTTTCTACTGAATGTTTGGTTCGTTGCTTATCGTTTTATGACTTGCGATTTTGGGATGAGACGCAAGTATGTAAGTCTTACATTTTTCGAATATTTAGTTTGCTACATTTTTATGAATCGAATGTGTGCAGTCACACCCTGTCTGGAGAGAGGTGTACTACCCTGCTGACAAGATGGATTAGCGCATCAAGTAGTCTTGATTTCCCAGATAATATAAAATGTTAATATTCATGAGAATGTACATTGAAGAGGAGGCTACGATCATGGAAATTGCAAAAACTTATTTATCACGTTGAAATAGCCGAAAATATCCCAAATCAAGCATCACGCCAAATAGGACAACACAAGAATGTCAATATGAACAATTATCAATGTCTTCAATAATTGATCCTAATATCATTTACTCGATACATTTGAAACCTCACTGGCTATGACGTAATAGACGATATCGGCTAAACGTGAAAACTCAGATTTGACCTCCGATAATTCCCCACAATGCTTTGTGCGGAAAAATTTCACCTTGAACTTTTTTCCGCGCAAAGCATTGTGGACAATTCTCGGAGGTCAAATCTGAGTTTTCACGTTACTCTTAGGTGCCAAATAAACGGGGGGGGGGGTTGGAAGATTTTCGAAATTTTAATAAACGGGAGGGACCTAATAGCCGGGGGGAGGTTGGAAATTGTACTTTTGAAAACCCAAAAATAAGGTAAAAATAGGCTAAAGTCAGACTTTTTGGATCAAAACGGGGGGGGGGCGTTTATTTGGCACCTAAGAGTAAGCCGATATCGTCTATTGTTTATCATTTTGTTTTATTCTTACTTACAGTTACAGTTCTATTATATTTGGCCCAGCGCTAGCGAAGGGGCCTTTCAAGAGGAACTTTCCGTGTGTCTGTCCTGTCCTGTCTGTCCGCAGTCCGTGCCGTGTTCTGTTTTTATGTCCTCTCTCACTCCTGTCCGTGCCATGGTTGCTCTTTTGGTGCGATTCAATCGGGGGCATTCGCATAAAATTTAATCGATTTGCTCGGGTCGTCTTAGGCTGCGTGCTGTAAACAATATCGATTCTACTGCGGCCGTGGGTTTATTTCCTCCGAACGGAATCCAAGATGGCGCTTGAGAATCGGCAGGTACAAAATGCATAAAACATAATGCATATTGCATAATGCATAATAGTATTGTGTAATTTACAGAACGATTTTATATTTTCTAAAACTCTCCTTTGTAGAGGCTAAAACCGCGAAAACCTTTTTAGGATAGAGTTTCTTAAGTAAATATTCCAGGGATTTCCCCAGACATGATATTTACTTTTCCAATCCGAACGAAAGTAAGAGAAAACATTCGAATCATAACAACAAAGGGTTTCCCCCTTCTTCTTTCTCAAAAAACACTGTAAACATTCGAATGTAAAAAGATTCGGAGTCTATTTTCTTTGATCTAGCTTTCGAATGAAGCTCTTTAATTTATATTGGCGGGATATTATGGCTTATCTAACAAAAAGCATTCACATGGTTAATGCTTTGTAAGATGGAAACCCCGTTGAAATTTATTAGCAATTGTTCGAAAAGATCTCTGAGAAAACCCAGAATAAAGATCTTGCTATAAATTTACGTTTTCGAGTTAGAAAAGTAATATACGGAGGAGATACTTTCGTGTTTTTTCTACACTATACTACCTTAAAGGAAGAAATTTTGGCGGAAAGAAAATTTGGCGGATTTGGCGGATTTGACTGAAATCCGCCAAATTAAGTTCCCGCCAAAATTTCTTTTTTCCGCCATCCGCCAAATTAAATTCCCGCCAAATTAAACATTTTGAAAATATGATCTCTTTTTCGGTGTTTTTGCTATTTTGACGCCATCTTAAGGTTAAATTTTTAAGCGACCGCCAAATTAAATTCCCGCCAAATTTAGTTTTTTCGTCCATCCGCCAAATTAAATTCCCTCTGAAAAAACTTTTTTGGCCGTCCGCCAAATTAAATTCCCGCCAAAATTTCTTCCTTTAAGGTACGTTCTGTAAAATACAACTATGAAAATCAAAATGGCGACAAGCATTTTCAGTGGATTATTGATTTTCTTCATCAACCAAAATTCAAATTTACAGCTTTCTACCCTTTATTTTCTGGTAGAAAACGGTATATTTGTTTTGTTGAAAGTATTTTCTTTCTAATTCTCCTTATTATAGCCTCTAAAATTGACATTTTTCAAATATTATGCATTATGCATTATGTAATATGCATTATGTTTTATGCATTTTGAACCCGCCGGCTTGAGAATCACGTTTTGGTTGTCGGTCAATGTTTTTATGGATCTTGAGACTTATAAAGGAAAGTTTACTGTTTCAAATGTTTTTCAATTAGTTAAGTGTAGCTCTGACTTGCACCCACAGAAGTGGATGCTCATACTTATTGACCTAAAAGCTTTAAAAGACTATTTTGAAAGTTGCATTTTTTACACTGATTTTGCTTGAGGGTTTTCATCGGTGTTTTCTCATTATTGGCTGCGTTTAGACCAGCCTGGCATTTGTAATTGCTTGAAGTATTCTTTTGAATTCTATTGTTCCGCGAAATTGTTCGGTTTGTCAAATGCCTAATGATGCCAGCGTGTTGGCATTTCGTTGGCATTTGAAATGCCATTTTGAGCAAAGGAATCCCCTTTTCTGGCATTTCAAATCAAACAAAGGAGCCAAAACAAAGAGAAAAAATGACATTTTTGATTTTTTAAAGTATTTGCACGTTTTTTATTCAGTTCTTTCTATAGATTGTAAAATTTGCAAGATTTGCCATAGCCTAGCCCTACGGCAAAAAGTTTCAGTCTTAATCTTAATGACTGCAGTTTTTGAGAAATTCCATGCTTTTCATTGTTTGATCTGTCAAAGTTGAACTTGAGGGAATCACCTTTTCAGTAATGACTCTAAAAAGACGATTTCTTAAATGCCATGACATACAATGAAAATACAATAATGGAAAAGCTATTAAAATCGAATCCCTCATGAGCAAATGCCAAATTACAAATGCCAGTTGGTCTAAACGCAGCCATTGTTCAAAATGAAGGTTCAAACACCAACCAGATTATTACAGGTATGTTCTCTTATGTAATGTTTATTACTCTCTTGCTATCTCCTTGATGATTAATAGGAATAAGACATTTTATCACAATAATATAATTATAACTTATAACGTGTGCGAAAAAAAAATTTGTGTTCAGGCTTTTATCTTCGACAAGAAAATTTATTCAAACAGCAAGATGTTGACTAGACTAGCCTCTATAGACCTTTTTTCAAAGAGGCCACCCTGTTGAATAATTATGTAGTCCAGCAGAAAAACAATGATAAAACCAAACATAATTATTACAATATGCATGATACAGTAATTATGCATGGCTCTATCATTGTTTTTATGGCTGGACTACATAATTATTCAACAGGACGTCCTCTTTGAAAAAAGGTCTATTTGTATTGTTGGACATTTTGATACTTTTTCTGCATAAAATTATGGTGAAATTTTATATTTGAAATGAGCTTTTCTAAAGGAGTCTCGATCATGCTCAGTTATTTTAGTTTCAGTATATACCAGACAGACGAAATAATTAATCAAAATTTTCAAAGGTTGCTGCACTAAAATTGTGAGTATTCGATTAAGTTCCACTTAAACTTTGACAACAAGAATGTTTGACAAATTCGACCAAAACTCTGTTCAACAAAGTTTGACAACAAGAAATGTTTGACAAATTCGACAAAAATTCCGTTCAACAAAGTTGAAAACAAAACAAATTCTTTCAACGGTCACACTCTTTGTGAGAAAACGCAAGTTCCAAAATAGGGTTTTTATTTTAGTAAGTGAGGACAGCGATAAATTCAAATTTCCCACTGTAAATTTTTTGTACAATATATATACCGTGAAGTCGGGTAACTTGCATCAGTGGAGGCTAACATGCATAGCACTCAAATGAATGACCGGTCAGGTCCTTAAAATACAAATTGAAATCAAAACAAAAAGTTGTCGCAAGGCATTTTGAGCATTCTCCATGTTGCAACTTGTATCGCGGTTTTGTCTGATTTTGCAAGTTTTTTTGCCTGTTTCTCCTGTTAAAATTGAACTAAAAAGCTCAAATTTTGTACACAATTTCAGCATATAATGATTTAGTAGGGGGAAATTTGTAAAATCCTTTATTAATCCTTAAAAACAGTGTTTTTCAGTGTTTTTCAGCCAGAAACAGCTGTTTTGTCCAGTTTTTGCGCTTTTGGAAGCTCAATATCTCGAGTTAGGTACTGAAATCACCTATACTCGCAATATATCACTGATCTTAATTTTTTGAGAGCTTTCCAAAAATATATAACAGCTCTCCGTTTTCTCAAGATGAAATTTTCATTAATTTTTCACCCTATGATTTTTGCCCGAGACCGTCGTATTTGTCCGAAAATCACAAACCGAAACAAAATTGGCACCCAAGTTATTTTGATTCCCCTACCCCTTAGCTTTCCAAAAATGTATAACAAGTGCTTTGACTAAAAAAATCGAGCGACCTCAAAAAAACGAACAAATTTCCCCCTACTAATTAAAGAAATAGACAATAAGGACATTTTAGATACATTTATCTATGAAAATTAAGCCATTTCAGTCCAAAACAGTCAAAAGGGCTTATCGGCGCCACCCTGTCAGACACCATCTTGAAATAGCCTCATTTTGGGAAAAAAACTTACTGAATTATGATCTGCATCTGAAAGTGAGTCACTGTACAAAATTTCAGCCAATAACTCCTAATTGTTCAGTTTTTATGGACATTTTTATATAAAATTTTTGCATTTTTGAGTGCTGCTGAGGCTGCAGCCGCTGTGGTTGCAGGAAAATTTTTTCAATGCTGGTTTCTTTTTAATTTTACTTTTTCAATTTGTTTTTGCTCCCTTTAGAGCTTTAACACAATCATGTTTGTTAAAGATTTTTCAAAAGTTTTATTTTTACATAAATAAGTGTTGCCGTTTCATGTCAGACACATGTTTCATATCAGTTTGTTATATCGTGCTAATATAAGCAAAAAAATGTTTTTCTCTTCCTCTTTCTGACCAATCTTGCTCCACATTCGTGCCAATTCAATATAAAAAAGCTTGTAAATTAAAATTGATGAGTAAGCAAACTTTATCACTCTTATTTAGAAACAAAACTTTTAATGCTGGGCCTTCATGCCCTTGGGCTTCTTGTTTCTTTTTTAGTTGAAAACCTGAGAGATGTTCTATCGGTCACCAAGATGTTAAAAATGAAGGGCCTGCGTGATCATATTGAAAATGAAGAGTTTCTGCCACTCATCCGTGCACCATCGGTCTCAATACATCTTACTGACTCCTTGCTTGCGCATTTGGGAATCGCTCATGAATTTGGATTGCATTGTTTTGTACAAAAAATTATGGTCCGAAATGTACCCCTTCGCAATTTCAATCTTATCAAGTCACCCAGCTTTAACAGGTTACATCGAGATTTGAGATTCGAGATTTTGAAAAACACTATAAATGATCAATTCTCCGATTCTTCTCATTTCAACCATGAACTGTTGGAAATACAAATCATCTTCAACTTTTTCGATTTTATAGTTTTTGAGAATCGATCTTTGAATGTAGCACCCAAGAAAAGTTACGTTGTCTCTCCAGCTATAAACACATCGTGGAATTCTTTTGAAGAGACTGCTGCGAGAAGATTTATCCCTTACGACAAGGACTTGACAGATTCCGTCACTTTGATCGTGGAGAACAAAGAAATCTACGTCAATTCGTACCTCTTAACAACAAATTCGCCCGTTTTTAAAGCAATGTTGAACTCTGTGTCTTTCAAAGAGGGCCAAAGTAAAAGAGTTGAGCTTCCTGGAAAGAAACATTCTGAAATCTTATTCTTCCTGCATCATTTACAGACACCTCAAGATATTGGAAATATTATAGGTAAGAATATGCTATTACCTTCAGAATGACTTTTTTTAAATAGCACCTTGCTTTTTCATAGTATAAACCTTTATCCTGCCTATCTCTATAGTCCTTTGGTGCTAGAAACCTCATTTTGGGATAATATTGTGATTGGAGATTGTTGACCGTTCTTAGCCCCCAGCCCCTTGTAGCCCCCCTCTTGTAACCTAGTTTATGAAAACTGTCCCTAGACTACCTCATTTTTCATCTTTCAGATTTTCCTGATATTACCATTCTGGCACCCTTATGTCGTGAATACCAAGTCGATTGGCTGACCAAGAAAATCAAGGATTTTATAAGAGTCAGAGCAGCACGACTGAACAAAAAGGGAAGCAAAATTGTTGCTCTTAATTATCTTTTATTCTCTGAAGAAATGGGTTTCGATGAAAGTAATGATACGCTGTTGGTTAATTCCTTGTCTTGTGGTTTCCATAGCCTCCAAACATGCTTAGAGTTTTCAGTGTTGAGTCGCCATAAACAAGTATTGATCGCTAGAAAAAGATTATGGCTTTTATTACGACACTTTTTTGACAAGTATCGAGATCTGATCCTTAATGAAGAAGGCTTTGGATTTCTTTCGCTTTTTGAGGAACAAACGGTTTTTGATTTTCAGTACAATAAAACTGAATGTGCTTACGTTAAAGAGTTTCAAGAAAAACATGGCAAAGGCGAGTGAAATATTTTAAGTCTTCTTACAGCTTATTCACAATCCTGCATCATATCTTTTCAAAATTAGTACTTTTTTCAAATCGAAAAGATGAGAGAATAGTATAAACTGTTAGTTGGAAAAACAAAACTGTCAGGAAAATATTGACACCTTACAAAGCCCGTCACTCCACCACCTGATCTGTTACTTTTGTTACCAATGTGAAAATGTACTTTACCTACACGTCTTTTTATAAGAACATCCAACATTTTTTAAGCCTTCAGATGTTCTTAATCCTTTATATCTAAAAATGTTTTTAATGTCTTATTTTCACCGTTTTGTAAGTATTTTGTGCGTTTCCGTTAGAAATTTGGTGTTTTAGAAATTGCGAAGTCTTAAAATGTGTTCAACTTATTCTTAATATTTTGGCCGATCGAAGGTTTTTATGAGTAATTAACCTTTTTTTAATCGAAATTTTTTCAAACTGTCCGCAAAGAATTGTTTTAAATTTTTCGGGAAATTTTTTTAAATTGATGCATCAAAAGTAATAGATGTTTTTCTATGAACAATTGGGATGCAAAATTGGTCAAAAAGCACTTTTTTGAGACAAGTAAAGCTTTTAGAAAGATTTTCCGAAAATATATTTTTAGTTCGGTAAAAGATACACCATCTACCACAACAGTTTTTTCAAAATATTTCTTCTTTGCCATAAATAATCTCTGCAAAGTTGAAATACTCCTTGTCGCAAAACTCTTCATTATTTCTTCTTCGTCAAATTTTTTCATTGCGATTCTTAAATTTTCAGACTCAAGGATAGTTGGTCTAACAGAAAATGTATGTCAAAGTTTTGTTAGCTGCATCAGGCAGAAATTTATATTTTGTACATAAAAATATCAAAATTCACTATGGTCAGAGCCCTTAATCAGTTTTTGATTTTCTCACATTTTGTCTAAAATATTATTTTTATACTCAAAAATGTGTGTTTGCCGGAGCAAACCGATCCAACATTTCATCTAACATGCCTTTTTTCTGATGTTGGATGAACTGTATGGCGTCATATATTGGACAAAATCGAATGGGCGAATTGGAAATGCAGAGCACCAGCTTGAAATGCAGTTTTCGTTTTGGAATGGCGCATTTCAAGCCGAATTCTGATATATCAAGGTAATTCATGTGTCTATGGACTAACTGACAGTCATACAGAAACACCATAAAGTGAAAGTATATATAGCTATAAACTCAAAAAGTCTAGCTTCCTGAAGGCACGTCTCTTCATTGTATGGGCTGCTTGGAGAAAAGATTGCATCATGAAAATACTGTGCACTTGAAAAAAAATTTAGGCGCATTTCAACTTTTCTCGACTGTACGTCTGAATGGACCACAATGGCATTCCTTTATTTTTCTTTTGACCAATAAAATAGAAGATTTTGTTTGAGAAGTGCAATCACAGCATACACAAGTGGAGGCCGGGCCTTAACTAGGATTGGTTTCTATTTCACCCTATTTAAGATGGCGCAGAACTTTTTGATAAATTTCATACGCAGCAACCTCTTGACTATTGTTTATTAGGCAAAGTTGCAATAAATCATTGTTGAAATATAGCAGCCAATGAAAAAAACAAGCTATTTCTGATTGGTTACTTTGTTGATTTATTCACCACTATATATTTTACCTACAATCTAAGATGTCTGTGGCATTATGAGAAAAGGTCTACTTAGTCAATAATAATCACGATATATATTGTTGTAAGAAAGAAACTAGGAGAAAAAAACAAACAGGAGATGTGAAAACCTGTACTCTTAGGTGCCAAATAAACGGGGGGTTGGAAAAATTTTTCAAGTTAAATAAACGGGGGGACCTAATTACCGGGGGGGTTGGAAAATGGACCTTAAAAAACCCTAAAAAGGGTCAAAATAGACTAGATTTAGGCTTTTTAGAGTAAATCAAGGAACTTTCCTTTTGGTAGCTGGGAATTTTTTTCAAAAATTAATAAACGGGGGGGGGGGGGGGGTCCTAATAAGGTCCGGGGGGGTCCTAATAAGGTCCGGGGGGGGGGGGGGGTTGGAAAAAAATCGAACAAGCGGGGGGGGGAGGCGTTTATTTGGCACCTAAGAGTAAGCTAATAATACCATAATCTTTAAAATATATTTTTGAGAAGCTTTTCCAGCTTTTCCTTAAATTTTATTAAAATTATCAAGCTGCGAATTCTTCAAGTATTTTGTTAATGGAATATAATTTTTTTTCAAGCAAATGCCTCAATCAATCAATCAATCAATCAATCAATCAACCAATCAATCCTGATTATTTTTTAATGTTTTAATCTTTAAAGCATTAAAGCTTTATAAGTGCATGACATGATCTTTATGTGGGGGCATTTAGTGAAAGCTATGACTAGTTTAAAACAGTAGCGTAGACAGTAGACTAGTAAACTAGTCGTTGAAAACAGACCCATATACAAAAAATTCAAGCTCCAAATAAAAAGAATCGAAGTGGTGAGGTTGCGTGCCTTTTCTGAATTTCAACGACTAGAAGCTTCTTCCCTAAAGAAGAATATCACCATCATGGAATTTAGCAACTGATACTAAGAATGCCTTTTTTAATGCATTTTAACCTGTAGATTGCCAATTTCAATCTTAACCTAAGAATACACTCATTTTGTTTTATAAGCATACGGTAAATTTCGGCTGAAGCTCACTATGCTTAAGTAAAGCTCAATTTTGAGCCTCGACTATGCTTAACCCTATGCTTGGTAAAAAAATTATGAAGGGGGGGGGGGGTAAAAATTTCGCGCAGTTTCCCCTATCTTTAATCTTGAGAGAAATGAAGACATTCTATTGTTTTCCCGGGGGGGGGGGGGGGCACTCAAGGTAAATGACCTACCAGACGTTCGGCCCTTAAGGGTAGGTTTTTCATAGTTCAGCTAGTGCACTGTAAGGGTAGGAAATTACAAAACTGCACTGAACTGCACTGTAAGGGTACTCTTAGGTGCCAATAAACGGGGGGGTTCGAATAAATGGGGGGGGGGGGTTGGAAAAAATTTTCAAATTAAATAAACGGGGGGACCTAATTACCGGGGGGGTTGGAAAATGGACCTTTAAAAACCCTAAAAAGGGTCAAAATAGACTAAATTTAGGCTTTTTAGAGTAAAACGAGGAATTTTCCTTTTTGTAGCTGGGTATTTTTTCAAAAATTAATAAACGGGGGGGTCCTAATAAGGTCCGGGGGGGTTGGAAAAAAATCGAAAAATTAACAAGCGGGGGGGCCCGTTTATTTGGCACCTAAGAGTAGGAAATTGTGATAAAAGGCCAACTTTTTGGTAAAATTGGCACAAAATTGGTCAATTTTGGAGGAAAAATTCCACATTTTCTTGGAAAATTGCAAAAGTTTTCGCCCTTACGGGCGAGAAATGTTGAAAAAGTGCACTGTAAGGGTATCATTTTTCATGGAAATTCACTGCACTGTAAGGGTCCGGTTGTAGAAGCCAAATTTTGGGCCGAACGTATGGTCGTTTTCAGATCGAGTGCCCCCCCGGGTTGTTTTCGAATGTTTACCATATGATTTCGAATCTTTATAGTGTTGTGTTCATGTTTCAAAAACAGACTGCTACACTTTCTCTGTTGACTTGGTGCTTTTTGATATTATATAGTATATAGGGATTAATTTGGATTCTGTATAATACAGTACTACCAGTTTTGATATGCATTATACATGTTTCTATATATTTTTCTTTGGCTGAGCCTCAAGGTATGCTTAGCATATGCTTAATTTTTCTGGAAATTTGAGCTTCAGTATGCTTATAAACGTTATGCTTATAAAACAAAATGAGTGTACCATAAGAATATTTTCGGATGATTTTCGCCAAAAAGTTAAGAATATCCTTGATAAAATGAAAAACACTATTCTTATAAAAAAAAGCGTGTATGCCTCACCTTACGATTTTAGGCGAAGAAAAAACTACAGTAATTCTTATTAGGGTGTTTTAAAATATTTTATTACACGATTAATATTTTAATTATAATGTTTATAAGGTTATTTCTCCATTGTGACCATTGTGTTGCGTTAAAGAGAGAAACTAGACATCTACACTCACAAAAATTTCTACTTGTAATGTTCTAAAACAGGACTTTCTTACAAGACACCCTGTATTCTAAGCGAATTCTTCTACGCGCTTAAAATTGGATAAAGGTCTGGAGGAAATGATCAAAATGCATATTATTTCCCCCGCCAAGGTTTGATTGGTTTGAAAGGATTTTGAAAGGATGGAATGAAATGAAAATCAAAACAAAACTGCGAAACTCAACAAATATGAAAAATAGTTTGAAAAATATGAAAAATAGTTTCAAAAAATATGAAAAATATTTTCAAAAATCTAAAAAACGGTAACTAAATTCAAAAAAGGGTAAAAAATGTTGTACACTAAGAAATCCTCAAAAATATCTAAACGTTAAAAAAGGGAAAGATAAAAAATATTCAAAGGTTTCTTATGCTTTTCAAAATATCCTCTTTAGATGGAATGAATGTGATCATCGATCTCGCCGTATCTTTGTTCACCTTTTCCATACATGAAAAATCAATATCGAAATACGGGCTAGCCCTGTAAATAGGGCTCAAAGAGTCATAATCCAGTGAATATTTCTTCAAGACGCGGAAAATGTGTTTACAGGGTATAGAATACGTTTTCCATACTGCGCATGTGCAAGATGGGAATTCTCTCTGGTTACCAAGGTGGATTGTGAACATCTCCTCACCATCAACAACTTCATAAGTCCGATGGCTAATATTTTCAACAGTTGTGCGTGTTGATGTGTTTTTATATTTACTCAGAATTGCTGCACAGTTCGATATCATAAAGAGAGGCAGACCAAATTTACGGATTGACTTCCGCGTGAACGAGTTTTGTACATTGATGTATAATTCCCTGTTTTTGAGACAGTATCTAAAAAACGAAGATGATTTAGATAAAAGGTGGTTTTCTCCTGGAATTGAATTAAGAAATGAACAAAAATTCTTGAAATTCGTTCAACCATAATATCATGACATCAGTATTATTTTCTTGTATTAGTTTGTGACCTTGCGATACACTTTATTTAAGCAGTTACAGAAAGGTCATTCTTCAAGTCCAGGCGACGTCATACTTTCTTACGAAAACAGCCGGATTTTGACAACCATGTTTTAGAAGTCAAATCAATAAATTTATAAAGCCCGAAGGACTAGATGTCGTACTTCTACTGAAAAGTGTGCCGTGGTTAGGTAGGAAATCCTACCCCTAGGTCACGTGACATTACAATAGAAATTCAATCTGACCAATCAGAGGCTTCGCGGGTTTTCGAAAACAATAGCAACAATATTTTTCCCAATATTCATTTTTTTTGCCTACGATGGCTTTAAACCCGACATCTAGCCCTTCGGGCTTTATAAATCTTACTCAAATCCCGGCTTTTTTCGGGCGTTTCCGTTAGAAAAATGACTTACGCATATCAAGAATTAGTAACATACTGGTACTCCGACAATTCAAGAAGAATCAATACCTTTGGAATCTGTACGTTGGGATTATGTCAGTAATATGGAGCAGTAGATCAAAGATGTCCAATTCGTTCGAGTGTTCCTCCAGTGTCCTCTCGTAAAGTTTTTTGCATTCAACAATCCAATCTTCTCTGAGGAGACTTTTTAAGTTCTTTGGCATAAAGAAATCTACCCATTTCTGAAAGTAAAGATAAAGTCATCATAAGTATCACATATAAATTTTCCATGACTACTTTTTGCCCTTTTCACACCTCCCTTGATTGGCTGAAGGATTTTTACAGAAAAAATAGCCTCATTTTTATGGCTTTTACTGTTGGTTTGAAAAGGAAATAAATGCTATTTACGCTCAGAAAAAGTTGTTTTCTTCCCCGATGATCGGCAAAGTCCTCCCTCTAAATTCACCACTTTCTTTGCCTTTTATACGTTAGAATTGCCAGTTTTCAACAAAAAAGATAAAATTTACCCAAATATCTATTCGTTTGCGTATTTTTTACAAAGATATATTTTAAAATATTAAGATTGACTTTTGAAATTTTCTTCCCCAGTTTGCTCAAATTTTGGTCGACCCATCACGTTACTGTTTACTAACCCACTAGTGAGATTCTCTTTCCTCCCATTGGCTCTCCGCTAGAAATAAATTATCATTGGAGCCCTCTCTCTCTCTCTTGGGTTGATCCGTACGCCATCAAAATGCTTCAAATACAGCGCTGTATACAACCCACTAGTGTTCGTGTAAAAGACCATCCAGGAAATGGCTTCAAATCAAGGAGATTCTGTTCTAGCTTTTCGGGGTTATACTTCATAGAAAGGCTTCATGTCAGGGTCGCAAAATACCAAAAGGTGCAAAAATTGCATTAGAAATCTTGGGAAACGCTATAAGTGAATTGACTTGAAAATAAATCTCAGTTTGGATGAGCTTACCTTGGAGTTGAAGAACCATTCTTCAACAAAACTTCTGTCATTATAGATATGTTTATCCCTCATTTCTTGAACCAGATCATGATATTGACCTTTCTTTGAACACATTTGAAGTGCTTTCAAGTCATGAAGTAACTGCTCTGAATGCTCTCTTAGACCGTTCAATGGATTTGAGAGATGCTTTTCCCAATTGTAAACACACATTTCGGGATCAAAGAACAGTTCTGAGTCTGAAAATCAAAGTAATTACAAAATAAATTGGCGACGAATATCGGTCCAAAATATGAAGACAACAGATGCTTAAAAGACGTTACCCATTAATGTTCTCCAATTCCTATTTGTATTTCCCTAGATTTTCGGATTTTTGGCATATGACAAGTTTTGAGTTAAGAGGTATTTTAGTACACAACAAAGAAAATGTTTTAGATATTTTTTGACAACGTGAAAAAAAATAGACTAGGATTGCAAGGGTTGCAAAAAAGAACCCGTCTTCAATATTGTAATTTTGAGGTCTGCTTGCCTGTTGTCAGAATGGTCTTCCGAAAGAGTTACGCAAACATATATGTTTTTTTTTTATAAGCATACAAAAATCCGAAAACAGGCTCAGAGATGCTTAGGTCGAAAGCTTAATAAGGCTGAAAAATGCTTGAGGGGATGCTTAAATCTAAAGCATAAATTTAGGGAAATACTGAAAATCCGTAAAATTTCAGCCAAAAAAAGCCAAAATCAGGAAAAAAAATTTTTTTCGTAGGCTCAACTAATGCTTGCCATATGCTTAATCTTTCCCCATATGTGAGCCTAGATATGCTTATAAGTGCAATGCTTATAAAAAAACAACATGTATTCATTATGAAATGGAATAATAACCATTCTTGTACCCGGAAATACTTCCTCAGCAGTGTTAAGGATGACTCGGTTTGGATCAACCACTAGATATTTGGGTGTCCAAAAACTGTTGATCTTTTTGAATTCGGTCAATGCTTCTTTCAAAACATTTGCTTGATTGTTGTTGTTATTGCAGAGTATTGTCCCAACTATTTGGCAATCAACATTCGTTCGAACGTACAGTAGAAATAATGAGAATATGCAATCTATGGCTTGAATCTGCGAAATGAATAATATTGTTGGGTATTTATTTATGAGATATTGTTGTGATTGTTTTTGCGTTAGGGCGTATAATTCTGTGATTAAACGAATATTCGGTTGTGATGATGTTTCTTCGAAAAACATTATTTCATCCAATTCATGTGGATTTTCATGGATTTTTTGAATGCCACAAGTTTTGTAATAAAATCTCGAGTTTGATTTCAAAACAATCCGAAAAGAAATTTCATCTCCTCCTTTTTCTAAATATGTAAAATGTTTTTTAATCCTGGATATGGTTCGGTTCGATAGTAAATTTTCATCGTTTTCGTCCTCAACGAAACTTTCCATATTTTCTTCGTTTTTATCGACACAAATTGAATTATCACTACCATTATCAACAGTCTTGTCCTTTTCATTACGCAGACAATCATTTAACTCTACACGACATTCGTTTGCTAAAACAAATGTGTCCACATCAATGAAAGCTCTCAAATCATCATCATCATCAATTTCAGCCTCATTGGAAATGTCCCCATTTTCAGTAACTCCATCAGTTTTATCACAATTATTGATTTTGCAATTTTTACCAGGTGTTTTAGGCTCTGTATGCATACAATCATCTTCACTTTCATTAACAGATTCGTCTTCATGAATTACTGTATGGACAGTATCAATTTCAGCAGAAGTGTGATGAGTGTTTTTATGAACAAGATTATTCAAATCAATGCCATTGTTATTCTCATCTACCACGCTTTCTCGGTTTTCCGGTACAAAACTTTCTGAATTCATTTCAACATTAATTAGAGCGATGTGATTAGTATCATGTTGATTAGTTTCCATTTTTATTGTCAAAACCGCTTCAAGTGGTAATAAAAGCTCAACATTTTCTAGTTTTACTGTCGTTGAAGAGGGTGTGACCGACATTTGAGGGTCTTCGTCTATTATTTCTAATTTGACGTCCTCGTTTTCACTAGATAGTAATCCACAGTCATCAATCGACAAACCATTGTGTATACTCAAATTTGAGAAGTTTGATTGACTGTGTAGGTCCTCTGGATCCGATTGAACTTCCACATCAAGTTCTGATTTCATTTCTACATCTTGTGGGACCGCATCACCATCTCTACAATCATCTATTACAACATAGCAGTCAGGAAACATTAAGCCAGCCCTCATTCCATGGGCGTTGACAACAATCCGCTCATCTTCATAGTAAAGTCCTTTTGGTTTGCTTGTATTATTGTTATTCGCCATTTTTACTTTCGCTTTCCTCACCTTTTCTTACATTCTATTTCATACATATTAATTTACTTCATCTAGAAGAGATTAAAAGAATTTAGAGATACAGTAATATTTTTCAGTGCTTCAGTGTAATAATTCATGGATGAAATTCGATAAAAAGTATACGAGTCTTAATGCTTAACACGGAGATCAACACATCAATCTCTCTAGCGAAGTCTTTCATATGCGTCAGTGTTATGCTAACCTATAAAAATTTTAAAACTATTATTATAAAAGTGATATTAACTCGTCTGGAGGGTGCTTAATGGTGATCGTCGACTAGTTACAAAATTGTTCGCACATTGAAGGTGTGCCAAGAAGGATTTAATTTCAATGTTGAAAAAGACATGCAAGTAATTTTGATCACAATTAATCATAATTTCAATATAATTATCGTCAAAAGAATGATAAAAAACAGTCAAAAAATCTATATGAAATTTCAAAACCATGAAAATTGACGTAAAATGGATACGAATAAATACTAACTAATAATATGCTAAAATGTACAAATCGAGAAAGATAAATTTCAAGCTTTGGGTTAAAATCGAAAAAGGAAAAGAAAAAGTGTTAAGAGTCAAGATTCACTGTCCTTGTTATCCGGGTATTCAATTTCTATATGTTCGGGCGGAACATCTTTTACAGCTTTTTTCAAGACTTTGACAATTTTCTTTGTTTCTGTATTATCATCTTTTTTGTCATCAGAAATCGCAAGCTTGATTGACTTTGCCGGAACTACAGGTGCCGAAGTTAATGTTTGTTTCGTCGGTTTGGTGTTCGGGCGTTTACTGGCTTTTGTTTTTGCGTTTGATGTCTGTCTTGAAACTACTGCTGAAATAGAGATTGGTTTTGTAGTTTGTTGCGTACTCGGTGAAGGTGTAGTCTTCTTTGCAGATGTGGAGCTGGAAACCTTTGCAGGCGTCGAAATGTTAGCAGCATCTCCCGGTTTTTTAAACGAAGCCATAGAGACGTATTCAATGGGTGTTTGACGTAGACTATTCTCCTTGTTATCAACTGTCGCTTTGGTCTTCTCCGCTGCTGTTGTTTTCGTATTACTAGTGTTCTTATTATTCGTTTTTTTCTTTGCGAGTAACGGTCCAAATGCATCGTCCTGATCTGGTTGGTCAAGTTTTTCGAGCTGATTGATCAAAACTAGGAGATCTGCTTGCAGGTGTTTTTGATATGACGCATCAGTAAACGCATGGCGTACAGCGAACAATTGAGTTTTCAGTTCTTTCAATTTCCCAAGATAGCTTTCAGGAATCTTACTGGACTCTTTGAAAACTGACTTGTTTTGATTTTTCAATAAAACCGCAAGTGGCTCATCCTCTTCCTCTTCTTCTTCATCGGTGGGTTTAGACTCAGGGAACAGGTGGTGCACGTGAATCGTTTTACCATTATTCTTCGAGAAACTATCTGCATCGATACACGAATAATCGAAATCCAATAGAGGATTGATGCGATATAAAGCGCTTAACGAATCGTATTTCCACATGGTCTGCGATCGAAAAACAGCATACATGTGAACGCATGGCAGATTGGCTTGATGCCATAATGCACAAGTGCATGATGGGAAAGTGACGTTTCCACCAAAACTAACCAACTCTTCCAATAACAAATCTTCTGATTTTTCAACTACTTTGAAAACACCCGTTTGTTGTTCTTCGATTTGCGAGAAATCGCTTTCATCGTACAAGATCTTCAATTTGCGGAACGTCGGCATCAGTCGAAGAGGTATGCCAATTATTTCTTCAATTTGCATTGCCGATTCTAGGTGACGACATTCGGTATGAAGCGCCTTGTTCAAGTAAAAGTACCTGGAAATTCAAAAGCTTTGTTTAGTGATTCGAAATGTTTTCGTTCAATACTATCAGATAACACTGAAAATCATAAGGAAATCATATTAGCCTTCTTATATATCTAAATTTCTTGCATTCTTTAAAACAACCTAGCATTACATTTTTTATAATTGAGTCTCCAAACAGGGACCACCGGTCGACACTAGAATGTGCATCATAAAATTACCAAATTTTAGAGTGGTTTTAAAGAATTTAAGAAATTTCGAACGTTTACAAAAACATAAGTTGACGCTCTCTAAATCGATTTTCAAAGGGAATAAGATTTTCATCGAATAAGGAAGCGTATCGAATAGTAGAACGTCGTTATGAGTCTTTCTTATTGATAGTGGCTTTCAATATTATCGAATAAAGGAGCGTATCGAATAGTAGAACGTCGAATTAGAGAGTCAACTGTAATTGACAAAAAACACATATAATCATTTATCGGAAAAAAAGTCGTTGTTACCTATCCGTTTGTTTCTTTGTTGTCTCGGGGCTAGCGATACGTTCCAATAACGCAAAGAATCCTAGTTGCATTTGTGGCAACGTACTGTTAGAGATACGTTCAGAATACGTTCTCACGATGTCATCAAAAGTATCTTGTCCGTGTTCCAATACAATAATGTCTTCCGGTCGGTACGTGCTAACCCATCGCTGAAAAAAATGATAAATTACAGAGAGTGATTATCGTTGATTGATACTTCCGGTTTGTGTGTTTCCCATTTGGATTTTCCGATTTGGAAATAATCAATCATATAGTTGATGCATAAAACATACATAAAACATTTCCGTATTTACACGTTTGTTTTATTTTTATATGAAAGGTTGAAAGACAATGATTACCGATTGCATTTTCTGTCTACTTTTTTTTTTTTTACATACTTCAGTGACAGACTTTATAAAGAACGAGATTCTGCATCTTGCTTTGACAGGGTCTACTGACGTTAAGCGAAATTACTTCGAAGAATATAATTCTAAGTCTTTATTTTAGAAACATGCCGTTCTCTGGTAGGTTCGAGATATCCTTTTTAGGCTAGAAATATCTTGCTGACGAAGCAGAATGAACAATAGAATTTCTTAACATTTGTGTTTGTGAAACGCGGAAGGCAGAAAAAGTTGTTCTTTCTTCATTTTTATAATGCTGTGTAAGAAGAGTAAATAGGAGATGCGTTAAAGGTTGTCACGTAAAAGTATAAAACACTCAAAACATCTCTATTGTAACAAAACAATAAAACTCATACCTTGGCAAGCGGTAGCCATACTGTTTGAAACCATTCTCTGAGAACAGCCGATTCTTTCCATACCTCACTAGCCTCCACCACAGTCGCACAAGCAGTCAAAATATCTTTGGTATAAGATTTCTGCATTTGATCCAAATACGTCAAGATTTCTTCCGAATGATCCTTCAACTCGTTGCTCGGTGTTTCGAGGAAAGAAATCCATTTGTCACGACATTGTGCCGGTCCCAGAAAATATTCAGCATCTAAAGCCAAAAATTAGACGGTTAAAAACGTTTTTGTTAATCAAGTTTCACTTCAAATACGCAGGTAAAATTCGATCGTGTAACCGCAAGTTAATGAAATTCAAACATCGTAGGTTATTTGAAAACACTGAAGAAAGCTCCTTTTAAAACTAATGAAGGATAATAAGCTTGGCTCGATTATAAGGAACGTAAGTGTTAGTACCTGGAACAAAACTTCTGATCAACAAATGGAGGAAATACTCTTACCTGGGAAAGCGGTTTCGATGGATGAGAAGATAGGTTCACTGACATCAACAAAGAAATACTTTGGTACCCATTGAAGACTGAAACTCTTGAAGCGCTCCAAACATTCACTAAGAGACGTCCCTCCTTTAATCTTACTATGCATGATTACACCAACCACTTGGAAATCTACGTTCGTCTGCACCATGAGTAAATACGTCTTGAAGGTCAAAGCACGCACGGCACTTTTGTTATGTTTGACTTCGGTGATGAATACAATACGCCCATACCGATGTAACATGCGTTGTTGCCACGTGTTTTGATAGACGAAATTGAAAGTGTGGAACTGATGATGGTTCATCTTTTTATCATTCTTCAATTTCTTGTTTGGTGTTTCTTCAGTATCTTCAAGATTCAGATCCTCAGCATCTAAGTAAATATCATCTTCGTCGTCTTGTTGCCGGACGTGCTTCACCTCCATCCAGATGTTATCCGTCGGGTTGTCGGCTTTTAGCTTCTCTATTATTTCGTCTAGCCTCAACAGTTCTTCGTCACTGAAAAAACACATTTTGAAAAGGCGTTCGCGGGTGGACCTGATCACGCCACCACGTGGGAAATATTTTGTACTATCACTGGAGGGCGGTGTTTGACCGTAGAACCAGTTGTTGATAACATGGTTATTGATCTTCTCTTGAATGTGTTTGATGCGAAAATTACTAAAACTCATCTCTTGTGCCATGATACGTAACTCTTTGTGTAAGAGTTCTCTCGATCTTTCTTTTCCCTGAAAATTGTAGATGAAAAATTCCATGATAAGACCCTTTGCAGCAAACTGGTTTTTGAAAAAATCGTTTTTCTTCAAACTTGAACCATGATCCCATTTAAAATTTCAAATGTTTTGGTCTATGGCTTTGGTTGAGGATTGAAAAGAATCCTATTCTGGCCATGCAACTAAACTGTAATCTGTTGTAAACGAATCTACCTTATGGGAACTAATTTTCGCGGTGCGAGGGTACTCAATTGGCGCATTTTGCATAATTTGCATAATTTTCGCGGTTGACACCCACTTTTTGCCGAAATATTTTCATACTCCAAAGGGTTTTTGAGAATCTTCAGTAAAAATGGCATTTCACCAGTCCCCTTAAAGGTAACGGAAATTCTTAGCAAAACAGTAGCCAAATTTGTCGCTTCATCAGTCTGTTCAAAAGTGTATCATCATACCTGAGAATGTGACCAAAATATAGTGGGTTATTAAATTTACCGAGCAATTTCAGAGCAGCTTTGACAGAATTTTCAACAAGTGACCAAAATTCGCTCCAAAAAATTTACGACTAATATTCCGCCGATGAGATGGAGTATTGTGTTTAGACAAACTTTAACATATCAAGCTTATCTTCAGAAGGCATTCTCATACCAAGAAAGCTACATACCTTGAGCATTTCATGATTGCGATGTCTTGATACACCAGGTAGCCTTCCGATATAATAAAATTCTGCTTCCACTGACTCCAAATTTTCTTTCAACGCAAGTTTGATTTTACGCACCATTTCTCTTCGCTTGTATTCCGTGTCTTTCTTCATCTGAAACAAGTCAAGAAGGAGAAGTATTGAGAAAAACTAATTTTAGTAGAGTTGACTCTCTAATTCGATTTTCAAGGACGAAAATTTTGTTCGAATTAGAGAAAGATTCAAGTTACTCAAACCACTATTAAGCTGAGGGGATCAATATTTTAATTCGAATTTCAGAAATTCAGAGATTCGAATAATGGAGATTCGAACTAGAGAGAGTTGACTGAAGTAGCCAAAAAAGTATTCAGATGGGAAAGAAAACATAATATATAAGGCACAGACAGATCAATGGGCCATTCCTCGGACAAGAAGTTTGCAATATTCACGTTTTTATGGTATCAATTTCGAAAGCAATCACGCTTGTCGACCGAAAAATATGTGTGTGCCACTGAGGTTCAAAAGTTTCCAGAAATTTTCCTAAAAAAGGCATACATGAATATACATATGAATATTTACTTTGAAATTGAGTTGTGTCCTAGGCTACTGAATACCAATACGATAAGTTCGGTTTTTCAAGTTCTTTTTTCGTAAATCATAGTGAATTAGTTTAGCCAAATATGAAACTTTAAAGGCTAAGTTAGTTTTAATAAACCCAAAGCTAGAAATAACAATTCTTCCTGGCATTTGATCGGCTGATTTTCCTTTATAGTCAAATGAAATTTCTTGAGTTTCATCCCACGATCAATTTGTAACTTTGTGCTATATAGGAAATTTCGAAGGGTCGAAGTTATTTTTAAATCATAGTAAAACAATATATACCCAAAACGGAGCAGGATAGAGTGAATTCAAAATATTTTTTACAATGATTGATTTTCTTCATTTTCAACATTTCGATAAAAAATTGAAATTACTTTCACTTTTACAATTAAAAAATTTAAAAAGACGCAACTGATAATTTATTGTCTGTAGTGTGGTTCGTAGGGATTTTTGCCTTCTGGTTCGGTCTTGTATTTTCCTTCATACAAACAAGCGTTCCATTTCTCGTTGAATTGTAATCCTTTTGGGCAAGCGATACATCCGACAGTTTGTCCGTGGAAGCAAGCGACGTATTGGTGTGGGTTGTGATCGTCTTCAATGTTTCCACTGAAGTGTGGTCCACGGGCTGGGCATTTGTCTGGGCATTCGAAGGTGGTGGCTGGTTCCCATGGTTTTGTGGTGACACAGTCGTCGTATTTGTTGTACAAGCATTGGTTGCATCCTTCACTGAATTCCAAAGACAATGGCCAGCAGGCTTGACAGTAAGCTAATCCGTTGGAACATTGGACAAAGTAGTTACGTCTGTATTGACCATAGTAGTAGTATTCGAAGTTTCCGTCAGGTTTGCCTTTGCACAAGGAGTCGGGACATGGGACAGCTGGTGGTGTTGTTCCAGTCACTTTGGTGACTTCCAAAGCATAGGATACTATAAATGTAAGAGTGTTCGTTTGATGAAAGAAACATATGGTTTCTCAACAAAAAAGGCTATGTAGAGACTCTATAAATTTAAAGTTTGAAGTTGAAGTAAGTTTAAGAAAAAAGTTTTGAACAAGGAAACTTACCAGCGACGAGAGCGAGGAGAATGAAAACCTTCATGTTGATGAATTGAGGGATCAGAATATCTTTGAAGAAATTGATGATAAATCTCTGTCGAAGATGAGCTTTTATACTGTTCTTATCGTTTGGAAGATTTCCTGTTTTCAAAGGAACATGTTACATAATTGGTGAGCCCCTGTTGTTGAATTGTTTGACAAATCTGATAATTAGGATAACCTGTTGGATGTATGTAAGCCTCCGTTATGATTTTTCTTATAATCCGAGAATTATCCAGCTTTTTACTTTCAATTGATAATGTTTCTATTTCAGAAAAGAATCGGTTATTCAATTTACAAGTTTTTGGTCAGAATAATACTTTCAATGGATTATCAGAATCTTTTTATGATCCAGCATTCTTTTTAACGAATATTTCAACAGTGCCTACGTTATAGTGCTGTAAGGGGAATGATATGCCTTTCTTCGAATCGGAAAAAATTACCAAACTCCCATAGGTAATCATAATTTTCATCTTTGGAAACTATTGAGTTTGTCAAAATGCTCACGAGTGAAAACCACACTTAAGTTACCTCAGAAATAGTAGATAGATTGAAAATAGGGAAATTCTCCCTTTTGATTTGAAAGTTTAGAAATATGGAGAAGTAAACATTCCTGCAACTAGAAATGTAAGATTCGTCCACCCCTTTCAAAGGTCTCCATCATTTTGTTACAGTGGCCCCTTTTTCGAGGAAGATTTCCATTTTTTTATCAGTAGGTATATAATCAGTGTTTGTTGATAGGTCAACACAAATCGGGATACCTTAGGATCTTTATTGAAGTTTTGAATATGGACGACCATTGGACGGGTTTTGGAAAAGTTGATTTAAACTACAGTTGGCGCTCTCTAATTCGATCTTTAAGGGATATTGGATTTTCATCGAATAAAGGAGCATCGTTCATGATAGTTTCTTGTTGACGGGGACTTAAAATTTCATCGAATAATGGAGCCTATCGAATAGTAAAACGTCGAATACACCTTTCCCGAATTGTTATTTAGGCTTTTTGACTTTTTTGTTTTAATGTTTGAATGTTTCTATTTAGTTTCATAAAATTGTATGTCGCAAAACTAAACAAATAAAAAAAGAATTATGAAAAAAGCACTTCCGGTTCTTGAGTTATTTTGATTTGAAATTTCTTTATAAACAATAGAATTACATGGAAACGAGGCCGGGCTGTATGTTTTAGTTTTTATAAGGGATTTCACCTTGAACAAAAACAGTCATAAAAATTGATAGAAAAAAGAGTTCAAATTTTCAGCATGCACTTGTCTTTATAGGAGGAATACAAATATATAGTTTTCAATATGGTTTGAAGACCTTCGAAAAAAACCAAACAATTCGGGAAAGGTGTATTAAAGAGCATCAACTGTATTTCCTGATTTAAAAAAGATTTGAATCATTATTGTTAAGTAATTTTTCTAAATACTGCTAGGATAATGAAGGTTTCACTTTCAGGTAAATTTCATAACAGGAGGGGGATGTTTATCATTAAATGGTATTGGGGTAACTCTTCACGAAAAATTGCACAGTGATTCTCCCATTACAGTTAAACACAAAATAAAGAGGCTCCTTCCAAAAAAGCTTGGTTTGAAGGAAAAACCCCTCATTTTCAAAACTTAAAAATTTGATGATACAAGCACCCGAATGTTGGACATACAACTACATACATTCAATGTAGTAGCCAAAAAAGTAGTCAGAGGGAAAAAAATTCAGACACAGACAATTGAGCAGGGCATTCCAGGGTCTTGAAGGATAATTTTGCGATATTTTAAGTTTTTATGGTTTAAATCTCGGAAATCAATCACGCTTGTCGACCGACGTAAAAATATGTGTTCCACTGAGGTTCAAAATTTTTCTAAAAAAGGCCAAATTATGAATATTTAATTTAAGGAGTCGTTTCCACAGGGGCAAGTAAGTTCGGTTTTCAGCTGGTATGTGCAAATTATTAAAAAGCCTCGTGAATTAGTTTAGCCAAATATGGTAGGAATTTAGTTTTAATGAAGCCGGAAATAGTGTCAAGGAAAGGTCTTCATAGCGTTTGATTAGTCAATTTCCATCGAATAAAAATTCAATGAAATTTTTATTCCGAAACTCGAAAAACACGGAGAACTCAAATATGTTAGAGTCGAGGATATCTTGAGTCGGGGAGACGATTCATAAGGCATTGTTAACTTAAAGGACAAGAAAAAACCTTTCAAAATAAGTAGACATTCAAGTAACAGAGGTTCGAGTTCTGGAGACTCCAGTGCATATGAATTCCACCCTATTAATTTTTAACTCATGTGAGCTTCGTCAGAAGGAAAATTATGGGTGGTGGTGGTCATAACATAGGATTTTTTAAGTGTAATCTTTAAATTCACAGTAAACAATTTTCACCCAAAACGTAGCAGGATAGAGTAAATTCAAAATATTTTTTACAGTGATTGAGTTTCTTTTTCATTTTGCAACTTTTCTTTAAAAATTGAAATTACTTTCACTTTTACAATTAAACAAGTGATACTTTTATGGACCTACCTGGTTATGCATTTAACATATATATAATTGATATCTACGTGAGCATGACCGTCAAACAATCATTCAGAACACAAATAGTGACGATCTATTAAAATTAGTCGTTTGTTTATCTTATAAAAAAACGTTTAGAAACCAAAATTTCATGCTCTTAAAATAATCTTTCATATTCAAGACTTTGTGAGCAAAAAAACCATCTATCTCATCAAAAAATTGAGTAATTTGGCTAAGAACATTGATGTATGCTTATTATTAGTGATTCTTATAAATAGAGATGCGTTTTTGAGCTGAAAAATTCTTTTTTTACCAAAATCTGCTTGAGCCATCTTTTACCTACTTTCATGCAAAAAATCAGAAAAAAACAATGATCCAATATTTCACAAAGTCCAAAAAACCCTTCTTTTGGCCAAATTTGCCCAAAAAATTTTTTTTTTCGAAAATCGGGCTCCGTCACATTTGAGGGTTTAAAGTTATGCATCTTTGTGTAAAAAATCATAAAGAATGAAAGAGCCAATCTCGAGAAAAGCTAATACCTAAGTAATTGATAATGTTCTTATAAAAAACATCGAATTTGGCCAGTTTTTCTATAAAAACCCGCCAAGCAACCAAAATTTCATATCTAAACACACATACTCTCTAAAAGTAAGCCCTCATGAGCAAAAAGAAACATCTATCTCATAAAAAAATTGAGTAATTTGACTAAGAACATTGATGTATTCTTATTAATAGTGATTCTTATAGATTAACATGCGTTTTTTGAGCCAACAAAATTTTTTTGCAAAAATCTGCTTGAGCCATCTTTTACCTATGATAGTAGTACCCTACTTTCATACAAAAAAATCATTTTTTAGCCGTTTTTTGGCCAAAATTTGCCCAAAATTTTTTTTTTCGAAAATCGGGCTCCGTCATATTTTGGCCACCACCATTGCACCTTTGTACCAAAAATCAAAAGATTCCTATGATTCAATCCTGAGAAGAGTTGGTAACAGACGGACGAACGAACGAACAACGAACGAACACAGGTTAATTTATAGGACCTCCACCGGGGTAGGTCCAAAAATTTGAAATGCGCTACTGTTTAGTTTCTATAGTGTGGTTTGTTTTGTCGACTAAAATTTACATCCCTGTCTCATTGACCAAGCATTGCTTCCGTTTAATTATCACAGAGGACACTTTTTAGCATCGGTTCACTTAAATTTAAATTTTGGGAGAGTATTAAAATAATGACACATTCATGTTATTATATATTGTTGAGTTCCTTTTGTTCCGTTAGAAATTGAAATTCAAAATTTACAAATCTTGGAAACAGAAAATAATTTGAAGTGAGCAAAGTGATCTTAAAAATAGAGTAAGAAAGAAGAAACAAAGAAAAGTTTCAGAAGGTTGAAAGAGTTCCAATTAAAAAGGCTGAAAGAGAAAGTTTAGCAAAGAAGATTTTTAAAATACGTTAAAAATATTGTCGGTTTTGAGTTGAAAAATCCATTAAAAATGCGCTACTGTTAATTTAGTTTTTGTAGTGTGGATCGTAGGGGTTTTTGCCTTCTGGTTCGGTCTTGTATTTTCCTTCATACAAACAAGCGTTCCATTTCTCGTTGAATTGTAATCCTTTTGGACAAGCGATGCATCCGACAGTTTGTCCGTGGAAGCAAGCGACGTATTGGTGTGGGTTGTGATCGTCTTCAATGTTTCCACTGAAGTGTGGTCCACGGGCTGGGCATTTGTCTGGGCATTCGAAGGTGGTGGCTGGTTCCCATGGTTTTGTGGTGACACAGTCGTCGTTTTTGTTGTACAAGCATTGGTTGCATCCTTCGCTGAATTCCAAAGACAATGGCCAGCAGGCTTGGCAGTAAGCCAATCCGTTGGAGCATTGGACAAAGTAGTTACGTCTGTATTGGCCATAGTAGTAGTATTCGAAGTTTCCGTCAGGTTTGCCTTTGCACAAAGAGTCTGGACATGGGACAGCTGGTGGTGTTGTTCCAGTTACTTTGGTGACTTCCAAAGCATAGGATGCTGGAAATGTAAGGGTGTTCGTTTAATGAAAGAAAATCGTGTCGTCTTGAGAAAAGGCGGCTACGAGAGACTCTATAAATTTAAAGTTTGAAGTTGAAGTAAGTTTAAGAAAAAAGAAATATTTTGCTGAACATAGAAACTTACCAGCGACGAGAGCGAGGAGAATGAAAACCTTCATGTTGATGAATTGAGAGATCAGAATATCTTTGAAGAAATTGATGATAAATCTCTGTCGAAGATAACTTTTTATACTGTTCTGGTCGTTTGGAAGATTTCCTGTTTTCAAAGGAACATGTTACATAATTGGTGAACCCCTGTTGTTGAATTGTTCGACAAATCTGATAATTAGGATAACCTGTTGGATGCATGCAAGCCTCCGTTATGATGTTTTCTTTTAATCCAAGAATTATTCAGCTTTTACTTTCAATTGAAAATGTTTATATTTCAGAAAAGAATTGCTTATTCGATTTAAAAGTAGGATCATAAGGTGATAATATGCCTTTATTCACAATACAACTAGGTATTCGAACTTTTCAACTTTGAAAAATACTGATTATTATTTTTATCATTATTGTTATGAAAGTTTGGAAATAGGAGATGTATACATTCCTGCAACTAGAAAAGGATAGATTCATCCTCTCCTTTCAAAAGTCTCAATCATTTTGTTACCATGCTCCCTTTTTTGAGGTAATTTCCAGTTTTTTTGTTACTTTAATAGGATAAAATTTCGCAGTTGGGCCTATACACGAAATTTGAAAATTTGGCGGGGACTTAATTATTTCGCGGATGAGAAGTTCCCTGATTTTACGCGTAATTTTGCGGATCATGATTCTGATCTAATCTTTCTAAAGTGATTCCAAATTTTGCAAACAGAACTTCTCTCAAAATTTTGAAAATTCGAAAAATAACGAAGAGATTTTTTTCAAAGCGGGGTTTGAGTAGTCTGATTCGCAGACCTTTAGTGGCTAATTATAAGATTATTCTTTTCATTAGAGTATGAGAAGAAACCTAGCAAAAATGACAAATCAAAACTCGTAATAGCATGCATAGAAATTTAAAATTTTCGCGGATCGAAGAAAGATTTCAAATTTTTTGCGGGTACTTAATTTCGCGGATGAGGCCCTTCCAAATTTCCATTAGGACTTAATTTGGCGGATTTTCGCGGATGACACCCAAATCCACGAAATTTAATATCTGCGAAAGTTTATCCCATTAAAGTATTGCAAAGTACCAAATTGAAGTTTTGAATATCGACCCTTGGACGGGTTTCAAAAACCTGTAAAAAGATTCAAATTATTATCATCAAGTGATTGTGTGGGGAAATTTTCTTGATTACGATTTGACACTTTTTCAGGAAAATTTTTTTAAATGCTATTGAGGTAACTCTTTTGCAAAGTGATCCTCCCCATACAATTAAGCACTAAATATTAATAAAAAGGCTCCTTGTCTAGTTCTAACGAGAAAAAAACACCTTACTTTCAAAACTAAGGAATTCAGGAACCACGAATATTGGACATACAAAAAAATCCAAACAATATAATATGGCGGTAAATAAAGCAGACGTTTTAACAAAACATGGTAATTAATTACCACACAATTATCTTGTAAAAATAGAGGTAGATTCTTAATTGAGGGAGGATGTTATATCATTACCTTCATGTCTCCGTTGATTCTGTTTCCTAAAAATACTTTCAGCGGTATAATTTCTGCTCGGTCCCAATATAATACTATTATCCTTTACTAAGGAATGTTGTTTTGAAGGGAAATCTCAATTAAAAGATTTGTCAAACAATTCGACAACAGGGGTTCACCAATTATGTAACATGTTCCTTTGAAAACAGGAAATCTTCCAAACGACCAGAACAGTATAAAAGCTCATCTTCACCAGAGATTTATCATCAATTTCTTCAAAGATAATCTGATCTCTCAATTCAACAACATGAAGGTTTTCATTCTCCTCGCTCTCGTCGCTGGTAAGTTTCTCTACAAAAAAAACATTTCTTTTTTCTGTGAAAAACATTCTTAAACTTCAAATTATTATTGTAGAGTCTCTGTATAGTCTTTTTTAAGAAACAGTTCTCAACAGTTTTCATCTCTTCTAGCATCCTATGCTTTGGAAGTCACCAAAGTAACTGGAACAACACCACCAGCTGTCCCATGCCCAGACTCCTTGTGCAAAGGCAAACCTGACGGAAACTTCGAATACTACTACTATGGCCAATACAGACGTAACTACTTTGTCCAATGCTCCAACGGATTAGCTTACTGTCAAGCCTGCTGGCCATTGTCTTTGGAATTCAGCGAAGGATGCAACCAATGCTTGTACAACAAATACGACGACTGTGTCACCACAAAACCATGGGAACCAGCCACCACCTTCGAATGCCCAGACAAATGCCCAGCCCGTGGACCACACTTCAGTGGAAACATTGAAGACGATCACAACCCACACCAATACGTCGCTTGCTTCCACGGACAAACTGTCGGATGCATCGCTTGTCCAAAAGGATTACAATTCAACGAGAAATGGAACGCTTGTTTGTATGAAGGAAAATATAAGACCGAACCAGAAGGCAAAAACCCCTACGATCCACACTACAAAAACTAAATTATCAGTAGCGCATTTTTAATGGATTTTTAACTCAAAAACGACAATATTTGTAATGTATTTTAAAAATCTTCTTTGCTAAACTTTCTCTTTCAGCCTTTTTAATTGGAACTCTTTCAGCCTTCTGAAACTTTTCTTTGTTTCTTCTTTCTTACTCACTTTTTATGATCACTTTGATCACTTCAAATTATTTTCTGTTTCCAAGATTTGTAAATTTTGAATTTCAATTTCTAACGGAACAAAAGGAACTCAACAATATAATAACATGAATGTGTCATTATTTTAATACTCTCCCAAAATTTAAATCTAAGTGAACCGATGCTAAAAAGTGTCCTCTGTGATAATTAAACGGAAGCAATGCTTGGTCAATGAGACAGGAATGTAGATGTGAGCTGACAAAATGCCACTGCATATTCATGATATGCAACACAGGAGAGCCTTCCAAGAGCTTTTAAAAATTTCCACCCGATACGTCACTTAAACAATAGAAAAAGTGACGTATTGGGTGGAAAAAGTTCTCAGAAGACTCTCAGTGGTGCATATCATGAATTGCCAACCTCTCACCATTGTTATTAGTATTTAATCACCCTATCACTTACTGAGTACTCGTGTCATATCATATCATAGCCTCCAAAAAAAACGTTTTACTTTGAGGTTTAATGATGTTGGTTCTTGGGAAATAGAATCCAAGCCAAGATTTCAGAATATTTTGAAAATATTACATGTTATAAAAGTTGATTGATTTTTAATTACGCGTGTTATCAAAGTAACAGAGACTTAACAGGTGATACTTATATATTGACCTACCTGGTTAATCAACAGAAAAATAAACAAGACACCAGAAAGAACTAAGGATAGAATTTGAGATAATCCAGGAAACGAACCAATCGTCACATTGGAGGGTTTATGATGACACATCTTTGTGCAAAAAGTCAGAAAAATTGAACAGTCAATCACAAGCAAAATTGGTAACTTACTAACGAACGAACGTACACGGGTTAATTTATAGACCTCCAGGTAGGTCCAAAAAAGCGAAATAAATTTTCAAACTTACGAAGAATTGGGGGAACTTGATGACCTGTCGAACCCAAATACCAGCTGGACATCCACATTTCTTAGAGGGCGTTTTATGTGAGCGCCTTTTGACGTCTTTCGCCAACTGCGTAGAGAAAATGAAGATAACTATTATAATTTCAAACTAACGATCTTAGTTACGCTAAATAACCGAATTTTAAATTTCAAATATGGTGCTCGTCTGAAAGAATTCAGACTTGGTATCAAATGACCGATGTAGAATTAAAAACCCTATATCGTAATTTTCCGATACTTCTTTCGCCCAGATATTCACTGTAACACATTTTTAGGCTGTTTGTCTTGTATGTCCGGAATTATGATCATCCAAAAAACCATGAAACTCAAGAAGACCATGAAAGTAATAAAAACCCCTTGTTTTCAAAGGCCAAAGTTTAAAAGGGGAAGGTTAAAACAAGTAGAATACACACCCTTTTAGCTGTTCTTTTTAGATAGACTTGTTCACTTTCGCCGTGTCCGAATTGACAATTCATCGCCATGTTGGCAATACTCATGAAAGGGACACCATTAAAGTTGAAGAACTCATGACGAATTTTTGCATTTCGCATTTTGACAGGATCGTTCCATCGAATATCATGACCTTTCAGTTGAACCTCTGTTAATTCTGCCAAGGAAAAAATAATAATAATATTTAGTTTCTTTTCCTTATAGGCGAGACCAATTTTTTCTCGGTACTTTACCAACCCTGATAAATGAAAAATTTATTCTTATTTTGCCGACCGACCGACCCATATTTTTCTAACGATCTGTCCGTAGAACAACAAATTAAATTGTGTGATTGGTTGCTTTACGGGCCCGACCGACAAGCATAAAAAATTTCAAAATTTTGGTAGTTTTTCCAATGCTTTGAGAATTTTATGTTCAATTTTTCATTTTATACATTCATTCTACCTTTTTGTGTCTTTTTATTTTCTATTTTGCTTTTTTGTCAAGATGTAGTAGTTTTTGCTGCCTTTTTAGGAGATTTTATAGGTTAAATTCTACTTCTTATTCTAATTTTTTTGCCGACCGATTCTCTTTTTTGGGTAGCTTGGCCCATGAAACAACAAATTAAATTGGCATAGTCTTATCATACAACCATATATAATAGATAGTCAGCATACCGGAAGAGTGGGATGGGGGAACCTGGGAACCTAAGTGGGAATCGTAAGTGGAAAACCATTACCAAGGTGATTAAATCCTTCGAGTGTTAATTTTATAAGTCAATTACCAGAGCAATATTTTGAAAACAAGGTAAGCGTTGGTCATGGTGAAATCCATGAAAACGTCTTTAGATATACGATGAAATTATAACAACGTTAAGAGCATACAAGAATATAGCTTACTTTCATTTCCGAAGCCCTTCGTACGTTTAGACATACAAAATTGAGCTCCCGTAGCCTCAGCGTGCAGACGGATAGCTTCACGTAACTCGCTGTGCGTCCGCGCAACAACATACGTACAATCCGTATCATCAAAGGTGTCTTCGGCAGCCGTTGCCTTATCATTAACGACGTTCTGCTGTAAC
Organism: Clytia hemisphaerica; assembly: GCF_902728285.1. NCBI lineage: Eukaryota > Metazoa > Cnidaria > Hydrozoa > Leptothecata > Clytiidae > Clytia > Clytia hemisphaerica. The sequence goes on from NW_027104185.1 coordinate 106,356, forward strand.
GTTGTCACGTCTCCGTTAGCAGTGGAGGATTCATTTACACCACCGTGGACCATAGCAACGGCTATTTCAATCTCATCAGACTGTGGAACGTTTGTTTGAGAATTTTGCTCCGAACTTGACCCATCTTGTGTAGTTTGTGATTCCTCTGGAGCAATTCCTGATAAATCAATAGTTGTTGTTACCAAGCTAGCAGTTACTTCTTCAGAGGATTGCTGGTTAGCTTCAGTTTCCACTAAAAATTGTATCTGGGTTTCTTCCTCCTTTGACGCTTCAGATACTAGGGTTTCCTCCGATGGTGGGGTTTCCTTTGATGGAGGGGTTATCTCTGATGGAGAGGTTTCCTCTGGAGTGATTGGTGTTTCTGAGGAGGCATTTGAATCATTGACCTCCATAGTCTATGCAGTTCGTTTCTGAAAAAAAGGAAAAGTAGGTGCTCAAACCTTTGAAGGAGCGATGGCCAAGTGGTGTAAGGCGTCAGCGCTACAAACCAGGGATTCACGGTTCGAATGTCCGCTCCTTCCAATGTTCCGTCCAGTTCACGGATCTTCGAGCCAGCTAAGCTTGCTGGACATGGACCCGTGAGAACAATAAAAACTATCTAAAAGTCCTAGATTTCTGCACTATCCAAGTAAATCGACTCTGTGAACACTCACAGCCCATTCACACTATAGTTCATAGGATATTTCCGTGATCTATCCGAGTTACTGAGGTTTAAGTCATAGGAGATGTTGAAAGATTAAATCGAAAGATTAAATTGTTATCGTGTGTATTGATCACTTTCACCTTACTGGCAACTGGGATTATATATTTCAAGTGTTCGCTTTTACTATTGAAAAATTTCGATGTCAGATTAGTGTCGTTGGCATTTTTGGGAGCAGTTGTTTGTATGAACAAACCTGGTTTCTATCAGTTATACTTCTGATGAATAGGGCTGGTCTTATATCATTGGATGGTTTGTATATATTTGTGCACTGGTAGTCGCTCTTATGGCATTCTTTATGAAATCTGATGATCGCATAATATGTCTTAGTAAAAATTTGATTTGTAAATTCCATTTTACACTAATACACCTGTCCTGCTAACCGCTCACAGCGTGATCGACATGTGAGAATACTGGTAAGGAAAAAGACATACCTTGTTGTGAGATGCAGCTTCAAATCCAACTGTTTATGCAGTGTTCCCAACTAAAGATACATATCATTCATTCCAATAAAGATAGCCACCAAGTTTTCAGATATTTGTACATTTATCTTTTTAATATATTTTTGTATTAGTTAACACTGAAAAAATAGAAGAAATATAATGAGCATTTTTAGACACAATGTATTGAAACATCTCTATCTTCAAGAAAAAATAAAGTGTATAATTAGGACTTCTGCAAATTTGGGGAGCGTCAAACTAGACAATAGAGACTTAAAGTAATTAAAATATCAATTGTCAGGTCTGTACTTACAGTGTGTGAAACAAAAAATGAAGAACTAGAAATATATTTGAAAAGTTGAACACAATAACAAAGCTGTACAAATGTGATAATAAAAAATGTTTGAAATATTTCTCAAAGTTATTATGAAAATATCCCGTGACTAGAAACCAAAGCTTATAGAATCTAGTCTAGATCTAGTCTACAGTCAGGCATACAGTATAAATCCTAAAAACTTAGTCAGAAAAATACGAGCTAATTAACCCTTTTCTCGATATTGCTTCTGTACAGAGCTTTCAAATTGTATTAGAAATTAAAAATGTGTTAGCATAACAGCGTAATATGTATGAATAGATGGAGCGGCTATCCATTCAAGGCTCTTTATTTAGAAAACCAATGAACTAAAACTATATAAATTCAAGCTCTCAGTTCAAATTTCGGTTTTAATTACAACATTTTTAACTATAATTTCTGATGCCTTCGAATTTGATTGGTTGCCAGTTTTATTGGGATTGATTTTGATTGATGGAGCTTTTGGTCCAGTAACTGAGTGAGCTTTCAAAAGTGATAAAACTGATGTTTGGTCGGTGATTATGGGTTCTGAAGATTGTGAAATAGCTATCTGACATTGCGGATCAGCTAGCTGTGTATTATCTGAATTCGTTAATGGTGCAACTTCTTGCGATGCGAGTTGTTCAAGTTTACCATTTGCAATGTCCTCTGGTGTAACACATTTCTTTTTCAGCAGAGGTAAATATTCTAATATGGAGACTTTATTATTGAGTGACTGGTCGTCCATCTTGTCATTTTCTGTTTGTGTTAAAATCTGGGAAGTGTCACGTTTGATACCGGGGTGTATCAGAGGTTGTAAGTTTATTATTGAATCGATAGTGGTGGGCGTTTCGGAGATGGAGATTGAAGTATCATTAGTGTCAGTGGAAATGGGACTTGCTGATTTGTCCGGCGACTGTCTGGTGATGACAAGCTTTGATTGAGTCTCATCATTTATATTGGTAAGGCTTTCAGAGGGCGAACTTTCCTGAAAAGTTTCTTGAATATCACTGTTATTGACAATAATAGCGTTGGCTTCATTAGCCTTGATGATTTCATCTTCAGAAACAAGTTGCGAAACAGCCGCTAAAAGCCGATTAATCTCTTCGATATTGACCGCATTTCCTTGTGTCAAGTTCAAGGACGTTGCCCTGGGTGCGACTTTCACTTTCACTTTCTTAGGGTCAATATTTTGAGCTCTTTGTATCGAACCTGCGTTCTTTAAAGTTGTGAGAACACTGTTATTGTGGGTTGGTCCGTTTGGTGGTTTTGAGGGATTATCATTAGTCAGGGTCACGTGAGAGGCTTTAAAGAGGTCAGTAAGTTGATTACGTAATCGCTTGTACGTCACGATATCTTTAAATAAAAATGAAGATTTGTTCAGATGAAACAGTAAGTCGGATACTTGTCTATGAAGTTGACCAGTCATCTGAAGAGAACTGATTGGTTGAAAAATATCTCGATTCTGTGGTGTTTGTACAGTGCAGGGTAACTCTTCGCTTGTTTGGACTGCTTTATTGAGCAAATGTGAGATTTTGGATTTTTGATGAGTTTCAATGCATGAATGATCGAAATGAAGTTTATTGTTCATTCGGTATACAGGACTCAACATATCGAATCCCCATCCCGGCACTGCTTGGAAAACATGAAACATATGATGACATGGTAGTTTATGTTGTTGCCAGTGGGAACAAGTGCAGAATGGGTAGGAGGTGGAGTCACCAAAAGAGACAGTGTATTCGTTCATGTTATTCACTGCTTCGTCAATTTGTTGATCTTCTCTTTCTGATAATCCCTTACTCTCCTCTTCTTTGTTTGGTTCCTCTACCGAATTCTCATCGTCAATCTGTTCCAACGAGGCCAGCTCTATATCATTAGGCAGTGCTTTCTCTGCTGGTTTAGGGGTAGATGTACCCAGCTTTTTAGCATCCTGTACAATCGTTTCTTGCTTTCCTACATGAGGAGGATGGAGACTATTGACCATCTCCTCTTGTTCTGACAAAGTGGTTTCTTCAGGCATCTGTTGTGCAAAAACCACTTGTTGTACCGAAGTCTCTTTTACCTCAACATTAGATTCTAAAGTAATCTCATTCGATGCAATGAATTCTGATGGGTCAGAATCAACCACTTCTGTTTCTGCGATCATGCTTGGGTTCTCCGTTGACGAGCTATTAGGAAGGACCTCCATATTGGGTATTTCCATGGTTTGTAGTAAACAATTCTCAAGAACGTTTGACAAAATGTTAGATTCTTCAGTTGTGATTCCGTTTTCTGTTTGTGGTTGGAGTTGTTCTGAATCTGCAGTCATTACTTGGTCTTGTTCTAAGATAATTTCATTCTCTGGTTTAGGAGCTACTACGTTCTCCAATGGTTCGGATTCAGCGTTGGTTTCTTCAGCAGCATTGTCAACCTCTGGTTCAGAAGCATCAGTATTGATATGAAACACACCAACCTGTGTACCTTCTACCACTTCAAATTGTTGTTCAGAAGCTTCCTTGCAAGTTGAATACAAATGGTTCGCAATGAATGATGGGATGCCAATCATGCCGTCGGTGAGATGTTCTTCTACCCTTAGTTTGTTGCCAAGATCATTTTGTTCTCGGTTACGTATGATGTATCTGAGATTACAAACATTTGGAAAAGCGCAATAGATTAATTAAGTCCATTCACAATAAACGTACACACTTTTTGGCTATCATGCCAAAACCGATCTCAAGGGAATTTTTTTCTCATTTCATTGACATGGTTTTCATGAAAGCTAAATTCTTGATATTCATGACGTATTCTTTTATACAGAAACACACGAAAAACATCGGGCGTTTGCCAACAGTTTCATTGTTCAAATTCAAAACTAGTGGCAAACGCCCGTTGTTTTTCGGGTGTTTCCGTATAAAAAATTACGTCATGAATATCAAAAATAAGACTGCACACTTATGGTGACAGATCATGAACAGACTTTAATATGATAAGTTCTTTAAAAAGAGAAATTTTGCTCACTTTTTGATCATGAGATTAAATCTTAAACCAATCCCAAGAAGAGTACTTGGAAACATAGGAAAAAGCTTACAAAAAGTTTATAAAACAATGAGCTTCCAGACCAGGGTTTTTATACGGACAATGATAAATCTTTACAAAAGGAATTGAATTCAAACTCGTTCATGGTCAACAAGATGAATCAAATTAGAGTTTAAAGCCAAAAAATAGAGAAACTCAAGTCAAACTTATTATGAAAATACTTTGCATATTCCTCGTTGACGGTGATGCGATGGAGACTTTCCACCATACCAACAAAACCAGAACATCCTTTGGTGGAATCACTCAGCAAGTCCACAAACACTTGAAGGCAAGACGTTAAATCGTATTTGAGATGATCGAAAACGAAGAGATCTTCTGGCCTATATCCACCAACCCATTTCTGTTTGGAGATGAAAAATTGTAAAGACTGTTGTTATAGCACAAATTAAAGTAGAAAAATTACTAGTCAATCTCTATAGATTATCACCAAGTTCGAAATATTAAGCCTGAGGAAAAAAAACAATATCAAAGTTTGATGAACCGAAATTGGGCCTGTCCATTTTGTATCCAAACAAGGAGGGGGGGGGGTAGACGAACATTTCCATGTGGTTATTAGAGAGGAAGTCTAAAAGAGTGTTTTTTTTCATTTTACCAGGGGGTAAAAGACTAATTTTAGTTCACTTTAAGGTATGAAAACAAATTTTCCAAGAGTTTTTTTTTCAAATTTGCCATTTTCCAGGAGGTATCCACACATTTCCAAGAATGTTTTATGACACTTGTATGGATTGAATCAGCACAAAATGTAAAGAAAGAAGATTTTATAACTGTTTTCATACAATCGAAGAAATAACTTCTAAAACATAACCTTTGCAATTGGTAGCCATTCTGATTGAAACCATGTCCTCAAATTGATGGATTTTAGCCAAACACTACTTTCCTCAAGAGAAGAAGCAGCCAACGAAAGAGAATTCTCGGAGAAGGAGGAAGCCATGTTCCTTAAAAACACCATGATGTCATCATCAAAGACACTCAACTCGTTGGAGGGTGTTAACAAATAATCCAACCATTGACTTTCACATGAATGGATGTTCAGGAAATAGGGCACGTCTAAAGGTTAATCATCTATTTTTAATTTATATTTTCTTGTTAAGTCAAACAGAATGATTGCAGCAAAAAAACTTAAATCTTGGCCTTGCCTTGCATTCCAGAAAGTTCCTAAAAACCTTCCAGTTCTCGTAAGGCTGAGCTCAAACATCAAATTATTATATTATATGTGAAAGAGTGAAATATTTATTTCTTCAATCTGCAAAACCATTTGTTTTAGTTGGGATTCGATATTTTTTCGAAGTTTTTTTTCATTTAACCCATTTAAGTGCCACTGGAATAATATAATATCCCATAATTTTTTTTTCAGTTCTGTACTTATATGTCTGAACCTAGGAGCGCCCATGCCGCCCTGTTTCTAAGCCTACCCGAATAAAAAAACTATGGAATAATGATACTTAGAATGGGTTAACGCAACAACAACAACAAGCACTGACCTGGAAAGACCTTAGTTGAGGCGTTGATCATTTCATCAGTGGAATCAATAAACAGGTATTTAGGCGCCCATGATGAATTCCAATTTTTCAAGGTAGAAAAGCCATCTTTCAAACCATCATTGCGACGTTTACTGAACACGATAAACCCGACAGGTTGAAAGTCAACATTAGTTTGTACAAAGACGACGAAGAATTTAAAAGTTAACGCTCTTTTGACTGTCAGACTAGGGTTAACTTCTGTTAGGAATGCAGTAGCTCCATATCGTTTCAAAAGTCTTTGATGTTCTTGTGTTTGATAACAAAATAGAAAAGATAATATGTGATGATTGTTCTTGTTAAGACTGGGAGATAAACATTCCAATTGATTTGGGTGTGTATTCTCATCTTCCGAAGAAGTGTCCTGCAAGTCAAGAATGTTTTCTTGTTCTGAGTTAAACAGTACTTTAGTATTGTTCTCCTCCTTATGAATAGATGAGATGAGAGAGTCCATCCTTATGATATCTTCCTTATTGAAGCGTTCTAACTGTCTTATTTTGCCAATATAGTTTCTCAAATCTTTCGTAGTTGGGTTATACTTTCTTCGGCTTTTATCAGGTGGCTCTTGTTTGTAAAATAATTCGTTGACAACGTAGCTTTGTAGTTCAGCTGCAATGTCTGTTATCGATCGGTTCAAAAAATACAATTCCTGTGCTTTTATAATGAGATCTCGATGAACGTTTTCTTTTGCAAATTCTCTTCCCTACAATAAAATTAAGAAATATAATCAATGCTGGCCTGGTAAATGAATGCAGGATTACTGTTGAAACTCAATTTTTAAATAGCTAGTCTGTGATCAAGAGATGAAACACTCTGAAACTTGTTTTGTAGAGAAAACTTTGGCCGATCAAGATGGCTTCATCTTTTAAGTGAATATAGATAGAATATTAAGACCTCAAGTAACTCATGGAATTTGTGCTCTTCCATCACAGGTAGACGACCCATAAAGAACATTTCAGTAGTTATTTTCGATTTATCCCTTTGATACTGTTCTTTGAGGAGTCCAGCACAACTTCGTTTTCGTCTCTCTGTCTTCTTGTTAACCTTGAATAAAAGTTGCAGAAAATGGATTTAGAAAATAACAATGGTTTATGGGAAATTTTTTTAAATATCCAGCAGTACATTCCATTATCTATATCATCAAAAGTGATTAAGTTGAAATCTCATGATTAACAAAAAACTGTTTGAAGTACCTTAAATTCTGGAAACTTGATAACTTGTTTGATATTTATTTTAGCAGGACATCCACACTTTTTAGTAGGATTCTTTACGTTTCTAGTTTTCTTTGCGTCTTTTTCCTGAAATCAAAAGTACGAGTGTATTATGGTGATGGCTTTCCATCACAACCCTTGTTGAAAACTATAACCAATTCCAAGAGCGCTTTTTATTCAATGTATTGGATGGTAAAAAGAAAAGATTTCTAATTCATTTATAGTCGATTTATCTCCAACAAGTATATGAGAGTCCCAAAGTAGTTAATGATAACCCAGATAAACCATAACCAGTTACTTTTTTTTCATTCATTAGATATTTTTTTCATTATAAGGATTTTTGTTACTTTCATTATTATATAAGGACAAAATACATGCTGCTCTGCCACCAAAATCTCCTGAGTAAATAGTTAGACAGAAATTCTTGATTTCTTCACATAGGGAGCCTTAATTTCCTATAGCAAAAAAGTATTCTTACCCTTAGAAGTTTTTTCTTTTCCTTCTGTAGAGCGTTATGATCAGAACCGAACTGGCAATGCATGACATAGTGCCCAACAGTGATATGCGGTACACCATCAAATGGAAGAAAACTATATTCAGACTGGTTACTTTGAGTCTTGGTATCCTCCCATTGTATGCGATGCTTCATCAGATCAAAATTCTCATCTATATAGAAATACAATTTAAATGAAATTGAATATTGTTTTGATCAATTAAAAGAAAACATATAATATGAAAATGTTACTATCATCAAGCAGGTGCTCCCCTTATGCTGATAAAAGCAAAAATGCTCACATATTATTGCGGGGAAGGTAGAGAAAGTTGTTAAAAAGATCCATTGTAAGTATCATTTAACAGGTTCAAGAAACCTAAAGTTTAACCAAAGACATAACTTAAAAATAACAAATTCATTTTGAGTTCATTTTGAACTCAATAACTTCCTCACCTTTCAATCCAAAGTCTTTGGTCCGTTTCTGAACAACAAATTTTGTTGCAGTTCTATCAAAATAATCTTGTAAAATTTGTAACATTTCATCAAAAGTTGTTGTCACAAAATATTCACCAGGGGTCACCATAACTGACATATCCTTTGCTGATTCTTCCGAAAGAACCATTGAATCTTCCAATGATTCAGTCTTGGAGTCATTATCAAGATCATCAAAAACAGTTGATTCATTCTCCATATTTGCTGCGGAAATGTCATAACACTGATTCCCTGCAATATTATTAATATCTTTTAACAATGGTACATATTCTGCAACAGTAGCAAGTGCACTCAAATCTCCAATATCAGTTTGTGTGGAAGATATTGTTTCTTGAGAGGCATCTTCCTCGTTCACTTGAATCACTGTTATGATATCCTGATTTCCATCAATACTATCAGTAATTATTTCTTGTTGAATGACTCCTTCAGCTTCATTACAAATGTCTTCGATGGATATGGTATTCATTTTTCATTTCGTTTTTTTTTTTGATCTACTTAAAATAATTTAAATGATCGCAATTTTATAATGTGACCCTCATAATAATGTTTCAGACTGTATAGTAAAAAGTTGTAAAGGACTTTAAAATTCAAATGGGACACAGGAATTTAATTTTTTTACAAATTATTATTCTCCATTAAAATTATTATAAATGCTTTTAATGCTTATTTACAAAAAAATCATGCAAGATAAAAGCAACATTAATTTAAATAAACTTTTTCCACTTCAGTTTTTATTTTTACTTTAAAAAAAAACAAACATCCTTTTCACTTTTGCTTCAACTACTAGGTCGAGGTGGGGGCGGTGGTTGCCGTGCAACATGCGGTGACGATCCAGGTGCATTAGCTTCATTAGACTGGAAAAAAGTATATGATAAAATTAATTCATCATATTTAGCCAGTTTAGGATCTTCCATAAAGTCAGGGTCAATATAGAAAAACACAGGCATATCAACTTCTTCTCCAGGATTCAACTGTTGTTCTTCAAAACAAAAACATTGAATTTTATTGAAATACTGTCCGGCTTCAAAAGGAATGACATTATACGTTGCAATTCCAATGATAGGGTCATCTGTCAAGTTGACGGCTGTATAAAAAGCTAATGCAGTCTCTCCAGGAGCTAAATTGACTTCCTTCTGTTGGGGTTTGAATTTCCATCGCAAAGTTTTACTTGTTCCAGCTTCAAACCTTACAGTTAATATTCTGTCTTCTACACGTTCCATACTTTCAATTTTACTTCCAAAATCAATTTCTTGTTGAGCTGATCCATATCCAGATGCCTGACAATAGAGCCGGTATAAAGGTACGGCAGCATAAGATAAACCACAGGCCAAAACAGCTGCTGAACTCAAATAAAGTAGAACAGTTTTATGCCTCTCTTGCAGTGCTGTAGTAATACTTCTTGATTTTGAAATGATGGGGTTTATTCTGTACAAAAATTGTCTTTGTGATGTTGAAGTACGAGGATTACTGCAACCAGTAAGGAACCCTCGCTTTTGCAGAATTCCTCTCCAGTATTGAAAAGATGTCTGAAAATTTTTGATTCTAAACTTTTGGGACCTGACCATAGAATGTATTGTGTTCATCTTAATATTTTAAGTTTGGTACTAAAATAAATTATCAATATTACAAACAATACAAACAGATCACCATTATACAACCTGGGTTATCAAAATAAGCTTTCCTTAGATCCTTTTAGAACTTAAGATTGATACCATCAGATAAAACAAGCTAGCAAACTCTCTTATAAATAATGTTATATAAGACGGACGGGGTTTTTCTGATATTGCCTGACCATTTCTGCTCTACAGTATATTAGATATAAATGTATAAACCCTTTGTATAGAAGTAAAGCAATTTTTCCCTTAATTTAATTTTTAGATGATAGCGTAGGTTTATAAAGCCTGAAGGGCTAGATGGTATACTTTTTCTGAAAAGTGTGCTGTAGTTAGGTTGGAAATCCTACCTAGGTCATGTGACATTACAATAGAATTTCAGGGCTTGACCAATCAGAAGCTTTGCAGGTTTTCGAAAACAATAGCAACAATATGTTTTCTGATATTCACTTTTTTATGCCTGCCATGACTTAAAGCACGAAATCTAGCCCTTTGGGCTTTATAAATCTGTGGCCCCCTAAAGATTCATGAAATTTTTGGTAGCTCCAGGGCTTTCGACCCTCAACACTTTTAAAAGTGTAAATGTAAATTGTGTTGCAATTTGAAGGGTAAGATAAAATATTATGCTCATTTTGTACAAAATATTGCGCTGCAGGCAAAAAATTTTCAGCTTCACGAGCTTTAATTTGAGTAATTGAGGCCAACCATTGAGATGAAGTATTCAGCCCCCACGTTAAATGACGAGATTTCAGCTTCCCTCCAAGTACATTTAATGCCCCCAAATATTTGAAACATCATTAGCCCCCACCTATTTTTGGCTTCTTTTTCTTAAAATGTTAAATTAGGTCTACTAAAGGGCTCTAAAGGATAATTTACGTGTCAAAATATTGGTTGGTCTTCCCTAGCCAACTAATCATTGGAATTAAGGAAACAACTGCAGAAAATTTCAGCTGATTTCCATCAACAGATGACATTTTACGATGATTTCTTCATTTTGTGCAAAAAATAATGAGACAGCGCATCTGGCCTTTCCTACCATTCCAGGGCCTATATTATCAGAAAGAGCCTCAAACTTTCATAATTTGGTGATGACTCTTCTCAAATATAAGTAGCTTACTTCAACTAAATTGCTTTTAACAGTACTTAAATGCTATTCAAAAAATTTTAAGACCCTTTTGGAAATCTTATTAAATATTTCCTTTCCAGAAGGAAATATTTGTTAAAACGGCAATTTTTCTCCTTCTCCTTCTCCTTCTTCAAGTCTAACGCCGGTTTTGGTCAATTTCGTGAGTTTGTACATGAGTCTCTTTTTAAATCAAGCTCCGGTGGTAAAAACAGTAGGATGTTCTTTTTTCGAGGCGGAAGACGTCATTTTTTCAAGACACGTCGTAGGAAATATGCGTACGGTGGTCTATTCTCCTTGCCGATCGGAAAACGTCGCCCGGTTCGAAAGCGTATTGTTGATCGGACCATACTGCTTTTTAACAGTCATAGCAAAGGAGGCAAAAAATAGACAACAAAATGTTGCTCTTTCGCTATTTTTCTTTGGTTTTTATGATTTCATGAGTTGAATTGGATCATGTTTTTTGTACGATTGGCTGGATTTGATGTTTCGTTTACATACTCTTGGTGTGAGAGATACAATCTCTTATCTTGATGGTCTTGGAAAAACAGGAAATTTTGTCAACTTTCATGTTTCACAACAAGCTAACTTCATGCCTGTATATTTACCTAAAGTGATATTGTGGATAAATCAGACCATGTTATACCTGAGAAAAAATACTTGCGACATCAAAAAAGTTTGAACTCACTTTTATGGTATGCACCACCCAGTGCGCAATGGTCAGATGGCCATATGGTTGGTGATGAACTATGATTTAGCTAGCTTTGAGCTAAAAATTTAAACATCGGAGCAAAATTGACTGGTTAATGATTGAATTTCCCTTGGTGTTTTTATCTACAACAATGAATTAACTGGTTAGTGACAGTTGGTGAAAACTCTTTTTGTGGTGAAAATTCTGTTGCGGTTCACAGAACTGTAATTTCAAACTTTTTAAGTTGGTATAACCGGAACACCTTGGTCAATATGAAGAATGTTAACTCTTAAAATTTTGATTGTATTGAATATGGAATTAAACAATTGAATCATTGTCTTGAACTTGGTACTTGGAGATTTTCTTCCCCATGCATTTATAATGTGGAAAACTTTGGTTGTGGAGATTTTTTCCCCGTGCATTTAATATGTGGAAAACTTTGGTTGTGAATTTGTAGATTGTTTTCCACGTGCGTTTTAAAGGCAAAAGGTTGAAACTTTTGTTATAAATTTGGAGATTTCTTACATGTGCATTTAAACAATGGAAAAGTTTTGCTATGAATTTATTTTCTTCAATACGCGTTGAAAACGTGGAAAACTTTATAAATTTGGAGATTTCTTACACGTACATTTAAAAGATGGAAAACATTTGTTATGAATATATATTTTCTTCAATGTGCGTTTAAAACTTGACATTTTCTTCCACATATGAATTTAAAAAATGAAGAAAACTTTGTTCTCAATTGACAATTTTTTCAAGTGATTTCCTGGCCTGGTATGACAACTTTTTTCCTTTTTGTCATTCTTTCATTTCAGATATTTCCCCTTTTTGGCTAATATTTCTGGCAATACGCGCTTAAATAAAATAATATAATTATGCACTATCCCAAGGCCTTTTGATGTGGTCAATAACACAACACTCTACTCAGCAGGTGCGACGCCGGGTGACGGCTAGTATAATACTACAATCCAACTTAAGTCCACCTACTCTCGGGTGCCTAGTAGCCGGGGGGATTGGAATAAGGGGGGGGGTTGGAAAAATCTCAAAACTTAATAAGCGGGGGGGGGGGGGTTGAATAAAAATGTCCTGGGTGGCAAATTTTTAAAAGGAGGCTAATAAACCTTTTTTCAAAGAGGCCACCCTGTTGAATAATTATGTAGTCCAGCAGAAAAACAAATGATAAAACCATGCATAATGTATACAATATACATGATACAGTAATTATGCATGGCTCTATCATTGTTTTTATGGCTGGAATACAAAATTATTCAACAGGACGTCCTCTTTGAAAAAAGTCTATACAGCAGAATTGGGACAAAAAAGGGAACTTTCAAAAACATTTTCCCAAAAATTGATAAGCGGGGGGGGGGTTGGAATAAGAATGTTCAGAGTGGTAAATCTTCAAAAAATAAATTAGCGGGGGAGGGGGGGGGGGCGGCTATTAGTTACCCGAGAGTAACAAAAATTAAAGGTTGTCTAGCCAATTTGGTTACTGCATTGTTACATTTTCAGTCGAGTTCAGCTTGGATATACTCCGTAATCCGTAGGTTTGAACCTTCGTCATCTTAGGAATAATCCTGCAAATACTAGCAATTACATAAACGAATTTAGAAATTCTTGGGGACTTGTGTTGCTTGATGTTATCTGAGATAAAGCACTTTGAAATCTTTTGAGGAGATCAATAATTATTTTATCATTTGTAAAGGAAATATTTATCCGCATCTTTGCGGCTCTTGTTTTTATAATAATTTGGGTTTTTCTACGAAAATTCTAAGTCAAAGCAGGTCAAAGTGTTGTGATTAGCTTTAGACTGTCCAATATTTCTTGTCAGGAAGATTTAAAATGCATTATTGTTTGCTCTATCTCATAAAATATCAACGTAATTACTATATTCACAACTGATTTTCAGAAAGAATGTTTCCCTGATTTTCAAGTTTTTTCTCATTTCCAGACGGTGTCAATCGAACCAATCAAACAATCACAATTGCAATCGAACCAATCAAACAAGATAGAATAATTGCGATTCGATTGTCGAACGCAATCAAATCTCAATCGAACAGCCGATTCTTGGGTAACATTCGATTGTGTTTGATTGCGTTCGAGTAGCGTTCGAGTAACGTTTGAGTAACGTTCGAGTAACGTTTGAGTAACGTTCGAGTAACGTTCCATTGATTCGATTGATTGTAAATTACCTTTGATTGATCTTCGATATGTTTGATTACGATTATGTTCAATAAGTTTGATTGCAATTAAATTAAAATTGATCATTCCTTTAGAGCTTTTTTAGCGTGGATGGCAGAGGGTGAATAAAATCGAATACAATTGAATCAATCGTATGTAATCGAACATAATCGTTACAATCGAACGGCAAATCCTGGGTAATATTCTATTGCGATTTGATTGTGTTCGACAATCAAATTGTAATTATTCGATTGTGTTCGATTGCATTCAATTGATTCAGCGTTTGATTTATTCGATCGACGCCGTCTGGTCATTTTACAATCTTGGATTTTGCTTTGTGAAATTTTTATCTCACACAAAATGAACATTTCAAGCTGGCAAGTCTGAAGCTGACCCTTCTTGGCTGCCATAATTTTGAGATCTGAAACTGAGAATAGACAAAATCTTTTTTCTAAAAAACAACAACACTAGTTCTATACTACCGTAACTTGGTCTAATGTAGACATCCCTCCTCTAATTTCGACACCCGTTTTATCAGCTGAAATTGATAGAAAAGTTGAAACTGTTTTTCTTTGCTTTAATGGTCGGAGAGGAATTATTCTTTTTCAATCAGTGATTCAAGCTTTCATATTATTATTGTCTCTAAAAAAGGGTGTCGGAATTAGACGAGGGATGTTGATATTAGACCAAGTTACGGTATCTATAATCCTGACCTTTAAATCCTGTTAAATCCAAAGTTGGACCAAGTTCGGCTAATATTACTCGCAGACTCGCACTTACTTAAATTATTTTGAAAAATTAATTGTGAGGAGTTTGAGTAATATGGGTTCTGGTATAATTATAAGTCAGAAGAGAGATGGGCGGCCACTACACTAGCCTAAATGTTATACCGTGAAGTCAGTTTACTTGCATCAGTGGAGGGAAACTTGCATAGCCATCAAATGACTACCGTCAACTGCTCTAACTTGGGACGATGGGACGATTGGTCGAAACATGGGACTGGTTGATCTGGTTATTTTCACTAACTGTTAAATCTTTTTGACAACTAACTTGTTTTCGTGTATTTTTTAATATGCCGTTCATTAAGTCAAATCAAATGACTTTGGTGGTTCGGTGAAATGGTGGCCAAATTGCCATCCCATATTTTGTCAGATAGTCCCAAGTTAGAGAGTAGTTGAGGGTAGTAATCAAAGCAGCAAAATTTCAAAACAAATGAACTACTGTGAAATCAGGTAACTTGCATCAATGATGGAGGGAAACTTGCATAGCCCTCAAATGAATGACCTGGCTGGTCATTAAAATACAAAGGTTAAATCAAAACAAAAATGGTAGAGTAGAGCTGCGAGCGGAGCTGAATATAGTTTATTTTGATGACAAGCCAAGTCATTTATTTTAGGGCTATGCATGTTAGCCTCCACCAGTCAGGTGTTTAAAGATAAAAACTGCAATTATTGCTCTTTTCGGAACTTATTGCCAAAAACAGCAATTTTTTTAACGATGAAATGCTGAATCAGCAGAAAAATGAAAAAGTAAATAAATGAAAATTGATTGCTGTTTTCGGCAATTATTGCCATTTTTGCAAATAAAAGTTGATTTTATTATTGAACACGTGGTATTTGACACCCTCCCGATAAGTAGGCCCACTGTGCCTCGTTTAGTTTTGTTTTCAACTGGTTTTTGTTGGAAATGCAGATAGCAAAATCGAGTCATATGTAAACAAATTTACAACGAGGGTTTTGTTATCTCTTTCTGGCTGTGTTTCGGTATCGATGCAGGATCTTTTAACATATTACTTTAGAACTTTTCATGTTATTGAGCAACGAAAAATTGAAAAAATCACTTTTAAAAATCCAAAAAACCTTTTTCTCAATGCAATTTTACTATTTTCAAACACCTCTGACATCTTAGCCTGGATATCCAAGCTCAAAATTTTAGAAAAAACAAAATTTACCTCAACATAGAAAGTTCTAAAATTATAGAGCTTGGTCTCCCTAGAGAATGAAAGTGCAAACCCATGTTTCCAAAACTTTCCTAGCCAACCCAGGGCAGCAAAACAGAACTTAATAAAAGCAGCCTTACAAGATTTAACATCCAAAGATTACACCAGAGTCCATGAACAAGTTTGCATGCATTATCATGACCAACCATCAGACCTTGTTTTCTTGGAAAATAAACTTGCCTCTGTTTTCTTCTTTTTCATGTTTTCGTGTAACAGAAAGCTCTATCTTCACTAGCAAGTGGAGGACTATCCTATTTTTTCTTGAGAATTGCTCTGCGCTGTGTAGATTGATCCTTACGGCTTTAGCGAAGTGAGCGCAAGCAAGCGGACTGCATTCTCATATGGAGAATGCAAATCGCTCTAGGGAGACCAGGCTGTAAACCAGAACATAAAATATCAAAAACTAGACTGTGAAATAGTTTACAGCCTGGATATCCAAGCTACTGACATCTTTGCCCTTAAAAGGACAACACATTTTGCTGATATGATTCAGCATTTTATCGTTAAAAAAATTGCCGTTTTCGGAACTAATCGAACTTAATCGAACCCTATCGAACAATAGCTGTTCGATTACCGAACAGTATTGGCGCATTCTCGCGGGCCATCCTATATCTATCCCATCGGATGGGACAAGCCGGAGCTTTTACAAGCTCTTTGGTCGTTTAAATTGTAAAAAGAAAGATTTTAATCTTTATTACTTTCTTTTAAAGAAAGAAGCATTCTGTGCCTGTGTTCATAGTGTCCTCCAGGGTTAGTTCCCCCCCCCACCAAATTCTTGATTTTTTTAAATCTCCCCCTCTTTTTTTCCCCCTTTGACTTTTCAGTTTTTTAGTTTCCCCCCTCTTTTTTGCTTTCCCCCCAGAAAATTCTGAAAATATCAGTTCCCCCCATATACCCATATAAATTTCTCAAATTTCAACCTGGCACAAACGTAAAATTTTGCTGCAAAAGGAAAACCAGACAAAATAGAACAAAAATGGGTTAATGTAAACAAACATGCTTAGAAAAGCAGACTTAGAACAACAATGAATTGAAAAATTAAAATCCTAAATAAAATCAAAACCACCAAATTTGCCAACTATCGATATTTTCCCCCCTCTTTTTTTCCCCCTTTACTATTCAAATTTTCATTTCCCCCCCTCACCCATCCAAAATTGGAAAATTGGTTCCCCCCTTTATAAAGGGGCCCCACACTATGTGTGTTTTGATTAAACAACCTCGTAATTTTCTGAAAGATAAGGCAGCAATCACAAATATCTTCATTTTGCGTCCTCGTTGGGTCTAAAAAGTGATCAGTCGGTCGGTCGTAAAAAATTTCGGGTTTTCTTACCTCCATCATCCATTTTTGGAGTGTATTCTTGAAGGAAACTACCAGCCTGCCAGCAGCCATAACAACCACGTGTGTTATCGGTGGTCTCAAATTATGACCTTTGAACACTGTGACCTCCAACCAAAATAGCGCATGTAATGATAAACAAAGTCAAAATGCTGTGAATGCGCTAGAAATCACTCGCAAAAAATTGGCAATAATAAAATTTTTGAAAGAAGGAAAGAAAAAGTCCGACAAATTTACCGACTCACTGACTCAATTCTACTCAATTTTCGAGAGTCGGTCGGGCGACGCGAAACGAAGATATTTGTGATTGCCGCCTAAAGAAAAGTAGAATCAATCGAACTTCATCGAACAAAGAAAACTCATCGAACTAAATCCAACTTATCAAGAAATTTTTGTAAAGTTCGATAGCTGTTTGATCGGGTTCGGTAATCCACTTACCCACTCTCACGGTATGCAGCTACACTCGCACCTCTACTTCTACTATTTTTGTTTTGATTTAAATTTGTATTTTAATGACCAGCCAGGTGATTCATTTGAGGGCTATGCAAGTTTCCCTCCATTGATGCAAGTTACCTGATCCTCATTTCACAGTAAAAGTAAGTGTTGCATAACCCAAACTTTACTGGTACAAAACAAGTCATTTACTGACATCTAAAACACTAAACTATACATGATTGATGTAGAAACAAAGCTTAGGCATGAAGGTTCGTGTTTAAAAGAATCAATCTCAAAATAGTCTTACCAATAAAGCATGAAACTTTGGCAGAAATTCCATGAAATGTATAAAGTCCACCTGACAAGGAGATTTGATCTATTCTATCCACCAAACTGGTTGAGCGCCAAAGGACTCTGACAATCATGATAGTTCGAATACGTTAAACCTAGTTCCAGGCCACTAAATCAATGCCCTGTCTACATCTAAGCTCTTCTATTATCTATAATCTTGGGCAGATCTTCAGAGTTCAATGTAAGCAGGGTTTTATACTGAGCTAAACAGTATTCTTTCATAAACTTTACAGACCAGAATTATATTTGCTCGATTGCTCAAAAAGTCTACCTCTTCTTGATGCTTGCGGATCTAAATGAGCGAAGCAAATATAAACTTACGAGATAGACAAGATGGCGCGAAAGTTGTGGCGGGAAACACTTCAACCTGTCAACCGTGTGCATATTGTTTGCATGTTCTTCTTGTGTCTTGGGAATTCCTTGTTGATTACTTTCACGATCACTTCTAAATCTTTATCATGAATGAAGAAGAAACCATTAATGGCCATGTTCATCATATCAAAACTCTTCTCCAAGCCAGGTAATTTAGTCAGAATTTTTTTTCTCAAAAAATCGCTTTACCTTTATACACCATACCATGGCATATGGTTCCAGTGCGGAAACAATGCAAAGTCCACGTCAAATTGTTAGTTGTTTAATCGTTTGTCTATGCCAAAAAAAGTGCTGCTTGCGTTAGGGGTTCAGGGGGCGAAGCCCCCGTAAAAGCCTTATCTGCTTATCCATCCAGCTCAGACAGTTATAGGGTGCGCACTCGTCGGGATTTTTTGCGAGGAAAAAGTCGAAAATCAAAATTAGAACATTCTATCCATCATAACTTATCCTTAACAACTCCAAACTTATTCATTCTTTTTTTTTAAATACTCAGAATTTATCAGAGAAAACAAAGAAAAAAACCCCATCCCATTACCTACCTTCAATAAAAAGATATACCATTTATTAGACATCAAGGTGAAAAAATGGCGACTCAGAATTCGTGGCACCACCGTCTACCTTGACCACCATTTTTCAAATGGCTATCGCTAATGAGCTGGATTAGTTATAGAGTCGCGGTTTTTTTTATAAAACGCGGGAAAGATAGTACTTTAGTTTGTCACGTGGTAGCCTTTTCGATAATCTACGGGCCGTCTTTAAATCGAGAAAAAAGAAGAAATTTCGATTTTTCGGCACTTTCCTGAAATTTTTATCAGGGCTACCATATATGGTTGGAAAGCTAAGGGTTTCAGCTTTTCATTGGTAAAATTTGTTTTTAGCTATCATTTCCAGCTCATTAGCGATAGGCTAAAGTTTAACAGTCATCGGGCCGATTTTCAGACCGCGCCAGCAAAACTCCTCACGCCCCGCCACACGGAAGACTAGATTTCATCCGCCATTTTTGGCGCGATTTTGGTGCTTCCGAAAATTATTTCTTGCTGGCGTGGTGTAAGGAGGCGATTCTTTGAAAGGTGTGGTTTTTTTGTGGTTTGAAAATGGAATAACTTTGGAACTACTTAACCAATTTTAACAAATGACCCCTCATTTTTCTCACAAAGGTAAGGACTTTCAAATAAAATTAGTTTGGTTTTCAAAATTTGAGGGGAAAATTTTGGCCTGACCACCCTAACAGTTACATCAAAATACCTCGAAAATGTCAATATGAAAATTGCGTAATCAGAGAACGTATGTCTCGCTCATTATAAAAAGGCCGAGACAAACTTTCAATAATTGGATTGTAACATCGAGTTAAGTCTCTTTTGTTAAGTCACCAGGGGGTAAATAAAACAGACCTTGATACATTTATCGCTCGTTTCAACTTGACGATTCATTTAAAACTCAGCCTCCTAAATATTTGGGGTAGGTAAAACATGTACAAAGAAATTCATACTTTTCCAACCCGGCGAATCTTTAAAAAAGAAGCGAACAATAAAATATAATTACCCTTTCCAAATAAACTTCTTCGGTGGCGAGCGTAGTCTACTCTGACGTAATTGTAAAATTTATGTGATGGGAGTTTGACATAAGTGATGTAATGTTGTTTGGGGAATTATGAAGTTCTCTGGAATTTCGATTGCATTTATTCAGGTTGATTTTTTATGACTTCTAATGGTACTTTTTCTAACGAGTTTGATTACTCTGTTCTCACACTTATGTCTTTTTTTTCGCGTTCTTTTTCCGTGATTACTTTTATTTATAATTTTAAAGACAGGTAAGAAGGCATATTGATGTAACTGTCAGATGTTTTACTAATCAATAAAATCGATAATCAATTAAAAACGACCCACAGCATGGCCCGAACATGTTGGGCCTGTTCGGACCATGCTCGGGCCACAAAAAAGTATTATTGAATCGACCCAAAGATTTTGTTCGGACCATGTTCGGGCCATGTATTTACAATTGATACGGATTTATTTACCTTTCCTGGTTTACCATCATCCATTGTTAAATATTTTCACTAGACAAATTCAAAGTTCCAAATACCAGTTTGATTCACAAAGTTGTATAACAATACAAAAAACAATCCAGAAAAATTCTGCTTCGAATAGGAGAAGACCACGAGAAAAGGGAACGGGATAAAGAATAAAAAGAAGACCATATTATGTAAGATTCAAATCATTCTTTTTAATAATTTTCCTAACTTAATTGGAAAATAGATGATTAACTTTTATATTTGAACAATATATATTTGAATAAAGATGAAGATTTTTAAATTTGTTTGCTAAAATAAGGAATTTAAAATATAAATATTGAGTCCTGAAATTACACGCGCGATCGTAGCAAGTTTTCGAGAATCTGGCCCGAACATGGTCCGAAACTGCGCGGGCTATGCGCAAGCCATTTTTAAAAAGTATTAATCAAAAGGCCCGAACATGTTCGGGCCATGCCGTGGTGGGTCGTAATTAAAATCGATAGCTTATCGATAATTAATCAATTGATTAAATATCGATTAAAAATGATAGTTGATAGCTAATCGATACTCGCAATTCTATTGCACTCAATTAAATTATCACCCAGTTACATCAATATTCCAAAAACATTTTGTTCAACCACCTTCACTTCAAGATAAATAGGCCACCATAGAATGAACATCCTTTTATAGGATGAACCATATTAATGTGGCTTTCAGCCTTGCACTCCATCACAGAGGCTAATAAATTTTAATGACTTTTTTGACTAATGAGAATGACCAAGTTAAAATTTTTTAATTTTTTTATATTTTTGAGTATATATTAAGAAGGCATGCATTCAAATAATAAACTGGTAAAATTAGCAAATTTAGCTATATTATTGTAATTCTCTCAATTTTTTGGATGACTTTTCTGAAAAAATCTGAAAATTTTTACAATTTGAAAAAATTTTCTGGTGGAAAATTGTTTGTTGCAAACAAAAAATCCTCAAAATTTTTTGTCAATATAAAAAAGACTTTGATTCTAAGGGCAAAACATTAATTTTTGCATTAAGTGACAAATGTGTCACAGAAGTAATCATTTTTTAGCTTTTTTTGTAAAATCAGTCCTAAAAGCAACCAAAAAGTAGGTGGTCTCCATGACAAATTGTCCCAAAAACTTTTACTACCAGGGTAGTAAAATACCTCTTCCAAGAGTCTGGGTGGTGGTATGTAAAGATTCGTAAAAATCCTTTTACTACTCATATATGTCTGAGATTTTACTACCGACCCCCCCCCCCCTGGGCTAGTTAGTAAAATATCTCAAATAGGCTCTGTGATGGAGTGCAAGGCTGAAAGCCACATGAATATGGTTCATCCTACAAAGGAAGTTCATTCTATGGTGGCCTATCTTGAAGTGAAGGTGGTTGAACAAAATGTTTTTGGCATATTGATGTAACTGTCACCATAGATTTTTAATCGATGATATTGATTACAGTGTTAATAATTGATGAATATCTTTTAATCCAGGCCCGATCAATCGAACTTGTCGAACCAATCGAACAATCAAACTCCATCAAACTCCAATCGAACGAATAAAGTTTGATTAAAAAAATTAATCGAAACTAATCGAACACTCACAATTTTTTAAGCAATAGCAGTTCGATTAGTTCGGTCAGTAAAAAGTTTGATTAGTTTGATGATATTAAATCCTCATATCTTCTCTTGCTTGCAAAAAGTTTGTCCTGGCACGCTTTTGCCATTTTAACAGTTCCCGGACTTAGCAGACAGCTTGACGTTTATTGTACCTAGATATTTGTCTATCTGGAATAAAGTCTATAGCCCCTCTGTTACTATTTCGCGTGCAGCCGAGTGGCGGAATACTACCGCCTCTGGCGCTAAAAGGATGCAGGAAAAGTGTGCAATCCGTTTAAGCAAGGGTAGAACCAGGGATGCCAGACATTCAGGACGAATTTATCAAATGTCAATTAACTCTCTTTGACAATGTTTTGAAGTTAATCATTTCAGTGTTGTGTCAAATTCGATTGATCGATATTCTTTGACTACTATTGGAAGTGTCTATCCTTTTGGAACTATGGGTTGAAACTTTACAATAAGGGATAGAAGACAAGTTTGAGTGGCTGGTAACATGTTTTGTGACTAAAATGCTAAACAGGTTTTTGAAAATACTTGATAAGTCAAATTATTTTATCAAATTGATTGATCCTCCTGAATGATTTCAATAAAGATTTCAAACACAGAAGCGACTTTACTTTATTTTCATAAAATCAAAAAGACTTTTTTCGTGTCATCCGACCACCATCATCAGTTTAAAAATATTTAAATGAAAATTATTTTAGCTAATAGGAGTTGACAGAGTAAAAAGGGCTTCCCAAATGACTTAGTGATCCAGTATCTTAAAAATGGAATCACAACCTAACTGTATTGGTATGGAGTACTTTTAATTTTAATGCAGCTGTCCTTTTGAGACAGATTCTTTCTACTCTTCAAGAGGAATAATAAATGATGAAATGCTTGTAGAATTTGTATTGAATGCGTGTGGCTCCTGAGTAGCTCAACAATGATTTGTTGTCTTCTACTTGATAAGTCAATGGCTGGACAATGATAGTAATGAATTTGAATAGAATTTTCTAGCATGGATACTTTGAATAATCAAAGGAACGAGTTGAAGTCATTTTTATGAAAATATCCTAATATATGTTTTTCAATCGTTCGTAATCTCCAAGTTTAGTTTGCAGCGTACATTCACTACAAACCAAATCTTAATTAGGATGTCTTATTTCTGTTTCATGTCACATCTCTGCAAGAGACTTAAATCACATTGTCCAAATCTCGAATCAAAGCTTAAATTCAGATCGTTTAAAGCTGTCTTTAAACTCCAATTTAGTTCTTCAATTTTTGTATACATGATTGTATTTAGTTTCCTAGCTGATTTTCTCAATGCTGATGCTTTTTGAATCTTTTCTCTTTTCTTTCTATTTTTTGCCGTCAAATTTTTTTTTTTCCTTTAAAAAGTTTAGACTACATTTTCTGAGACACACTTCTTCGTAGAAGAGAAAAATGTTTCCTTTTAGAAAGAAAGTCCATACCCTGCTCAAGCCCCTTCCTCTCAAACATTGTTTAAAATACCCAAAGTTTTTGCATCGGTGGAGCCTCCGCTGCCCTCTCCGCACGCCTGTCTGACTCAATGATACACATCATCGGTAGACGGTTTAGTGATTGCTATCTTAGGTATCTCAAAACCTCTGACCAAAGACACTTCTAAGTTCAATTCTAACTTGGCCAAGGCAAAATTTTGCTTCGCCCACCTAGGACCCAGATAATTGATGATTCATTTATATTATAAACTTTACCTCTATTATACATTACTATTTGTAACCTATCTAATGTCATTACGTGTCTATAATTTCCTCAGATTAATTTCTTAATCCTCTCTTTAATCTTTATTCTACTCCTTTCATTCCCTCCTGACCTTCTTCAAGTAAAGAAACTTGGATTTTGGTGACGTTGGGGTGTAGGGTTACTTCGTAACCTTGGCAAGTCAGTAGTCAGTTACTTAGATTCAAGGATCCAGTTAGGTCTGGATTAGGTTCGCACACTGTAGTCCCAACGGTGTTAAGGTTCGCCAGGGCAACCTCCCTGTTTATCAACCTCTGTCATCAAAACGGGGCTAGGGGGCGACACCTGTCATCAAAACAGGCTAGGTTACGCAGGACACCCGTCGTCAAAACAGGTTAGGCTCTCAGTTATATATCTTGATGCATCCCCAATGTCATCCCAAGTTCTATTATACATTTTCGGCATTTTTGTTTACGTTTCGAAATATACTGTTTCCATTACTGCACACTTATGTCTCCACTCAATTTCCTCTGTTGCTCATATCCTTTGGTACCTAGATCAGTGTATTTCGACCACTTTCAAAAACTTCTCATCTTGCCTACTTAGTCTGCCTTCTTTGTGTTTTGATTCCTCCTAGGGCCTCATACTTTAATCGCATCTGAGACGTGGGAATTAAAGTGTATATACTAAGTTATTTCTATTGCTTTCATGCTAGTTGATGATAGGAAAGTCATTTTTAGTGATATTTTCTACAAAAAATACCTCAAGGGGCATCTGCCTTAGGTGCCTCTGCTTTACGTGGTTTACCGAGGTTTTCTAAAAATTAATTCTGCCTTTTCTAGTAAAGGTATAATTATTGTGGTTTTTTGGCTAGCAGTTGTAGTTATATAGGTGGAAACAATAAGCCAGAAAATTATGGTATCGCAAATATTCTCCTCGCTTTTTTCTGCCCTTTCTGGAAAATTTTTTGAAAATAAATGCAATGTTAAAAAAAAAAATAGTACTCACTCATAATAATTATACATTAATGTGTCATTATTTCAATGCTGGATTTAGAAAATATCCACTATGAAATCAGGTCTAAAATAGTTTATTCAATAGTCACTTGGGAGAATGCAACAATCTTTGGACTCAGGCTTGCATATTATACCCATTCAGGCCAAGAATGATCTGCTCTGTATTACCAAAAAAAAACAATAATACCATACTTACCTATAACAATTCAAGCAATCCCTTAACAATCAAAAGTGCAAAAATATCTATATTTTTGTGGTTTTGACACTTGTTTAATACCAAGCTTTAAGATTGTTATAGATAAGTACAATACTTTTTGGCATGTTGCGCGGGAAGTTTTGCAGCCTTCTCATATGCTAATTCAGGAGAATATTAGTGTGCCAATTTGAACAAAACTTATTTATAAGTAATTATCTAATTTCCCCTGGTTTTACTTGCAACTAATGAAATTTGTTATGCAATAGAAAGTAAAACAAGGGGGGATTAGATATTACCTATGAATGAGTTATGGTTATGTTCAAATAGCTGCGCTAACATTCTTTCAAATTAGCATGCAATAACGCTGGGAATCTACCCTTGCGACATGCTATAAAGTATTATTTCGACCGTAGGATAATAAGTTTTCTCTTTTAAAAGATGTGTTGAAAGAATTTGGGTATTATTTCTTTTTTATCGACATATTTCTTACTTTGGTCCGTTCTCAAGGGAATCTTTTTTTAAAGATGTACATTTTAGTGTGTAATGTAAATATCAGGTGTATAAAATCAATTGTTGGGATTTTGCTCCTGAAAAGGGAAGGGGGAGAAAAATTTCAACATTTCTGGGAAGGAAAAACGGGAAAGTGTTTGAAAAAGGATTTTTTCATTTTTAGGAGAGATTTGACAACCAGACAGTCCAAAGCTTCTGGGGGGGCTGATTAATGAGGAAAATGTGGTATGTTCCAGGCTGAACAAAGTAAGCCTGCAAAATTTCACCACAATATCCTTCTTAAAGAGAGCTTATATAATTTCCCCGAAGTCTAAAGACAGAGTGACAATATTTGTTCTGTAGGGCCCAGAAGATGTCGTAAAATATCATAGATATAAGCCTACAATTAATTATGATCTATTTTCATAGGCGGTTTTATTTTAGACCATGTCGAACTTATCAGACGGAGAGATTTATAATTTTAATTTCATTGTCTTTTAGCGAGCGTTGCACTCCTTCGCATGTTTCCGACGTACGTGCTCTATCGTCTTAAATCTGCCAGTGATTCTAAAACCATGCAGGTAATAGATAGATGGAGAGAAAAAGTCTCAACTTGAGTGGTCGTTGGATGGCGGTCTTCAATTTCTGACAAACTGATTGACTTAAGGATACCAAATTGCATCATGTAATTCTTTTTTAAATTCATTGATAGTTTTATGAGCAGCCAACCCTAGAGTTTTAGGGTACTGTGCTTATCGTAGCAAATTTTTCTCAATTTCTCATGACAAGGCTTATTATCTTTCAATATACTTGTTAATAAAATGCAATAACTCTTCATTCAGATTATATCATCTTAAATATTCCCACGAGTACACACAAAATTAATCATCTTATTCCCAAAGCAACCAAACAGCTGTTTGCTTTCAATGATAAGTCATAACAGAATGAAAAGTATTGACACTCCAACTATTTTTAGTGCCTTCATGCAATTCTGAACTTTTTGTTTAAATCTTCATTAGCGAGTAAAATGTTTACTTAAAAGACTTAGTATATAATAAAGGTTTTTTTGTCCTTCTTCAATTTTCATCTTCATTTTCTTTTCTTTTTAGAAAATTCTAAAAAGAGACAAAGAGACCCCCCCCCAACAAAAAAAACTGAATTTGAATTATTTTTTTTTTGCCCATATGAATTGTCATCTTTGGTGAAAATTTCGTTATCATTGATGACGTCATTATCACGTGATGATGTCAGGGTCTTTTGAAAATGCCGACAATAGGACCCCCTCTAACTTTTTTTCCCTTCAACTTTTTTTGCCTAAATTTTTTGAGACAAAACCACGTGAAATGTGAGGGTTAATTTTTGCCACATGTTGGTATCTTGTATTTTACAGACCAAAAATTTGCCCAAAATTGTCCTTTTTTGCCTAAACAGCCGTAGGGTACTGTATCTTGTTATTAGAAAATCCTATTGACTTTAAATTTTGACAAGTACACTGTTGCAGTCAAAATTTCTGCAAAATCGGATGAGTGGTTATGCTGAAAGTGAGCATTTTCTGTCATTTTAGGTAAAAAATGGACCGGTCTGTAAAATATCAACCGCATGAATAAATTGACATTTTGCACACTGTCTTAGATTGTCAATATCTATCACTGGTGAAAATTTCAAGTTATAATCTTCATTAAGTTCCTTAGTTTCGGCAGGTGGTTAATGTGTATTTTACAGACCGGTCTGCAGAGTACCAAATACTCACAGGAACGAATTTTTCCTGTTACTTTTCTCTTTTATTTGACAAATCAGCCTTCACGAATAAATTGCAGTCAAATCGAACGAGTCAATCAATCAATACATGATTCTGGTCAAGTTTACATTCTGGTCTGTAAAATACCAATTAGACAGGTTGTAAATCATCTTCACTTATCCATATTTACTACTGGTCAAAATTTGAAGTCCATATCACTTGTCAATCTTTAGATTTTAAGGGGGGCCTCGAGACCCCCCCCCCCAAAAAAAAAGATGTTTCCCATAGTAAAAAAATTAGGAAGATGCTCGAAGAGTTTTATTCTTTTTGCTTGTTTCTCTTACTCTGGGGTACCTAATAGCCGGGGGTTGGGCTTGGAATAAGAATGTCCTGGGTGGAAAATTTTTAAAAAATAGGCTAATAGAGTTAAGACAAAAGAGGGAACTTTCAAAAACATTTTCCCAAAAATTAATAAGCGGGGGTTGGGGGAGGTTTTCCTGGGTGGACAATTTTTGAAAGATTAATTAGCGAGAGGGGCGGCTATCAGGTCCCCGAGAGTATGCCTGTATGTCTATTTTTGAGAAAAAGCTAGCAATTCTTGCAGAAGCAAAATTTTTACCTCATATTTAATTTCGCCTTAGCGAAAGTATTACGATAGGCATTTATGACGGGGATATCGTAAAAAAACAACAAAAGTACACTATACGGTGGGCGAACCACAATTAATTAATTTGCACTTTACACGCTCGTATAACCACGGAAGATTTTCGCGCGTTTTCTTCGGATTACGTCTTATATCTTTGTGTCGTGAGCTTCACAGTTTGGATTTTTTTCTTATATTCTTATAATCATCTACTTTATAAGAATAAAAACAATAAATAGAGGATAATAATATACCCTTCGGCTATTAGCTCTTACAAAGTAAACAAGGGATGGTACACAATAACAGCATATTTATTTTTCTTATAAGCATCCGCTTTATAAAAATCAAATCAATAACGCTTGATAGACGATAATTTACTCTTCTAATCCTAACCCAGCCCCTTTGTTTGCGTTTTAATCAATCTGATAAAACACGAGTGTTGGATATTTCTTTCCTCATTGATGCAACCTTACGAGAAAATTCTACAAAAAGTTGGTAAATGAGTCTTAGATAGGACCCTGACTCGAGTCACTCCCATGAAAATCTTATTGAATTTGTATATAGATTGCATTTCTTGAATGGCTGTGTTGACCAATACATCCCGTACTTAATTACACCCCCTTCTCACAGACCAGGTAGGATTTTTTCAGCCAGTGGGGGTAAAAACGAACTGAAACTCGATGGCGATTGATATTCCCATATTTGTTATGGCTAGGGATTTAACTTCTTTTGTTTTCAAGTCAGAAAATCCACTCGGGATGGGAAAAATAGCACAATATTTTGCATGAGGATTGGTTTCTTGATTATTTTCAATAGGGACAAATATCGGAGGATATTTTTGGACCGATTTTTCCAGTGGAATGGGTTCCCAGTGGGTCTGTGAGAAGGGGGTGTTTAATTTATGACCAAAAACTCGCAAACTTTTCCTTGTAGTAGTAGATCTTGAATTAGCTTTCATCTCACCTACTTGTTTTTCCCATTTCCATTAAATTTTAGGCGAAATTTTCGACTAAAGTTGTCTTGTTTTTCTTAAGTTTTAAAGTTTTTCACTTATCAGTGGCAAGAAAGCTCTTTATGCTATTAATTGCATATTATACTAAAAAGACAATAATACTTTAATTTCATCTATATGATTAAATTCTAGCACAATAGACGAAATTGTCGACTTTTGAATACTTTTTCATTTGAACAAGATATATTAAAGGCCGTAATAAATGATAGTGGAAAGGTATTTTATTATTAAATATTTCGAAAATAATGTATTATCAAAACATTTCTTTTCGTAGCGAAAAGTGAAAAATCTGACTTATAAAAGCAAAACTCTATTGTTTATTACAAAATGATTATATGCTTATAAGAACAATTTTGTAAGAACACAAGGCTCGTTTTTAGCAAAAGCCTTTAAAGGCCTTAAAAGCCCCCATTTCATAAATGTCTAGAAAATCACTGAAGTAATTGATTGAATAAAAGAATCACAAAGATTATTTTAAGACCATCTTAAGCCTAGAAATTCCATAACAATATCAACAAACAGTCGAGCCTCGGCCAAAATTTACTTGTTCTTACAGGGGTACTGGTTCTATTAAAAAAAGCTTATAATTGCTTCACACTTATATATTCGAAGCAAATTGGACCGGATAGGACGATATTTAATTTTACTTTTAAAAATTAGTTTTAATTAGTATATAACAACGATTCGATGTTTATTAAGAAGGGGTTTTCATAATATTTTACCCTAGTGTATCAAAAGTGTTTTCTAGAGACCGGTCTATATTTCACTAGTTTACTGCATTTTCATTGGGAGAGATTATTGAGATAACTTTAGCGCTTTACCTACATACCGTGCAAAACGTCACACCTTAAATATAAGTGAGTTTATGTATTTGCACTTTTGAGGACGGTAAATTGACTGAAACGATTTGGAAAAACCCGCAGTTCTGACCCGCAAAATCGAGGACGGTAAAAGTGCTGATTTAACGTCGTCCTCAGGATCTAGTCAAATTAGAACCTTACCGTCTCCATCGCTGTAAAACAAACATACATAAACTCGGTATAATTTAATCAAGAAGGGAGAATCTGAGTAATTGAACCGAAAAATTAATATGATAACTATCCTGATTTCAAACTATACAGTATGCGTGCTTAGTTTGATTTACACGGTTCTACATACTTACATAATTGTCAAAATTTTATCAAGCAAACAACTACGAAATCTCAAATCGCAACAGATTTTGATAACCTTATCCATGTCATATTTTATAAGTGGTTCAGTCAATTCTCTGCAAGTGTTCATACCGGTTATAAAGCACGTGGCTTATTCTGCATTTACATGGTCTAATATTGCGTTATTATCGCTTGCTATCGACCGTGGAGTTGCCATTCGATTTCCTTTTGCCTATGCTGGGTTAACCCGATTTGTACATTTCGGATTAATCGGGATTGGACCGGTTTACTTTTTGTATGATGTTATAAGGGTGCATTTGACTGTCGAAGTCGCTGCTAATCAGAAAGTCGTAGCTATTGGACTGTTGTGCCTTATGCTGATCATGTTATCAATAAATATAATTGTCTACTTGATAACATTGAAACAGAAAGCTAAAATACGAAGTCAAAACAGACCAGCCCAAATGCAAGATAATGAGAGTGAAATTGGAGTCAAGAAAAGTGATTTATCAACTTTCTATGCTTGTTTTGGATGTACATTGACTTTTATTGTCCTTTGGTTTCCAACTGTTGTTACATTATTTCTAACCGAAGATCCTGAGCACCCTTTTAATTATATCTCCTATATTTTTGGGAATATCAATCCAATATCTGATGCTATCTTTATTGTGAGATTTAATAAGACTCTCCGCACACAAACTTTATTTCTCTTGAGAAAGTTTTTTAAACGTGGCGGAAATGTTGATGATGTTACTTACACTAATAGTTCAAATCTTCAAAGTCGACAAACTACTTCTTCAAATTAAGTAATGACATTTTGATCACAAACGATGAATGACCGATCGAGTTGTAGACAGATTCTACTGTAATTCATGAACATGAACATCATCATTTTATTATTTAAAAACTTGGTAATAGACTCATTTAATGTAATTAATTTTGAAGAAAAAAAAACAAATCAGAAGAACCTTATCAATCTTTAATAAAAAGTATTAATAAATAAAATGTACTTTTAAACTAACTCGCCATCATTATGCTGAAGTTGTTTTTTGGACCTACCCCGGTGGAGGTCCTATAAATTAACCCATGTTAGTGATTTTTTGCACAAAGATGTGTAACTATAAACCCTCGAATGTAACGGAGCCCGATTTTCGAAAAACAATTTTTTGGGCAAATTTGGGCCAAAAAACGTCTAAAAAACGGGTTTTTTGGACTTTGTGAAAAATTGGATCAATAACTTTTTCTGATTTTTTGCATGAAAGTAGGGTACTATCATAGGTAAAAGATGGCTTAAGCAGATTTTTTCAAAAAAAATTTGTTAGCTCAAAAAACGCATGTTTATCTATAAGAATCACGATTAATAAGCATACATCAATGTTCTTAGTTAAATTACTCAATTTTTTTATGAGATAGATGTTTTTTTGCTCATGAGGGCTTACTTTTGAAGAATGTGTGTGTTTAGACAAGAAATTTTGGTTGTTTGGCGTGTTTTTATAGAAAAACTGGCAAATTCGATATTTTTTTATAAGCACATTAACAATTACTTAGGTATTAGCTTTTATCGAGATTGGCTCTTCTATTCTTTATGATTTTTTGCACAAAGATGCATAACTATAAACCCTCGAATGTGACGGAGCCCGACTTTCAAAAAAAAAATTTTTTGGGCAAATTTGGACCAAAAACGGCTAAAAAACGGGTTTTTTGGACTTTGTGAAAAATTGGATCATTAATTTTTTCTGATTTTTTGCATGAATGTAGGGTACCATCATAAGTAAAACATGGCTCAAGTAGATTTTTTCAAAACAATTTTGTTGGCTCAAAAAACGCATGTTTATCTATAAGAATCACTATTAATAAGCATACATCAATGTTCTTAGCCAAATTACTCAATTTTTTGATGAGATGTATGTTTTTTGCTCACAAAGTCTTGAATATGAAAAAGTCTTTCAAGAGCATGAAATTTTGGTTTCTAAACGTTTTTTTTATAAGAAACAAACGACTAATTTTAATAGATCGTCACTATATGTGTTCTGAATGATTGTTTAATGGTCACGCTCACTTAGATATCAATTATATATGTGTTAAATGCATAACCAGGTAGGTCCATAAAAGTATCGCTTGTTAATAAATATTGACGATATTTAATAACCTTCTACAAGGTAACATTTGTAATATCTATCTATTTTTATGTCTTTTTTGGATCAAAATCCTTCAAAGAGGACCCATTTTGCCCACTTTTTGCCATTTTTAGCCTTCTTTGGATGGCTCTGTAACTTTCGCTTTAAAAGAAATTTTTGAAATCAGCGCAGTTTAAAGTTTAAACAAGAAGCCCGTTGGGTGTGAAGGCCCAGCGAAAAGTAACGTGTTGAAAACGAGCGTGCAAAACAGCAAATGTATGACCATGTTGATCAAAGACAGGAAAAATATTTTCAAAGTCACCGCGGTACTTCTCTTGAATGGTCTCCATTCCAACCGGGTCTACAGGCGCAGGTTCACGGTTGAATACTCTCGGGTACCTAATAGCGGGGGGTTTGGAATAAGCGGGGGGGGGGAGGTTGGAAAAAATCTCAAAACTTAATAAGCGGCGGGGGGTTGGAATAAAAATGTCCTAGGTGGAAAATTTCCATAAATAGACCTTTTTTCAAAGAGGACGTTCTGTTGAATAATTATGTAGTCCAGCCATAAAAACAATGACAGAGCCATTCATAATTACTGTATCATGCATATTGTAATAATTATGCATGGGCGCTTTTTAACCAATTAGGTGCACTCACATATGCAGGGAGAATTATCCATGCAGGCATGTTAGTTGGACCAGACTGTAAACCAGAAAAATAATCTTTAAAAACTAGACGGTGAAATAGTTTACAGTCTGCATATCCAGGCCAATAAAATTCATGTGGTTAATGTGAGTTAACAGTTTAATGTGACAGATCCAGAAATGATCATTTTCACTGTTCATGCGTGCGTTGCAACCATGAAAAATGTTTCAATATAGTTCAAATTTACCCATGAGCTGCATTTTCGTGTCCATTAACAAATTCCAGAATCAGTTTATACTTTTTAAACAATAAATAATTATGTGAGTCGAGTTTGAAAAATCAAGCCACCAATCGTTTAATGCGACAGATCCAGAATAGAAATGGCCATTTTATTTCATCATCATCATCATCGCTCGACCGCAGTTGAGACCATTTTTGGAAAAGACCATTTTATTTAATATACGTAGAATCATGAAAAAAGTCCCAATCTTGTTCAAATTTACACATTGAGCTGCATTTTAGTCTCTAATAACTTAATTCCATAATCAGCTTACTTGAAATAATTCTGTGTCGAGTTTGAAAAATCAAGCCACCAATCGTCAAACGAGACAGAACCAGAAATAACCATTTTCACGCGTAACATCATGGAAAAAGTTCCAATCTTGTTCGAATTTACACACGAGCTCCATTTTAGTGTCCATTACCAAATTCCAGAATCAGTTAACTTGTAATAATTATGTGTTGAGTTTGAAAATCATACCACGCACATGTCCCACCACTGACTGTTACTGTTTGTTGTTTTGCTTTGGTAAAACAGCGACATATCCAGAAGTGACTGTTTTCTTGTGTCGCATCAAGAAAAAAGTTCCAATCTTATTCAATTTTACACATCAGCTGCATTTCAGTTTATTTATTTCTATATCGGAAGCCATTATTTCCTAAAAATAAAATCTTTTTGAAAACAAGAAGCTAACAAATGAAGGTGATTTTTAGGTAGAATTTTCACTCATAAAACTTTATTAAAACTTGAGCAAAGACTGTAAGATATGACAGAATGTTGAAAAAGGTTTATAAAGAAAAATCATTACAAAATTTCTTTGGTTTGAAGTCTCTTGACCACTAAAGCAAAGAAAATGTTCAAGAAAGTATGAATCAACCTCCTCGCTTCGACCGCCATCTTGTTTTGTTTTGAAAATTGTTTTGAAGGAGCGCGAAATCAGAAAATATATCTTTTATAGCCAGTATCCGACTTTAGCAAGCTTTTCCCTCTCCAGACGGCAAAATTAAAAAGTGTGTTACTGGTTTTAAGCGCCGTTTCTACCAAAACGGACGGACAGACAGCGGAAGGGACGACGAGGACGGAAAGTTGCAAATGAAAGGCCCTATCGCTAGCGCTGGGCCAATGAATTTTTGGTGGAGTAGAAAAAAATCTTAAATTTTTTGAAAGATTTTGAAGTCTCTAAAATTTTTTTTTTCTTCGAGAGAAATGTATCAAAATTTTAGTTGTGTCTTCCTGCGTGAAATCGCATGAGATCGCCGGAATTAAATCCACGTGAGATTTAAAAAATCAAATCTTCGTTGTAAAATACAGTGTAAAATTGACGTTATCAATGAAATTTTCAACTCATTTTTGTTTGATTCTTCCAACTAAATCCAATTTAATCTTCAAAACGCTTTGT
Source organism: Clytia hemisphaerica (assembly GCF_902728285.1). NCBI lineage: Eukaryota > Metazoa > Cnidaria > Hydrozoa > Leptothecata > Clytiidae > Clytia > Clytia hemisphaerica. The sequence goes on from NW_027104185.1 coordinate 140,749, forward strand.
GTATAAAGCCAAAAGAATTCATTTTCGCGAAATTTAATATCGCGAAAATTAACCTGATTAAAGTGTTTAGATTCTTGGTCGTTGTAATGGTGATTTAAAATCTAGGGACATCATATTTTTCTGCTTCTCATTTTTAGAAAAGGGAAGGCCCGGGGGTGCTGACCTTTACGGCCGACGGGGAGGTACCGCTGGAGTTTAAAAAATGGACCCTGTCAGGTAGGAATATTTGGTAAATTTTGGACCCTGTCAGAAAGAAAAATCGAACGTTTTTCCTAATTCCACCCTGAAAAGTGGCCAAGATGAATAAAAGTATAGACGAAAAATGGGAAATCTTTCTAATTTCCACCCTGAAAATGGTCAAAAATTACCAAAAGCCGACCCTGTCAAAAACACATCTTGAAAATTAGTAAATTTTAGACCCTTTCAGATACACGCATTTTTTTATATGTAAACCCATTTCATCATGGATATTCTTAACTTTTTTGGGCAAATCATCTTAAAATATTCTTACAGCATTCTTAGGTCAGGATCCTAATTCAGACCAGATGTAACATTTAGTACATACGTCTCAAGAATAAAATGGCATTTTTGTGGAGGAGTGAGCCTTACTTGGGGGTAATTGACATTTATACTTGACAATGCTCTAAAAATTCTTAGTTTCAGTAGCCAAATTCCATGATGGTGATATTTTTAGCATTATTCTTAATTTTTTGGCCATTTTCATTATGGACATTCTTATAAAGTGTATTCTTATAAAAAAGTGTGTATCTTCAGAGCCTTAAAAAAGGGACCCTAGCCGGCGGCACGTCCCCGTACCCAGTTTTGCCTAAGTGCCCCAGCCCCCGAGGGAAGACTTCAAAATAACTTCCAAATATGATTTTTACTAATTTTTGATGTCAATCAGTAATGCCACGCTAATCTCTGATATAGATTAGGGCCTACTTCCAATTTGTAAAGTCTTATGTCTTATGTATTATCTTGTCTAGTTGTCCTATGTATATACCGGGTGCGCCACAAAAAAGTTTCTCTCTTTAAAGTGATTTTCTCGAAATCTAAAAATGTTTAAAGAACCATTCCTATTTCATTGGAAAGAAGAAAGATAAACTTAAATTTTGATGGGTTATTTATTAAATTCGAGTCATTAGATCAAAAGTTATGCTCAATTGAATAAAAAAGTTACTTTCGGAAAGTGCTCAAAAACGTTAAAAATCGACCTATCAAATTAAACAGATGCATAATTACATGATACATTATATCAGTATTTTCGTTTCCAGTCATTAAAAATGATAATTAGCCGTCTAAATGACCTTATGTAAATGACGTAATATAAAGGAAGGTTCAATTTCAATGAAAGGAAGAAAATTCGTCGAAAAAGGCCAAAAAGTCTGGTAAAATTCATTAAAATACATGAATTATGGGTTTCGTGGTAGATCCAGCCTTACATAGACTTTATCCAGTCTTGAACCAAAAATCTGAGGAAAATTTCGCTAAAAGGAAATCAAATTGATTTTTATGAAGATTTTAAACCCTTTCGACCCTTCAGTTTTATAACTTGTTTTAAAATGTGTTTAGTTACTGGAAAATGCTCTTAATCATGTAAAGGCTATTGCGATTGCCAAATTTGAAATAAAAATTTGATAGGTCAATTTTTCACGTTTTCGAGCACTGTCTGAAAGTAACTTTTTTTATTCAATTGAGCATAACTTTTGATCTAATGAATCGAATTTAATAAATGACCCATCAAAATCTAAGTCTATCTTTCTTCTTTCCAATGAAATAAGAATGGATCTTTTAAAACTTTTAGATTCTGAGAAAATTAGTTTCAAAGAGAGAAACTTATTTGTGGCGCACCCGGTATAACTATAAATCAAATATAGAAAGCCAAAAAGATCGAAACATCGTTGTAAGAAAATGTGTTTTTATGTTTTAATATATATTAACCATATATCTCTCACGCAGGTATAATGTCTTGTTATTTTCTTTTTAAAGATAGATAAATTAAAGAGTATGAAACGAAAAAGCAAACATGTAATTTTAAACAAAGACCCCTTTGTGGGTATCTAACATCATCATTGAAACAATGAATGAAATTCAACTTCTTCTACAACAACTTGTCGACAAAGTTGTCCGAAATGAGGAAAAATCTCGTCCGAAAATTGAAGATCTTTGCAAGTTGAAAATCAGACATGTTACCACGGAAACAATATATCAGAATGAGGATCCATCAGAGATAGCTGTGTCCGAATCCTTTGATGACGCCCTTAAGATTATCGGACAGTTTTGTATTAATGCAGGTGTAAAGAGATGTTCACCATATCGTAAAGGAATTATAGTTAAAGGTACTTCACTATATTTTTTAATGAAAATCATCGTCACTTCTATGTATTTTGAAGTTAACGGGTTACAAGCGGCAATACACTATTTATAAAAGTAACACTTGAAGGTTTTAAGTATATAATGCCCTTGGTAATGGTTTCAAAACAAGGCAGTCGTTGCACTCAAAATAAATCATGAAAATCTGGATATCATTATAGAAAATCAGAAACTAAAGCTAACAAAATTTCGAAAACCAGTCGTTTTACCCTTTTTTAAACGCTGGTATCATAGCACTCTGATATTCAGAAAAATAATGTAGGGAAAGAAAGGTGCATGGAAATTGTTAGAATTGCTATGACTTTACTGCCCTCTGTACATAACCACCTTACATCTACCGTCTTACAAATAACAAATTTTGAAAATACTAATAGTCTACTAGAGTTAGAAGATGCCAGCAGCCTCTACCCTTAAACTATTTGTACTATTTTATTTAGTCGGGAAGATAAATCACAGAGAGATTATCCACTGGTATCGACGGAGCGAGCGATATATTTTTCAAAACAAAACAAAAACATGTTCCGATGATACACATCTTGAAGGGATCCCATTTATCTCGTTTGGTGGAAACATCTATTCTTGTCAATTTAATGAAACAAATGAAATGACGGGGGTTAGTTACTAATATTTGCAACCTCTTTCCGTGTGCATTATCAGCTTTTTTATGTTTACTGATAGTGTTCATTAGTAGCGTAAATAAAACCTGGGATACATGCAATTTCAAATCTGATGATTCTAGGCTAAGCAGATACCACTTCTAGCATTTTGATAAAACACTAATCTTGCCTTACTCGAAGTTTGCAATTTTTAATCTGGCTTTCGTCATTTGGTAGTGTGTTCTGGCTTTCGTCATTTGGTAGTGTGTTCTTAAAGTCCTTAAGATTTATTTGTAATGTGTTATCTTTTTACAGGAATTGTCATTTGGTAGTGTGTTCTTAAAGTCCTTAAGATTTATTGGTAATGTGTTATCTCTTTACAGGAATTGAAACTTGGAGAGTCCGTCGTGTTAAGAAAGATCGCGACCTTCCCTACGTTTAAGGTAAACAGATATACTTATTGTTCAATCAATTTTGAAATCAGATTCTTGAGATTGGTGGGCCCCAGGATTTTCTTGAGACTTTGAGGTAAAGTTTTATTAACCCAAGGTGACGTAATATTGTATATGGTTTTATTTTGGTCTTTGCGCAAAATAGGATCATTAATTGTTCTCATAAACACAACACGAATTACTTATTTACCAGTTTTAACTCGTGATTTTTAATTCAATCATCGTAACTGATCTGAATTTAATGTTTGTGTTGAACCAGGTAGGTCCATATGAGTCACTTATTCTTCCATATAGGTGAAATCGAATACGGAATCAGAAATGAATGACAAAGAAGCTCTTTTACGTGAGCAACTGAAAAACAATTCAAAAAGTGTGGACCGAAAATTAGCCTACCTCATATCTTTCCCAAGAGACATTCGACGGAAAAGTCTGCATATTGACGGCGATGTTTCTTCCCTCATCACTCTGTTAAAGGTAAAATATTTATTTCTAAAATTTCACTGATTAACGGAATTTGACAAGCCCGAATTTTGTATGTTCTGATGCTCATTTGTTTATCTGAACCTCCAGGCCCAGTTTTTCTACCAACTTTATCTGTTTGATAATATGGCTCCTATAAACTTTCACTCTTTCAGCTCAAAAGTGCTGTTCTGTTTCCATCGATTCTAACGAAAGTTGAAGATTTAATTCTTCAAGATCTGTCATATCACCAAATCGATCAATACATACGCAACGAAATGTTTGATCAAAAAACACCACCTGCTAAAACAGACCAACGTTATTACCCTGATTTTAGTAGGCTGACAGATATCAGGAGAGTTATGTTAAGCGCCAACACCTTGAAAATGGAGGATATCGACCATTTGGACAAATCATTTCAAGAGTTAAAAGAAAAGAAGAACGCGGAGATTTATTTCAAGGTTTATCAACATCAACCGCCGTCACCAAATTTGAATGGATATAAACGACCTCAAAATGATTCATCTTTTAATCAGGAAAACTCAGTTGACTTATCGGTTAACATTCCTCCATTACCTGGTAAGCAAAAGCTCTAAAACAGTCGAGTCTATTTAACTCGAATCTCTATAACTTGAATGTCGCCTTCAGATTCCTTATCAACCTTACTCCATGATTCGAAATTTCCTTGACTCGAAGATTTATGTTCTCTGTTCATGTTATGCAGAGTCTATTGTATTAATTTGACTCTTTCGGTCGAAGGTGGTTTTAATTGTAGCTAATACTCTACCTACTTAAACTAGATTAATTGTCACTAGTTTTTCTCTTTTTGAGAGTTTTGCTTTTTTTATGGCGTCAGATTCATCAGAAGTCTTTGAGTACTTTACAATAACCACCGTAATTCTTCTATTTGTGACTGGTCTCTAGATCATTCACGAATTCTTTTAGAAAACTTTTTCGCGAGAAATCCAGACGAACTATTTGTTTCACGAAAACTGATTTAGGTATCGCAGCTTTTAGTTCTACAAGGAACGCTGCTCCTTTTCCTCATTTGTCAACTCTTGGTTCTTCAGGTACAAGCCGCTGCAACAAATCCACTGTTCCAAACAGCGTCTGTGCAGAAAATGAGGGCAAAAAGAGGAGAAAAAAACCTAACCCAAAGTATCAAATACCTGCTTACCCGAACTATCAATTACAAGCTAACCGAAAGTATCAAAGAGAAAGTCGGAAAAGAACGAAAATAAACACTTTGCTTTTACAAAGTGATCGTATTCCTTTGCTAAAAAATGCGCCCTACAAACACAAACGCCCTCCTCTTAAACCACCCATTTGGGACTCGCCCATTCAGAGATTTCTTTTATTTCACCAGTCACAATCTCAGCAGTATTTACTAAACAGATATGGCTCCTTTGTTTATATTACTGAAGTTCAACCTAAAAGTATTGGTTATAAAGCAGCAAATGGCGTTGCAACATTTTTGATTTATGTTCGAACAAATGTTGATTGTCAAGTTGTGGGGACAATACTTTGTAATAAATATAATGATCACGCCCAAGTCCTTAAAGAAGCATTGACAGAGTTCAAAGAGATCAACGAATTTTGGAGACCAAAATATCTCATGATCGATCCCTCGGATGCAATGGTAAATTCTGTTGGAGAAGTTTTTCCAGGTATTTTGTTTTGTAAGATTGGGCTATTCCAGAAAAAAATTGTAACCCCTACGTTGAGGAGATCTTTTTTTTTGAAAAGGTAACCCCCTGGATTTTTTTCCAATTTTTCAGGACCCTCTTGGATTTTTTCCCCATTTCTTTGGACCACCCTGGATTTTTGATCTCGTTATACTAACCACCCTGGATTTTTTTATTTTCCAGACCACCCAGGGGGTACAGACTATTTCTGGAAAAGCCCATTATATGTAGTTTTAGACAGTTTGTTTAAAAAATTGATGTCGGGATTGTAGTCTGAATCGCAGACCTCTACAAAACTCAGGTAGTGTCTAAGGAGCACGAATCCGTTATGCCAGCAGCCTACGGGGACTCTATTTAATTACAGAAGTCAACCTTCAAAAACTGAGGAATACTATTCGAATTGAAATCTTCTTTGTTTTGAAACTAAAAAGTTGATTTCTACTACTAGAATCTAACGAAAGTAATGATATATCTGGTATCTCATTTTAAGGTGTGGACTATTATTTCAACTCAAATTCTTGTATCCAAGAATGGGAAAAGAAGCTGAAAGATTCTCCAAGTGATGTAACTGAGCAATTTGAAACCATTATCGAAATGATGAAAGATCTTCAAACCTCGCCTTTAGAAGAAATAGGTATTTTACTGACCAGAACAGTAAGGATGGTCAAATCAGTTAACTTCCCAAGATATCACTTTTGGATTTCTCAACGCAAGGTTTCTATTTCGTATTATATTCTTTTGTTTTCGAACAGTATCTCACATATTTGCATCATTTAACAGATTCATTCAAATTTTCAAGGAATGGAGTATTTCACCGTCATGATACTCCGTTGTTACTCTGCATGATCAACCTGGAGGAATAATTGGGTAAAAAGGGGTACGAGTATGTGCCGCTGGTCAAGGTACCATTTTCACCTCCATGAGTCCCACGTAGGGTCGTAAAAGCGCAGAAATAGAAAAATCAGTCTCTCGTAAGGTACTTTTTTGGGGGAAATTTGGTAAAAAATAAGGGAAAAATAGAGGATAATTTAGGAATTTCAGTCCCATTCAGCGTCACTTTTTCATAAATTTTGGCAAAAAAATGAGTCCCAAGTAAGATCTATTTTTCAAACCTCAGCGGCACACCCCCGTCGCTTGCCAAAGGTAGCACCCCTACCTGGGATTGTCAAGCTATAGTGTAAAGTTAGAACATTCGGCTACCGTGCAAACACAAGGCTTCGCCTGGGAGATAAACCAGTTAATGCTGTACTTTGGTATTAGGGTAGCACTGGTGATGTCTCAATTATTACCTGGTAGAAGTTGAGTTTTATCTCTCTTTTTAACTTTCATATATTTTTAGAAATGGGCGAGTTGTTATTTTCCCATGGATTTATCTTTCTTTCTACGCGATGATTGGCTGTGTAAAACCACAGAAAAATATGAATTACAACTTCGGAACTACTCGCGTAAGAATTCATCAGGGCTCGTGAGGTTGATGGAAAATATAATTACCCAAATGGCTGACTCACAATATAAAAGGTAATGATATTAAAGTCATCTTTTTCACACCCCTGTCTCGGCAGTTAGTGGATTGTGTAATTTAAGGTCCGCCGTTTTAGGCCAGTTTTAGTTTATTTTCTACTTGGAATGAAATTTTGTAAAATTTCTGTGATAAAATCGCTATGTAGTACATTCCTTTTGAAGTTACACTAAAACTTTATTGTCATTTAAGCAAGTTCTGTACGAGATAACTGTCTCTTTTTTAATCCGAATACGCCGAATACTGTTTAGTTTAACCAGGTTTAACCGTTTAATTAAATTTTTATTTTTTTACCCCATTTAGATATGTCCTTATAAATCAAGAACTGAATGATTCTGGACTCAAAATCGTGAAAGAAAATCCTTCACTCAACGATCAATATGGTCTGCCTCTCCACATGATGACCCATTGTGCACCGATTGTGAAGCGACTGAATAGTGGTCATTCTAGTAAAAGTGAGCATTTTGTTTCCTTTGGTAACCAAAAGTCTTACCCGTCATGCACTTGTGACGAATGGAAAAATAATAGATTACTTTGTCGACATTTCTTGCTTGTGTTTAAACGAACGAAAAACGACTTTACTTCATTGAGTCCACTATACTTGGCAAATCCATGCTTTCGTATCGACTCCTTAGCTATAAAGAAAGCAGTGAAAGATGAAAAACCAAAAACAAGAACTATTGGGACTCAATCTAGACAAGAATCAAATGAAAAACCAAAATTGAGATCTTTTGGGACTCAATCTAGATTGGAAAAGAAATGTTCAAAATTAGTTCAAACTGATCAACTGCTACCAACGTACTATCAAACCGGATTGGGTCATGTATATAAAATTAATGAAATTGGAAATTCTGAAACTGAAAACCTTGCTGAGGCAACGGCACCAGAGTTACACACAAATGATGCAGTCCTTTCTGAGCCGTTAGCAAAGCATCATACGTTAGACGCATTCACTGATGAAGTTGACATTGCTACGGGAGGAAAACGCAATCTAATTCAGGATCAATCTCCAATCAATACTTGCCAGGCCGGCTCATTGATTGGAAAGGAACACTTTGCTACAACGCCTAATACATCATCATCTTTGGAAGATCAAAATAAGCTAAATATATTCGAAAAAGCAGTTACACGTGGAAAAAATAGCGGTATCGTTTCTACATTTAAGGATTCTACGCAATCAAGAGCTTATCTAGAGAACTCGTCTTCGTCCACACACGTTCTATCAAATTCAAACTTTCTTGGAAGTATGTTTCCAACCACCATTACCAATTCCAAAGCAAAGAACTCATTTACGAATCAATCCAACATCAATCAAGGAAATGCCTCTACAATTAATGAACAAGAGAACTTACCTTCCTCCCTCCATCTTCCACCAAGTACAAAACTTCTACCAAACATGTCTCCAAGTACAATCACCAACTCTAAACCAAAGACCTCTCTAACCGACCCATCAAACATTAATGATAGCTTTTTAAAAGCATCTTTGATTGTTAAAGATAAAAAAGTACTACAAAAAGAGGTTAACCTTTCTCAAAGAAAACAAACTGCGAGAATTGCTCCACCTCCGAAATTGATCATTAAAGACCAGAAACCCTTACCAAAACAAATGGATAGTATACTTTCTCGTTTAACCAATAAGAATCTAGATAACTTAAATTCAACACTTAATAAGAATCAAACTGGCGCAGATTCGACACCAGCTAAGCGTTTGACCAATAAGAATCCAGCTATCTTAAATTCGACATCAGATAAGAATCTAATTGGCGCTGATTCGACATCATGTAGATTACAATCGAATATTCACAAGAAAGCTGTGAACGAAATGAAACAAAAAGAACATTCTCAATCGCCAACCCTCGTTCAGCCTGAATCAAATAGAAAGTCTTTAAATTTGTCGATCGATCCGAGTCCCTGTGATGTACCATATCAATTGATGATGGAGTCAAAACCAAGCTCTGTAGTGCAAAGCTGCCAACCACCTAATAAATCATCAGAAACATATCAGCAACAAAAGACTGGAATTGACAGAAAACCAAGAAGAAAGAATTCAAAGACCGGAAAAGAAGCACTCAAATCAACTAAAACACTTATTGATGGTAACCGAATAATAACTCGGTACTGTGAAGTCTGTCTAACGGACCTCAGCAGCAATTATGAATTGAATAAGTGTTGCCAGATATCCAAGATTCAATCAAGGTACGTAATAAAGCAAACTTCGAATAACATTGAAATTGTAGGAGGATGCAATTCTCAAGACCACCCATCGTCAAAAACAAAAGTTTTAAATCTAAATAATACTGCAATCAAACGGAAATTGTCTTCTACCGAAATGGTAGACTTCACGAGTTCACCAAAACAACTTTTGAAAAAGAAGATATTATCAAAATCGATCGAACTTTTGAAACCTAGTAAAACAGAAAATGAACTACAAAAATTACCAAGTGAACCAATAAAATCAGGCAGCGAACCTTCGAATAAATTCAGTACCGGAAAACAATCACATGGTACCACGACTCATACACCAAATAAACAAGAGAAACATCAAACGAATTTTAGTAAACAGGCACCTGTCAGAATATACCAATACGCTTCCTATGTTGAGCCAATGTCCAATGAATTGAAAGTTCCTCATCACCAGGACAATGACCAAGGATTGATTCCTGGTAATAAAATTAAAATTGAGACAGATGTTTTTGAATCTGATATTCCAATGACAGCACCCGAATGATGATTTTTGTTGGTTGAAGATTCTTGTTAAATAGATAGTATTCTTCTCTTCTATTAAAAGGATAATCAGATGTTTGAGATATTTAGATTACAGAAACCCTCTGTGGTCCTTAATAAACCTCAAAGTATTTTTGTGTAACAATTTTCCAAAATGGAGAAACTTTTGAAAATGGGTTCTTATAGGGTTCTAACGTTGAAATTCTATTGTTTTCATCCTAAAAGCCAAAAACTTGTAACTTAAATATCTCGACTTTGGACATTAGTTAGGCAAAAGTATTTTGAGATTTTGCCCAGAACAACAGAAGGATCCCATATGCCAAATATTACAAACCATCTGATTATCCATTTAAGGTTGAATTTATTACTACAGTTGACGCTCTGTTATTCGATTTTCAAGGGGAATCGGATTTTCATCGAAGAGTAGAACATCGAATTAGAGATCGCAAACTGTATTTCTTCAAAGTTAACACAATTTTTGCGTGCTATCGCAGTTCTGTTTAAAGTCAAATTTTCAATTTTTATTTTACAAGAAAAGAAAATGTGCAGGTCTTTATCTATTTATTCTTATAGTCTTGGTTAGGAGCACTGAAGGTACATCCCTGTGTCACAGACCCGCTGGAACCCTAGCCCCACCGGAAAATTTAGCGAAAATTTCGTCTCCTGAGGGAAAATACCCTTGAATTTCATCCCCACTGGAAAATTGACTTTGATTTCATCCCCACTCGAAATTCAATGTTCATTAATTGCACTCCAAAACCATCCCACTAGATTTTTTGAAACTATAGAATTTCTATCCCCATTGGTATTTCAATAGGAATTTTTATCACCATCAAGAAAAAGAGTTCGGCCGGGGCTGTGAGACAGGGGTGTGAAGATAATTGATTGAAGGATGGATGGTTAAGGGTTATGGTTAAGTTTTCAAGCTCTCGAAAGTGTTTTATGAGGTCCAATATTTACAATAAAGCTAAAAAGTTGAGAAACTTTTACCCTAGAATGTCATAAAGGCACTGTAAGGGTCGTCATTTTGGTCAAATTCGACCAAATCTTCTACGGACTGTGAAAGGGTCCAATTGTGCAAATATTGGAATCACGTTTAAAAAAATGTATCTATATATTTGCGTTTGTGTAAATCTTTTCAATGATGTAATATAATTTTATTTTCCCCTGTTTGTTTAGTTAGTATTTTTTATTGTCTATTGTTCCATATTGTACATAAACTTGAATTTTAAAACTAAGATAATATTATGTTTTATAAAGTCAATTAAAAGTTAAAGATGTGGCCAGGGCTGTACGAATGTTCTTACTTGGAACTTTGAAGCGAGTTGAGTGTACTAAAGAAACTAAACACTGATCAGTATTTTCAAATCTTGAAAAGCACGAAAACCTCATCGGTGACCATTTTAAATTGATTTTATGCTCTCATACTTTAGGTGTACAAACTTTCGCGAGCAGAAACTTTCGCGATTTTCGCCAATCTTGGCTTTTTTCGCGAAAGTAAATGTCTTTGAAAATTCTTAACAGGGCAATTCGCTCGCGAAAAATTCCCAAAAGAATTGGAAATCTATAAAACCTCGAAATCGTAATAAATATCAAATTTTGGGCATATTTTTATCCTTAGTCAAAGTCAAAGTTTCTGCTCGCGAAAGTTTGTACGCTTAAAGTATTGTTAAATGTTTTACCTTTGTTACCGGTGGCTTAACATGTGTCTGTAAACATACCCAATATCTATTTTCAAAATTCATTGTTGTACTACGCTATGTTATACGAAAAATACACTCCGGGTGTAGAGTAGATGCCCGTAGGGTGGCTAAACTTTCACGTTCCCGGCTGCAATTGTTTTCCGTTAGCGATCAAAGACCTCCAATAGCGATCAAAGATCTCCAATAGCGATCAAAGACCTCCAATAGCGATCAAAGACCTAAAACTTTTTTAACGCAAAATCTAGCTATCCAAGACCTGATTTAGCTATCCAAGGCCTACTTGCTCTGCTGTGCGGAAGCATTTAGCCATCCAAGACCTGATTTAACGATCAAAGACCTGTAAGACTTAGAAATCGAACAATTTTTAGCTATCCAAGACCTTCAACTCAATTTGCATTGAAAATTCTCTCCAAAATGGTCGTAATACTCACAGTGGCGTTGTGGGAAAATTTTTCTGGAGGGGCCAAAGTCAATTTTTTTAAATGGCGTTCCCCCCCCCCCATTTTCCAAAGTGGTGTCCCCACCGACTAAAAAATTTTTGAAAATCGACTGCCAAGATACCCTAAATCACTAAATAGAAGTAGTAGACAAATTTGACACTTGCTAGAGTGAAAAGAAAGTTAAAGAAAGGTGTAATGCGAGCGAAGCGAGCGAAAAATTGATGTTATATGATTTCAATATTGTTGTCAGCATGTTGGTTTTGGGGCGCAGTTAGATTTTCATTTAATTATGCTATATTGTACAAAAAACCTTTTCAATTAGCTAGATTGCATAGAAATTACCAATTAACTGTATTGCGAGCGAAGCGAGCGAAAAAAAAATCCAAGTATTTTAAAATTATCTCAGTAAAATTGGTCCTGGGCGCAATTGAAGGCGCATAAAGTATGATTTTTAAGATTGGGGCGTTTAAAAAAGTTCTCTTTTGGCGCCCCTTGCTCTTCGGCGCCCCTTCAAAAAAGCTCCGCTGGGGGGGCCATGGCCCCCCGGCCCCCCCTGCCACAACACCACTGAATACTCATAGCAAAGTAAAGTAGGTGTTTGTACACAAAACACGTGCGAGTGGGTAAAAATCTCCGAAAAAAAAAACACGAAAGAAACCTTAATTAGGAAAGAAATAAAGATGTCAAGATTGATGGAGCGAATTTTTATCTGAATATTTTCTTGAGAATTTAGTATTCCTTACGATGTAGGTTTCGTGAAGGTTAACCTCACGAACATTCGTAATGATGATCAAAGTTTTTTCTCGTGGTCAACCCATTCCTTCGCCAATAACTCGGGCTCTGCCGCTCTCTCTCTGCAACGAGATTTTGGTAGTTGAAAGTAAGAGAACTTGTTTGCTAATTATTTAAGGACATCTTCAAATCGTTCGATTAAGGAACGCGGGATCCAATTTCGACCAAGGATCAAACAAAAGATCTGACATTAAAATCTTTGAGCCATCAATTAATTTTATTGATTTCCAATCTTTACCATTTTGGCAAAAGACAGTAAACTTTTCGATGATTGATGGATCTACTTTAAAATCTTGATTGGGAACTTTGAAGGTTTCAGGTTTCTTAGCCATTGGTCTTCATCAACTTACGTTCTCTTTCATTTATTCAATGTTATAAACATAAGTCTCGTTGATAAGGACCATTTAAATGTGCCACTCTCAAGAGTATTTTTAAGTTGAAGCCATCACTTTGCGAAAGAAGGATATACACGATTTTTTTTTTACTTGATGATAATATTTATGGTGAAATCGCATTAATAAAATAATTCATAGCTGCAAATGTGTCAATGAGACGCGTGTGTGTCTCTATCCTGTAATGACTTGACAGCCAAATTCGAAGAGAATTTTCGACGCTAATTGAGTTGAAGGTCTTGGATAGCTAAAAATGATCGATAAATCAGGTCTTGGATAGCTAGATTTTGCGTTAAAAAAGTTTTGGAGGTCTTTGATCGCTATTGAAGAATCGATTACGGAAAAAAATTTGCTTCCGGCTAAATATTACAGTTTCCAACACTTTGGGTAAGTACAAAATTAACTTGAACTTGTTTCGCGGTTAGTCCCATTGTCACTGGGCCATTCTATTTTATATTCATAGGGGGGGGGGATGGACGAACATTACCAGAGGGTATTCGGAGAGAAATCTCCAGGGGGTGTATTTTTTCAATTTTCCAGGGGGTAAAAAGTTATTCCAAAATTTCCAGGGGGTAAAAGGCTGATTCTAGTTCGAATACTTTCACTTTAAGGTATGAAAATAATTTTCCAAGGGTACTTTTGGAAAATTTGCCATTTTCCAGGGGGTATTCACACATTTTCAATTATTTCTTTTTGACTTGAATAGGTTTGTCCACCCAAAAAACAACGAAGAGACCCCAGAAATGCGTCAGGAATGTTCTTCTGGGAATGAAAAAGTTTAGCTATCACGCGGTATCTAATTAAGATTTCACTGGGAATAGTGGGGTGGGTTGGGAAGTTTTCTTGTAAGCTTCAAATGTACCTTAAGGGAAGAAATTTTGGTGAATTTCTAAAAATTTCGCCAAATTCGCCAAAATTTCTTTCCGCTAAATTTGAATTTATAGGTCATTCGCCAAAGTAAATTCTCGCCAAATTCAATTTTCTTTCAATTTAGTCTCTATTTCTCCTGAAAACCCTTCTTTTCCTCTTTTTTTTTCAGCTCACTTTATTGAACAAAAATGGGTTGTTCGCCAAAATTAATTCTCGCCAAATTTAGAAATTTCATTAAATCGCCAAAATAAATTCCGCCAAATTGTACAAAGTTTCTTTTTGCCAAAATTTCTTCTCTTTGAAGATAGTTTATAACTTTCCAATGCATTTTCTAAATAAATGCATTTGAGTGCTCCATAACGAGTTAAGGGAAATTTCGAGTTACAGAGTGAAGTTTGAAAGGCATTGTTAACTGAAGGGACCATAACACTTCAAAAGGATAAATTTTTGCGAGTAGATATTTTCGTCAGACAACTTTTTCCAAAAATGATTTAATTTTCGCGAATTGGTCCCTTTTTTAACTAATTTCTTTCATTTTCCCAGAGGTTTTGGCAAATAACCTGCGAGCATTAAATTTCGCGATCTTTTGGAAAAATTGATCCACTTGAGGTACTTGTTTTGATTAAGGAAACATTCGAGTTGTAGAGGTTCGAGTTAAAAAGGCTCCTCTTTTTTCTTCAGCGCTAAAGAACTTTTCTCCCAATTTTTCTTTAGAGATTAACATACTGAATAAAATAAAAATAACAGCAATACTGATTGGTATTCCAGATGTTGGTTTGATTCTATGAAGACCGGATTCTGGAACAGTTCACTTGCCATACAACTTAAGAAGTACAATGAAGAATATATCCTTTCACAGAAGAAGTAACATCCAAAAGTATTCCAGTAAGCTTTCAACGTCATTTCTATTTTATTAATGTCATTTACTCATTTTTTCATAACCGCCGTTATGGTTAATGTTATAATAAGGCCTCCAGCGGTTTACGTGATGGCCTGATCTATGAGGTCAAAAAGCTTTCGTAATATTTATATGCAAATTTTGTAGTATGATATTGTTTAGCCAAATTTGATATATGATATGAATACATATATCAACTCTTAGTGCCACAGTCGACTTTTTAGGGAACTATGGTAATTAATTTACAAGGAAAATTTTTTTCGTTTTCGGTGCACGGTTTTTTTAAGACTGCCTCTAAAACAAACCCAGAAAACTCCCGCAAAACTTCATACCATATGAGAGACATTTCCCTTTGCGCTTAGCCTGTACCAAATTCTTCTTCGCTGGCTGAAAAGATAACGCGAAGTTCAGTTTGTTACGGTTAGGCAACATTCCGTGTTTCATATTTTTTTTCCACATATCTCTGAATGTCTCTGCGGTGGAGCATACTCAGGTAATTTAATGCATGTCCTAATTTTCGGTAATTTTTCGGAAGCTTTTTTGAGATTTAGGCTAAAAACCTGTTCTTCAGGCCATTTGTGATGACGTCACAAAACAAAAAAATTGACTCAAGAACTAGCTAATTAAACTTCATGAAATTTTCACCAATGATAGACATTACCACAAGGAGTATTCTGATAGCTAAATCGATTTATTGCAATTTCTTTCTCCAGATTGGCTCATTCAATTTTTTCGATATTTTTCACAAATAATTAAAATGGTAAACCCTTGAATGTGACGCAGCCCGATTTTCAAAAAAAAATTTTGGTGTCAATTTGGGCCAATATATGCCAAAAATGAGGTTCTTTGAGATTTCCTCGAGTTCGAATCATTAAATACTTCTGATTTTTTGCATAAAGACAGAGCACCATCATAGAGAAGAAATTATCGAAACAGATTTTTCGACTCAGAGAATGAATTTCTAGCTATAAGAATCACTATTTTATAAGTATAGATCAAATGTTCTTACTAAAAAATTTTTGGGCAAATTTCAGCTAAAAAAGGCTAATAAAAGGGTTTTTAAGACTACGTGAAAAAAGATTTTTTGCATGATGACAGTATTGTTAACCCTCCTTCCACCATTAAAGTGATTGTTCATTGCATTTTAATTGCGTTTATCATCAAAATACACTTATCCAATTCCCAAATGAGACTTTAAGTTCTCCTCTGAGATTCAAACTCTTCCAGTTAATTGCTAATTATAGGTCGTTATGACGTTTTAAATTGCGAGAAAGAAGCGAAGACATGCTATGTATAAGAAATTGAATATTGACACCAGAAATTTTTAAACTTCAACCTCAAATAATCCACCGTGTCACCACGTGCCAGCAAAAGATTTTCATACCACAGTGGAGCTGTGAGACTCATGTCTATTATATGTCAATCTCAGCTCTTCTCGGAGAAATATAAGAAAAATTTTCCCAATTGAAAATTTCGTGTCATTATAAGCATTTTGTTTGATTTTACTTGTCTGGTGATGTTTTTCTCACACCAGATTTCATAAATGTATCCGCTTGGTATACTAGCATTTATTTACAAACTTTTCGCCAGCAAAAGTACAAATAGATAAAATAGATAAGTTAGAGAACATTTAAGAAATAAGAGTATTAATCATTTTTCAAAATCAGAGCTGCCATGAGAGTTGTCCTTTGCAGACAAAGCTTGTACTTCGATTGTTTTCTGAAACAATGGAAATACAATACTTCGCTCTCCACCGTTTCATTCGATGTTTATCCAGAGTCTCTATAATAAATCCATGCAATGGTTTGAGTTTTCTAGAAAGACTTATTATTTTTTTGGCTGAAAAACGAATATAAGAATCACTATATATAAGCATAGTTCAATATTATTTTTAGACCTACCTCCGGGTACCCCGGTGGAGGTCCTTTAAATTCACCCATGCATGGCCCCCGTCACCGGGGGGGGGGGGGGGCAGGGGGGCCATATTTTGCAAAGTAAGTTTTTTACTTTAAAAAGCTTATATATACCGTTTAGAGGGGTGAAATAAGGGTGAAAAGTCGAACATTTTCTTCGTCGCCCAACCACATATTTTTTTGGCCCCCTCAATTCGAATAGCACGCCGGGGGCCATGCCATGTCCGTTCGTCCGTTCGTTCGTCCGTTCGTTTTTCTGTTACCAGCTTTTCTCGGGATTGGCTCATTAGTTTTTTCTGATTTTTTGCACAATGATGCAAAATGGCAATTCCCAAACTGTGACGGGGCCCGATTTTCTGGCCGAAAATGCCGGAAAAACTTTTTTTGGAACTTTCTCGAGATTTTATCATTGATTTTTTGCTCAAAGATGCGTATTAACAATGCCCAAAACATTGCCGAGTCCGATTTGTGAAAAAAAAAATTTTCCGGCCGAAAATGCCGGAAATATACCGGAAATTGCCGTTTTTGCAGATTTTCATTTGACTTT
The DNA here is from genome assembly GCF_902728285.1 of Clytia hemisphaerica. Classification (NCBI taxonomy): domain Eukaryota; kingdom Metazoa; phylum Cnidaria; class Hydrozoa; order Leptothecata; family Clytiidae; genus Clytia; species Clytia hemisphaerica. The sequence goes on from NW_027104185.1 coordinate 158,112, forward strand.
TTCCTTATAATTGGTTGTTTTTTCATTCAAAAACATTATTATTAGCAATGGCCACCATCAAGCATGTTTCAATTTTCAATAAAATTGATTTTTGAAGCCGGAACTATTCAAAAATCGCCGGAACAACCTATTTTCGCCGGAAAGACAGTATTTCTTGAATTTCTCGAGCTGTACTTTATATTTTTTTATGAAATTTTGAACACTGATGCAAACTGACAATACCTAAAATGTGACGGAGCCCGATTTTCGAAAAACCATTTTTTTCCGGCCGAAAATGCTGAATATGCCGGAAAAACCGGTTTTTTTGACATTTTCTCGAATTTTCATCATTATTTTTCTCTGATTTTTTGCTCAAAACATGTCCGAGTTCGATTTTTGAGAAAATGTTTTTTCCGGCCAAAAAAGCCGGAAATTTCCTTTTTTGCAGATTTTCATTGGATTTTTTCGTTTCATGTCTTTGTTTTTTTCAAACATAAACATCATTTATAAGAATGTCCACAATTAAGCATGGTTCAATTTTCAATGAAACTGATTTTGGTATAGATACTTTCTAAAAATCGCTAGAACAGCCGAGAATCGCCGGATTCCATGAATTTCTCGAGTTGTTCTCTTATTATTCTGCATTTTCATACTATTGTTCTCATTTTTCAATTTTCTTATTACATCAACCTTCAGGTAGGTCCATTCAGCATGTAGCTTGTTATTATTATTTTTTTCTAAAAGAAGAAAATGTCACAGTGAAGAGCGCAATGGTTTGAGTTTTCTAGAAACCTTATTTATTAAGCTGTGCATTCTTCTGATAGTGGATTGTTTAAAAGCGTTTAATAGCCTTTCAAATGAAGATAAAATCCATCGCTAGATTTGAATGATATGTCGCGCGAAAACAAGGACAGGGCTATATTCAATCTTTCATTCTAAATTCGGTGCAAATCTTAAAGCTTGACTTTTTTTTTGCTCGAGAAAGGTTGAAGGTTCCTCTCTAGCCCCTTATATAAACTCGGTGTGGTAGCAGGACGACTTGACATATTGTAGTGGTGTTTGGGTGGCGCACTGTGGCCATATGTTCGATACTGGTCGCGACCAGAGATAACATTGATGTGTGGTGCCAAACTCGATGTTCGATAGGTGTCTAGTCTAACTCCAGCTTGAATTTGCAACCAGAAGCTGCAGACGCCTAACTTGTAAGGTTTTTCAAAATAAAATGAACAACAAGGGCGTTAACAGAGGGTAGTCAAATTATGGATTATTAATTACTTAAATTAATTATTAAATAATTAGTAATTACTGCCATTAAATGAATCAGAACAAGAAAACTATCTGTTATTTTGAACCGTTAATTATTTCAGGGTAAATTTTAAACAAAAGTTAAACAAGTTCAGCGTTAAGTGTGGCCCTAATCGGCGTAATGAACAAGGATTTATCATACACTGGATATATACAAATACAAGTGCCTGACTTTTGCTGATTTCTCATGTTCTAGCTATGTCCGCAGTAATAATATTATTGTTCACTCTCCTTCCCTCATTAAATGGCTTTTCGAAACATTTTAATTGCGTTTTTTATCGAAAATCACTCGTCCAATTCCCAAAAGAGACTTAAAGTTTTTCTGTGAGAGTCAAATTCTTCTATTTAATTGCCAATTATAAGTCGTTATGACGTTTCAAGTTGTGAGAAAGATGCAAAAGATATGTTGTGTTAGCCTGGATATCCAGGCTGTAAACTATTTCACAGTCTAGTTTTTTATATTTTTATGTTCTGGTTTACAGACTGGTCTCCCTAGAGCGATTTGCAATCTCTTTAAGGGAATGCAGTCCGCTTGCTTGCGCTCACTTCGCTAAAGCCGTAAGGGCCAATCTACACAGCGCGGAGCAATTCTAAAGCAAAAATAGGATAGTCCTCCAGTTGCTAGTGAAGATAGGGCTTTCTGTTACATGAAAACATGAAAAAGAAGAAAACAGATTTCAGAGGCAAGTTCATTTTCCAAGAAAACATGGTTGGTCATGATAATGCATGCAAACTTGTTCATGGACTTTGGTGTAATCTTTGGATGTTTTTGCCCCCGCAGGAGCGTAGCGACGAGGAGGCACTCATAGTTTCACGCATAGATATTGGACTGGAATCTCGAAATTTTGTTGCGTTTGTATTGTCGCCCAAGCATCCCCGTAGTTAGTCTCTTCCGTAAATGCTCGGTTTTTTTCCGGGATGGTAGTATACATATTTTCATATTCATATTACGTTATATGCTATTACCATTATTACATATATTACAATTTTAGTTTTGATTTAGCTTTGAAAAGCTGAAGCGAGTGTTATAAATGCAAATCATAACAGTGTATGATATAACCAGATATAATACGAATTACAATATTACTTGTGCAAATCAAAACAAACAAAATGGCAGACTGGTTATGATGATGATGATGATGATGAGCTGATTCATTGACTGGAAAAAGTGTTTTGTATGTCAAATTTTGTTTCTTGTCTTTGAAACTGAATACTAACTACTGTAATTTAGTCAGAAGTTCACTTCAGCAATGATTTCAATTCTTTTTCCGGAATCTTTAAAGAAATTTGCTTAAGTTTTCAACATATTTTTGTTCAAACTCTAATTTATCTTTGTCTTTTATTTTATTAATAACTACCTTTATTGTTTATAGAGCTTCTCGAGCTTTAAATGTCATCATATGGTCGTAACTTGAGAAAGTCCTTCTTAACTTAGTAAAACAAGATACCGGCAAAGTACAAAAAAGTTGAATGTATGCATATATGTAAAGTTGAATCCAAAAGTGGTTGAATGAATGTTGTGAATGTCAATCGATGTAAACAAACTTTTTCTTTTGGTCTTCAAAATAGATTTACCTCACTTGCACTACATGCGCACATTCAACTTTTTCATGCAGTTGTGATAGCCTAAATAACTTACGCTCCAGTGGTTTGGTGAAATAGCTCCAATTCTGGCTTTCCAAGTTAGGATTGACCTTCCCGAAGGCATTTAACACTGGTTAGATTAGGTACACAGACAGTCATACAGAAACACCATAAAGTGAAAGTATATATAGCTATAAACTCAAAAAGTCTAGCTTCCTGAAGGCACGTCTCTTCATTGTCTGCGCTGCTTGGAGAAAAGATTGCATCATGAAAAAGTACTATGCACTTGAAAAAAAATTTAGACGCATTTCAACTTTTCTTGACTGTACGTCTGAATGGACCACAATGGCATTCCTTTATTTTTCTTTTGACCAATAAAATAGAAGATTTTGTTTGAGAATAAGTGCAATCACAGCGTACCCAAGTGGAGGCCGGGCCTTAACTAGGATTGGTTTCTATTTCACCCTATTTAAGATGGCGTAGAACTTTTTGATAAATTTCATACACAGTATCCTCTTGACTATTGTTTATTAGGCAAAGTTGCAATAGAGAATTGTTGAAATATAGCAGCCAATGAAAAAAACAAGCTATTTCTGATTGGTTACCTTGTTGATTTATTCACCACTATATATTTTGCCTACAATCTAAGATGTCTGCGGCATTATCAGAAAAAGGTCTATTTAGTGAATAATAATCACGACATATATATTGTTGTAAGAAAGAAACTAAGGAGAAAAAAACAAACAGGAGATGTGAAAACCTGTAGGCTAATGATACCATAATTTTTGAAATATATTTTTGAGAAGCTTTTTTAAATTATCAAGTTGCGAATTCTTCAAGTATTTTGTTAATGGAATATAATTTTTTTTCAAGCAAATGCCTCAATCAATCAACCAATCAATCAATAAATAAATAAATCAATTATTCCTGGCTATATTTTAATGTTTTAATCTTTAAAGCATTAAAAAGATTTATAAGTGCATGACATGATCTTTATGTGGGGGCATTTAGTGAAAGCTATGACTAGTAAATAGTTTTAGGTCTTGTAAGACTGCTTTTTATTAATTTCTGTTTTGCTGCCCTGGGTTGACTAGGAAACATGGGTTTGCACTTTCTTTCTCTAGGGAGACCAAGCTCTATAATTTTAGAACTTTGTATGTTGAGGTAATTTTTGTTTTTTCAAAAAATTTGAGCTTGGATATCCAGGCTAATGTTGTGTATGACACCGGAAATTTTCAAACTTCAACCACAAAAAAACCAACTTGCCACAACGTGCAAGATTTTCATACCACAGTGACACCAAGACACTCAAGTCTAATGCTTGTTACTTTAGCTCTTGTGTTAACAGTTTTGAAAAGATATTCCCAATTGAAAATTTCATGTTACTATAAGTATTTTGTTTGATTTTTCTTGTCTAATGATGTTTTTCTCACATTAGATTTCACCATAGTCCGTATAAAAAACCCTGGTCTGGAAGCCTTTTGTTTCTTTCCATTGTTTCTTACTCAAACTTGTGTTGAGAAATTAGTTTGTTTTGCTCACTTTTTGATCATGTGATTAAATCTTAAACGAATCCCAAGAGGAGTACTTGGTAACGTGATCAAAAACTGAGCAAGTCGAATTTTATCTTTTGATATTAAGAAAGGAAAAGCTAACAAAAAGTTAAAACGATAAGCTTCCAGACCAGTGTTTTTATAAGGACTATGATTTCACAAATGTGTCTGGCATGGTATTCTAGCCTTACTTTCAAAGTTTTTTTCCCTGCAAAGGTACGAAAAGAAAACGCTAGAGAACTTTTTTAAAATGAGATTAATAAACATTTTTAGAAATCATATATATTCGAGCCGCCATGACAGTAGACTAGAGTCTACTTGTGGCTGAACTTTGCCTTTTGATAATTTTTGATGACGCTGAGTCCAGTGAAGTAGACTAGGAGCGTTTGGCGAGGTCGCCATTTTGAAAAAGAATGTTTTAAAATCCAAATACCAAAAAAACTACTTGTTGAAAGATATAATGGCCTATAATCAAAAATGAGAAACAATCGTCAATAACAGATTTGCAATCCCGAGGGGTTTATCTAAAGAATCCTGCATTACTAAAAATAGACAAAAAGAACGACAAATTTAATAAAAAACGACATATTTTTAAAAGCAACGACTAAAACGAAAAAAGAATAGACCTTTTCATAAATTACATCACGAACATCACTTGCCTCGTTTTGAAATTATTGCCATGGTGATTAACTCCCAGCGGATTTTATTACAACTACTTTCTATTAAATGATCACCATGGCAATTGTTTGAATACGAGGTAAACAATAGACCTTTTCGCCTTTCCATCCGCCATATTGAATTGTATGCAAAAATTGTGGTTGCCGAATTGCCGTGGTGAAATTCCCTTAGAAAGTATGCAAAACATATGCAAAAAGAAAGTATTAAATAAAAACTTACATGCATAATTGGCATTATATTAAAGTGTAATCTTGTAGAAGAAAGATTAAATTTGCTTCTCTTGAAAACTAAAAACAATTATATTCACTCATCTCTTAGAACAAGCATTTCAAAAGACCATAACATTAGACATAAACTCAAACTGAAAAATCACCCGCGAAGGTAAAAAACAATCCTTATTCGGCTGACGGCAAATTATTCTCCTGGGAATAGAGCCGCCAAATGATCAAATCAAAACATTGATAAAGTGTGACGTCATAATTACTGCTTTCAGTTTGCGTGTTTTGAAAGTTTGATGTGTGTACTCCGTCTTTGTGGAATCTTTTAATGGCATGAAAACAGAATATGCAATGTCTTTAAGAACAAATTCCTAAAAGGCTTTTGTTGTTCTGTAAATATTTCCTTTTGGATTAAGAAATTCCATCTTTTATTGTTCTAATGATTATAATATTTATTTATAAGATGCTTTGTTGTCTTTTTAATCTTTGTGTAAACTTGCATATGTTTTGCATACATTCCAACTAAATCCAACCACGGCATTTTCGTTCCTGTATTTTTGCATACAATTCAAGAAGGCGGACGGAAAGGCGAAAAGCTCTATGTGTTGTGTAAATCCTATCAACTTGTTCTTACAAAAAAAATCAAAAGAGATGCAAGACATTTATAATTGCTTTTCCGACTTTTCTGAAATTATGGGTTTTCATGCCAACGTGTCTTAATAAGAAAAGTGCATTTACATTAATTTATTTTCTCTTTGCGCTGTGTTATTTAAGATAAGAGATTTGCAGCTTATATATGATTTTTTTTATTGAGATATGAAGTTTTTGGACAAAATATAGAAAGATCGAGAATAATATTGAGTTGTGAGGTTTGGTGGTTGTAAAGGAAATCATGAGAAGTTTCATAGAGGACTTGTCATCGAACAATTGGTTTTCAATAAAGATTGTGTTCTTGGCCACCTTAACAGCTATCTCCTCTGGAACTGTTCTATTTATAAACGCATTGGTTGCTCCGGACTTGCAATGTGAATGGGGTTTAACGACATTTGAAGTGACATCTATTTCAATTGCTTTTTATGCTGGCGAAGCCTTTGGTTCGTGGTATTGGGGCCGAATTGCTGACATTTATGGACGTAAAAACACGTTAATTGCGTCCACAGGCTCGATGTTATATTTTGTCCTTATATCAGCGGCTAGTCAATCTTTTCATATTTATCTTTTATTGCGATTCTTTGTTGGTGCTGGATTCGCTGGGTCCTTCCTCTTAACCGTGATATATAACACGGAGTTCACGAAAAGCACGGATCACGGTAAAGCTGTGTTTTGGTACAATTTCGTCTACACCTTTGGTAGTTTATTTTCGATTGGTTTCTCTTATTGGACTTTGAACAATTATGGATGGAGAATCTACACTCTAGCAGTGATATCACCAACCATAATTTTACTTTATTTCATGATTGCTTATCTTCCTGAGTCGATACGATTTTTACAAGCTCAAGGGCGCACTTCAGAAGCTCTTGAAGTGATAAAAGATGCCTGTAAAACTACCAAAACTGCTTTAACAAAAGACATGGATTTATTAAATATGAACTCTAATGCACCTGGCAAAACACAGGATTCGGGCTATATCCAAGTCCTATCAAAACACTGGATTAAGATTTTCGGGCTTTCGTTTTTCGGTGTACCCATGTTTTTAAGTTTTTACGGTTTACCGTTTTTCATTGAATATAAACTTCAGCATGCAAGTTCGTGTACGTTGATGGTAAACAAGACAATTTCCCCAAAATGTGTTCCTCTTACTAATGGGGAGATCTTACGTTCATTTTTCATTAACCTTGGTTATCTGCCTGGCGCATTTATCGGTTATTTTATGGCAGAGAAAATTGGGCGTAAAATATTACTAAACACTACAACTGGCTTATTAGCTGTTTGCTATATCAGTCAGTTAATATGCTTACCTAACGCTATCAATTACTTCTTGTTGTTTCTATCATCTGGTATGTCACTTTCAGCTACTTGTTTTATAGTGTTGTACGCGGCGGAATTATTCCCAACGAATGTTCGAATGACTTCTACAGGTATAGCTGCCTCAGTATGGAAAATCTGCAGCATATTGTCACCTGTATTGTTTCAACATTTAATTTACACAAATACGACTTTTGTTATTGTTTTAATGAGTGCCTGGAGCATCGTTGGAGCCTTTGGACTATGTCCTTTGCCAGAAACTCTTGGACATGGCTTGAAGGAATTTTGACATTAATATTACGGCTATTGACATTACAATCAAGTCAGTTATGTTTTAAATTTGTTAACTCGCGTCAAAACTGATTTGACGCGGAAATGTTATTATTTATTTTTTATATATATTTAGAATTTTCCTCTAGTTAGTTCTACAATAAATTGAATAAACTTTTTACGTCCCGAACAATGTTTATCTCTTTTTCAAAATTTTGCTGTGGTAATTAATGCCTAGGTGACTGAGATTTTGTTAGAATTATAGATGTTCAAATCACTGAGAGTTTTAAGTACATTGAATATTATCCCGCCATTGTTGTGAAGATTCGAAACTTGAAAATATAAAAGCAAAAACCAATGAAGTAGAAGCCGAAGGCTATAAGTCGATCTCTTTGGTAGGATTTGAAGCCAACAAATCCTACCAAAGTTACGCGGCCTTGAGCGGCTCGCCTGGTTTTTACACAAATGACAGATTGAAACTAAAATTTACCGCTAAATTTAGAAAAAAATATATCAATCGTAAACAAAGGAATTGCTAGATTCAATCTGTCGTCAAAAATACGGCGCATTTTTTAAGGCTTCCCTTTTTCTTGCCTGAGAAAGGTTAAAGATTCTCTCTAGCCCTTCGGGCTTTAAACTCAATGGCAACAACCTTCTTCTTTCGTTGTCAAGAAACTGGATAATGAATAGGCTGTTCGATTTGGAAACAAAAGAACATTCAACAGCAGCTTTAAGATAATTTCTGTCTCAAAATTCCTAGCCCTTATCAAACAGTAGCTATGAGAAATTTCTTGCGAATCTTAATTAAGAGGTACAGAGAAGGTCGAGCTGACTTTAAAATGTTCGGTCCGAGTATGTACTTAGAGAATATTTTCAAAAGTCAAATCTAAAACTTTTTATTTCAATTCTATGTTACAGAAAGATTGGTATTATTGATACGTGAATAAGGAAGGAAGGAGTAATGGAACCCACACCACCATCGATAATGAAAGTAAGTGAAATTTTTGACAAACTCAAACTCAGTTCCTTACCTCTCTTTATCATGACGTCGATGGCGCTCACCAAAGGGATTATATCACGCCAATCAGAACAATCCAAAAGTGGCTTTTGGTACGAGATTGAAATTTATTTTATACATCTCTTACAACGGAGGAAGAGTTAATTCAGTCGACTTCACGCTCTTTTATTTATAAGAACGCAAGCCTCAAATGTAGGACCTCAAAACAATAGTTTCATTGTTTAGACAATAGAAATTTCAGGCTCAGCCAAAATTTAATTGCTCTTGTAAAAACGAGCTTTATTCATTCTTTTGGCCAATGATTCGATCTTTCGAACGATGAAATAAGATTGTTATCTTTCCATTGTTGCTCATCGAATTCTAAAATAATTTTTGTGATGTACAGTACGTATACACCTGTATACACCCAAACAAGAAAGAGGATTCTTTCGATCAACTTCAAGGGTCTCTAAAAAGGGACATGGGTCATATTGCTTGGCTCCCCCTTAAGTCAATGTTATAATCTAAGTCTTTTCAAAAAAGGTCTTATTTGGTTGAGCGAGAATCCCAGGTGCGGTCTGTTTATTCACTGTTTATGGTTAAGACCGCCAAACGAGGTGTATCCCTGGATCTTTTTTTCGTTTTCAATTTTTTTGTGTTTTAGAACGAATTTAAACGCTAGAAGAAGGCTAGAAACTTAGCTTAGTGAAAGAATTTACTCATTGAATTTAAAGTCTTAAAGGGGCAAGAGATGAAACACTTGAAAGGGAAAGGAAGTGACTTATTTTTCATCCCTTGGTTTTCACTCAAACTCAGGATTGATAGTAAAATCTTTCACCAGAAATCAAAAATAAATATGTCCAAATGAAAACGAAAAAGAAAACGCTTGATTCAATCCCTCATTTGAAATGCAGCGCAAGATTTAAGACTTAGTTTTGCTCGAGATTCCACTCGAAGCCAAAGATTACGTAATCCTTTTTCTCGGACAAAAATACCCTAAAATTGCCACTTTAAACTTGTAGTTGATATTCTGGTATTAAGATTACAGTCAAGAATCGAGTGAATTTATGACAATTGTTATCTTTAAATTTCCCTATCGATTGATATTTAACTGTTAAAAAACTGTAAAAATGTATATTCAAATTTGTTCTCTTTTTAAAAAAATGTCCCAAAATCGCCCAAAAAATGTCCCGTTGTCATGGATACGGATATGTATAAGAAGAATCATGTAAATCTGTTAACATGGTGTCGCTGTTTGCGCTGGATGAGAGTCCTGTAGAATCTGTCGATGCTGATTTTCCGTTCGCCTTAGGAACCATTAAAAATGATTTCTCATTGGCTTCTAGTGCTGGTTTTTCTTCATTTCGTCCATGGTTGTTCATACTTGGCGATTTTTCCATATCTGCGCATGACTCTGCGTTATTATTGTTACGTTTCAACAGAATAGAAGCTCCTCTTAAACGAGTCAAACCTGATACCGTTCGAATTTTATGTCGTAGATTGTCTGTAGTGCATTCGAAAGATAACAGAACTTTGAAAGTTCGTTTGAATTCAGGACTACGAACGGCGTATACGAAAAAATTCATCATGGAGTTACTATAATGCATAACTTTTGCGATACTCACTAACAAAACAAAATCTTGAATACTCAAACATCGCATACAAACTATAAACAGTAGATTCATTCCAAAGAAAGGTGCCCAACATAAAACGAACAGCCCAACAATAATCGATATCGTCTTTGCTATTTGCATATCACGGTGTATACTTTGAGCCCTCGTTTGATTATCAGCTCGTTGTAAACTATACGCACTCTTGAACAAAACGATATACGAGAACACGATAATCGCTAACGGTAAAGCGAACGAAACTATGAAAATACTAATTGTATATTCTTCCATTCTTGTTAACCCGATCCAGATCTTGATTCCGAAAAGAATGAACCCAATAAACCAGGTCAAGAAGATTGCAGCGAATACAGGACGACTTGACATATTGTAGTGATGTGTTGGGTGGCGCACTGCGGCCATACGTTCGATACTGATCGCGACCAGAGATAATATTGATGCGGTGCCGAATAGTACGTCCAATGAAATAAAGTAATGTGATATTTCGGGACCGACCACCTCTGAAAAAGATGAAAAGTATTTGTATGTTAAACACAACTGTCTGGGTATCTCTAGGCTGCATACATCCCTGAAATAGTTTTTGTTATAAGGATTACGTATCAGGCTCGCCTTTCCTTAGCAAAAGAACTTCAAAATTGGATTAACAAGCTTGCTTAACAAAGCTCGCTAAGGGCGAGTGATTTGCATCCCTTATAAAAAAACATATCATAAGGGATGCTAGGAGCCATCTAGATCCCTAAGGATCGTTGGACAGTCATATCCCACCAACATTTTGGCTGGAAAGCACAGATATAAAAAAAAAAAACCCAGGACTTCAGACAGTTTTTAGCCGCAAGAAGTTTGGAATTCAGGCTGATTTCAAATTTACTTGGTATACAAGGAAGATGTCAGTGCAAAAGGCCATGAAAACTCTCTTACAGAATCTCATTATCACTACAAATATTTGAGTGATTTTACCAACAAATCGTTTGTTGTTATTTAAAACATTCATGATGTTACGATTTCATAGGCTCATAGCGTTCTAAATATGGACCATGAAATTATCCTATCATTTCCAATCAATTAGGAGATGTTAAAAATAGTTTTCCAAAACCACAAAACGTTGTAAGATAGGGTCAAATTTGAAACTAACGAACTCTAAAACAGTCAATTCGTTAGGAAATTGTACAAAAATAAGAACATTTTTCAGGTTTAAAACTCGAAAAGTTATAAGAATATCCAAAGGCTTCAAGAATTTAATTGTCGCAAAAGAGTACATTATTCGACAGGGTTACCTAGTTCTAGCTAGTTCAAAAGTTTTAATTTTTAGTCAATTTTGTACTCAAGTTCTATACGTGTACGATGCAACAGGTACGGCAGGTAAAAAACCCGATATTTTTTCTCTTCGTCGGTAAAATCGCTATAAATTCGCTTAAGTATAAAAGATATGAAAAGCTTCCATCGTGCCTGCTATACGTGATGAGTACGGTTATTTAAATGGATTAATTCAGTTATATATAACAACTATAATCCACGAATCTGTTTACTGACAATCATATGAGAATCTATAAAATCAGCAGACAACAGTCTGAACAGAAATATTTGAAAAACAAGCCTCCTTTTCTACTGTACTGCTTTATAAAAGTACATCATTGATAAATGATATCTTTGTCAAAACAGAGTACGTCAACTTGAAATATTTCCGGTTTCAATGGGGGCTTATGTAAATTATGCAGAAGTTGAATTTCACATTTTGAAGTAATAAAGGGGGCAATTAATTACCCCTTTGTCCAGTGCCTAGGTTTTTAAGCCTCAGTGTTACACCTATAATGCTCTACAAGGAATCATTTAGATAACAAAAACATTTAATCTTCACATTGAATACGGAGCTTTACGTTAAGATCATTCTGCACTGAAAAGAAGTTTTCTGGTACAAGGGGACACGTATTGAATCTTCTCCTCATATGATACGCGCCTTTTTTTATAAGAATGGTGTTTTTTCATTTCATCATGGATATTCTTAACTTTTTGGCGAAAATCATCCAAAAATATTATTACGGTATTCTTAGGTTAAGATCGAAATTGGCAATCTACTAGTTAAAATGCATTAAAAATGGCATTCTTAGGTTCAGTTGCTAAATTCCATGATGGTGATATTCTTACCATATTCTTAATTTTTTGGCCATTTTCATCATGGACATTATAAAGTGTATTCTTTTTAAAAAATGTAGTGTTTCGATGATTGATCGAACTTTTTCAAGAGCCGGTAAATTTTCGATGAGGCTCGACTGTTCTTGATCTTTGGCACTTTGAGACTTTGAGCCTAAAATCATTCTTATCATGTTCTTATTTCGAAGGCCAATTGAGATATTTTAGGTTCAATACCCTAATTTTAATAATTGACCCCTAGTTTGCTTAAAATTCTGCCATTCCTGACTCAGCCTGTTCTTACTATCTTTTAGCCTTATTGTTCTTAAAAAAAAAAGAGTGTAATGATAAAACTAAAACACCCGCTTCTCACAGACCCGGTAGAATTTTCCAGTGGGAATACAAATAACGAACTGAAACTCGATGGGGATTGATATTCCCATATCTTTTATGACTGGGGATTTCAATTTTTTTGTTTTCAAGTCAAAATTCAGTGGATATGGGAGGAATACCAAATATTTTGTGCAATAAGGTTTGGTTTATTTGATTATCTTCAGTGGGGACAAAAATTACCGGATGATTTTCCACCGGGACAATATTTTGGCCAATTTTTCCAGTGGGAAGGGGTCCCAGTGGTTCTGTGAGAAAGGGGGTGTACTAAACAATAAACTACTTACGTAATCTAACGCACATCCAATAAGGTACTGACAAACATCCCACCATAAAATCACAGATCGCCAAATTGACAACGAAATAATTGGTATATGTTCTTATGCTTCTCGGTCCTTTAATGAACGCTAATATTACCAGAGCATTGCCAAGAAGTATCAAAACACATAAGACAGCAAGAACAACAAGTTCTGTGATATTTCCTGGTGTTGGATCAAAGGGTTTTGGTCCTCGTTTTTGAAAAGTATTGTTTTTAGAGTGGTTGGCGAATGCAGTGATGGCTGTAGTGTTGATTGTATTTATTAAGTGTGTGATGTTGGTGCTACTACCAAGGCGTTCCATCTCATTGTAGATATAATTACTGTTGTCGACCAAAAAGTCAGCTAAATAATAATCCAATAAATCAAAAAGACAATCGACCGAATCAGTTTCAGTGAAATGTAACCAACTCAAACTTTTAAATATTGCTAAATGTTCTTAGTTTTTCCTTTCTTGGATAAGCCGATGAAAGAATTTTTAAACCTGTGGATGCAGGCAATGAATTTCTTTGGCAAGATTTTTTTTTATTCTTTCTCTAAAATGAATTAAAAATAAATCAGACATTACTTGGATGCAATACAACCTCATATTATTTTTTGATAACATATCAGGTCGGTGTTTCTTTTTACTTCTTGGAGGAAGTGATATATGGATAGATAAAATTTTCTCAAGTTTCTTTTCTTCTTCTTCTTCTTCTTTTTTCATTTTATTTTGGTTTCAGCTTTTCACTTCATACTTCTTTAAATATACTTTTTACAACTTTCCCTTCTCAATTTTCCTCTATGTATATCTTTTACAGGTTGAAAAATATTCTTTACTTTATCAATCTAGTACAAACTTCTCTAAAAGCGACATTTATTTAGAACTATATATCAACTATATATCTTTTATACCTTTATAACTGTTTCACTTACTATATATACAACCTTAAAAAACTTTTGGAAACTACCTTTAAAACTATAAAAAGGTCTCTTTGTTTAACGTTTGCCTGTTAAAAGTAAATACAGCACGTCCTGAAAATACGAGTTAATACTCTTATCATTTCTGCTACTAGAATCTGTTTCTTTTCAAAACAAAGCCAAAGCCTACCAATTCCGATTCTGAGTAGTTTTTCCTTAGATATTTTACTTAAACTTCTAAGTAAGCTAGTTTCATAAAGCCTTTATCTCACATGCGGCCGTAGCTCAGTGGTAGAGCATCTGCTACGGTGCACAAGGAGGTGTCACCTAGCCTCCAACTACTGCAGTCGCAGGTATTACTATCTCGCATGGTCTCTCTCCTGCACTCTCATCTCGTATACGTAACAAGTGTCTTCCCAACTGGCACACAACGTTGTTTTAACGTTCAAATAACGTTATTTGGACGTTTTGAATGTCACATGGACGTTGTCTTGACGTTGTTTGCCGTCTGGGTTTTTTATTCTAACTGCTTTAAGTCCACCACCCAACGTCAACAGTCTTTGGCAATATCCTTTACATTCGAAAACCCAGTGTATCACCCAAAGATTTCTGTAAAGCCCAAAGGGCTAGATGTCGTGCTTTAATCTCTTCCAAGCAAAAAAATATTGCTGATATTGTTTTCGAAAATTGCGAAGTCTCTTATTCGTCAAGTGCATAATGTTACTTGAACTAGGCAGGATTTCCTACCTAACCTCGGCACACTTTTCAGCTAAAGCACGACATCTCAATCCAATTAGTGTTCAACCACTACTGCTTCACAACCTTTTAACGTAAATATCAGGAGGCATACGGGTTTATGCTGTTACAGAAATAGCGGTAGGTGTTATAGACTGGAGTCGTTTATAATGCATGTAATACTAATAATACCAATACTAATAATAATAATACGGGATTTAGTTTGTATAAACTAAAACTATAGACTAAAATTGTTCCATTCATTATTACTTTTTGCTTTATTTCTACTATGATGTATAAATTAGTCGTCTAGCTTGCTAGACTATCGGTGTTACGATGTTAAACTTGCCATGTGGAGACAAGTAGGGACTTTTTGCTGTCGGTGTTGACGGTAATATTAGAAAAAAGTGACGGTATTTCGATGTTGACGACCTCCGCCAGGAACGCCCCCATCACTATAGGGTGCACACCATATCTCACGCTCTTGTATCAAAAACTGTATAGATAGCTTCCAAATATTATCGCAGTATCTCAAAAAATAGCCTTCTCAAACCAAATCAATATAACTATTACACGTTTGTTGATAAAATGTAGGTGAGATAAAGTTATGATATGAAAAAATTGTACAGTGATTTACCCTTCAATTTTAATAGGATGTTCAGCTTAGTAAAATTCTTGTAACAACAAGACTATTGGTTATGTAAACAATATGACGGGGGAGACAGACATCAATAGTGTATGAAAAAACACAGTTTTTGACCTGGATTCAATTATTGGTTGAATTAAAGGGCATTTAAAGACGTCATTTAAACACAGCCTACACAGCATTTTACCTGGGGGATACTAGACCACCCTTGCCGATCGATTGTGGTGTAAATGGACCCTACGTGGGACTCGTCTTGAAAAATGTTGCAGAAATTTGCGAAAAAAAGTGACCCTGAATTGGACGGATAAATTCCAAGATATTCTAAACGTTTTCCACTTCCACCCCCCCCCCCTCATTTTAAAACAAAATTGACTTTCTCGACGCCTCCTGCGCATCACCATCACCGGACAAGCACAAATTTAAAAAAATATTTTCTTTAATTCTTCTTCGTCAGCATAAGTTGTTAAGCCTGCTTTACATGATCAAAAACAATATTCGTAACCACCTCATCGACAAAAACCCTGTCAATCTAAGAATTGTGATCAAATGGGTTTTCCGAATGCATTTGATAATGCCAAGTGGTTGTACAATGAAAATGATCTATCGCGTTTCTCAATTGGTTTTGTATGCATCTGCTGGGATTGA
Organism: Clytia hemisphaerica; assembly: GCF_902728285.1. Classification (NCBI taxonomy): domain Eukaryota; kingdom Metazoa; phylum Cnidaria; class Hydrozoa; order Leptothecata; family Clytiidae; genus Clytia; species Clytia hemisphaerica. Next base: position 174,049 of record NW_027104185.1, read on the forward strand.
AAAAGAAAATATTTTTAAATTTACAAGATAAAGAGGAAAAAATTGAGAAAGGAAGTTGGATTCGTTCCAATTTTCCCACTGCTGAGGCTAAAAGAGAAGATATGATCTACTGCATGTATAGGCCCCTGTGTATACCGCATGTATAGTACAAATTGTGTGTAAATAAAACAGACTTATATTTGGTGACATCTTTCTAACTATTTGCAAGGAGTAAATCCCCCTCTAGTCTGTTTAAATAAGATAAGATCTTTACACACAGACGGAAGAGGAAGTTTTAAAATTGTTTTGACTTTGATTTTTACGAACTAAAAATACAGTATTCAATATTTTACAGCTTATTTCCCGTTTTCATTGTTTTAAAGTTTCCCAGAAATTGATTAACATTCAGAAGGCGATACATTCGAAATGTTTCAAGTTCGTTAATTAGTGTAGAGTAAGACTCCTACAGGCCTCGCCTTGAATTTAACACATTACCAAAGTTTTAGAACTTTTTATCAGTACAGTACACGCTGTTTTCATAAGAATGGTGTAAATCCATTTCATCATGGATATTCTTAACTTTTTGATCGATATCGTCATATTATATTCTTAAGATATTCTTAAGGTTAATTTTTAGATTTTACCATTTATAGTCTCAAAATAATCGAAAAGTATATGTAAAAATTTTCATAATGACAATATTCTTACGATACTCTAAATTTTTTGGCTATTTTCATCATGGACATTCTTATAAAGTGTATTCTTATCAAAGAAAAAGCGTGTAAGATATTCTATTCAAATTCTTATATTAACGAGCCTCCTCAATTTCAGCGCAAAATACCTGAATTTTACTAAGAAAATACACTTAAGCGAGGAATATAATAATTACAGACAAAATTAGATTGAAAACATTAGAGCTTTCATCAATTCTGGTACAAATTTTTCATAGCTGACTGACTGTTTGCAAAAGTTGAAATATATCAGCTGGTAACTATTTCCAATGGTAAATTATTAATTGAAATTGAGAGGTATTCGCCTAGTCTAGCAAGCTAGACGACTAATTCAGATATAGTAGAAATAAAACAAAAAGTAATGGAGGGAACAAATTTTAGTCAAATTTTATACAAACTAATATTATCCCGTAACCATTATCGTATTATCATATAACGCCTATACTACTGTATTACACGTATTATAAACGATTCCAGTCTAGTATTCGCCATATTCGCCATATTCGCCATTGCAATGTCTACTGACATTACATCACGGACCCAACAGCTGATTTGTTGTAAGTGACGTAAAATCAGTCAATACGTCACTTTCAACCAATCAGACCATGTTCAGACGTTATAGTTTCAAATCGTTTCAAAATGAAACTGTTCCAAAACAAGTGTGAACGTCAAAATTCCAAACGTCAAAAAAGGAGAAGTTACAAAGTGTTTCGATCCACTATTTTCATCGGAACGGAACTGCTCCGTTTTCTTGCTCCGAAACGTTCCGGAACCAACAGGAACACTTTCGATCCGTAACGCAAACCATACCGGAACGATACGAAAACGTAACGTCTGAACCATTGAGTTTCAAGCCCGAAGGGCTAGAGGTCAATCTCTTTGGTAGGATTTGAAGCCAACAAATCCTACCAAAGTTGCGCGGCCTTGAGCGACCCGCCTGGTTTTTACACAAATGACAGATTGAAACTAAAATTTACCGCTTAATTTCGAAAAATATATCACTCGAAAACAAAGGAATTGCTAGATTCAATCCGTCATCAAAAATACGGCGCATATTTTAAGGCTTCAATTTTTCTTGCCTGAGAAAGGTTAGAGATTGACCTCTAGCCCTTCGGGCTTGAAACTCAATGGTCTGAACATGGTCTGCCTATCATGAATTTCTTAAGAAATGATAAGCAAAACAATCATATTAAATCATAGTAAAGTTATTGTGGTGAATTTCCAGGACTACATTTACTCACATGACTTACCATATCACCTGAATCAACTAAAACTGAAATAAATAACACAAAAAGTCGTTTCATTCACCACAAGACTTGGAACAGTCATCAACCAATACAATAAAAAATATTCAAAAGATTCTCCTTCAAATGAGTGCAGAACAATTAATTATAATGGTCCAATAATCGTTAACTTAATGACCATGAATTTATTGATTGAGGAAAATTACGAACCTTGCACTCATTAATCAATTCAAAATACCCATCAAACTGTCTTAAATTCAGCAAAACATCATATAATACCTTAGAAATCAGATCCCTTATTGAAAGTTCAAATCCTTAAAACTTTAGCGGTTCAACTGTATTGCTTCTTAGTCTTAGCCGGTCGGTTAAAAAGGTTTTTTAAAAGAATCCAAGATTAATACCATCATTAAGAAAATGCAGTTTAATTGATTGCTCTATAAAGGATACCAACCGTTAATTAAAATTAAATCATTCATTAAAGGAATTACACGTTTCTTATAAAAACAAACTATATAAGAACACAAGGCCTCGATAGCCGAAATATTAAGATTAAGCTCAGAACATTTTAAGGCTTAGCGGACTTTAAGACACAAGATTTCTTTGGAAAACGGACAGAAATACTCACAAAATGGTTAAAATAAGAACATTTTAAGAGAATTTTAGAGCTTAAAACTCAGAAAGTTAAGAACATCCGAAAGCTTCAAAAATTAATGATACTCTTATGATAAAAAGCGTGTAAAGCATGATCTACTTTTCGTTTAATAGCTTTATAAATCAAGCCGTTAACCACACTGCACTAGCTGTTAAAGAAAATACGTAGATTCTTGATTCTTTAAGTCTCTGCCAAATTTCTCTTCCCGACTAACCTGCTGTTGTTAATATGGGAAACCTTTAATGTAAGAAAAAATCATTAATTCGAGACTTCTGGATGGGAAATGAAGCCACTTATTTCCCATCCAGAACGCCCGCCATTCGTTACACAAACGCCGGATTTATAATTTAACATAAATCGATTCCAATTTCGCAATTCGCAATGCTTGAATCGATAACAACTAGCATTTGATGCTCGATTTTTCTACGTCTGATGATTGCCAAAAGGCACGAAGCTCGAAGTAATATAAGAATTTTAACTTGGAAATTTCGAAGTTATAACTTTTTCTTAGTTATATAATTTGATGTTGTGGACGCAAATTTTCGACAGCCTTTCTGGTTGAAGGTTAAAAACATATCGTCATCAGTGACCAGCAGATAGCATTTTCTAGGTAATGACGTCATCGGTGAACAGCAGGTTCAATTTAGGTTTTTCTAGGCAATAACTTTATAATGAATATTTTACCCATCTGCTGTTTCGTTTTGTTATTTTCATGAGACAGGTACGGTGGCCGAGGAGGGACAAACAAAATAAAAAAAGAAAAACAAAATTAAAAAAGGAGAAAGCTAAATAAAAATAAAAAAGGAGAAAATAAAATAAAAAAAGAAAAAGAAAATAAAAAGAGAAAACAAAATAAAAAAATAAAAAATAATAAAAAAGGAGAAAAGAAAATAAAGAAAGAAAAAACAAACAAAATAAAAAAGACAAAGCAAAAATTAAAAAGTTATTTTACGCATGCGCGCCTACGTGTTCCTCGAAGAAGCCGAAAGTGGCGATCTAGTGTTTATGTTTATTCTAGAAACAAGATGGCAACAAGATTGCCTTGCATGTATGGCCATTGTTAACGTATCTCGTTATGAGAGATTGCTCATCTTTTTCTCCCTCTTCGTCTCTATTCCTTGGGCGAATTTGATTCCTTTTTTTGTTTTATTTTTCTTGTTTTTCTTTTTTTATTTTGTTTTTATTTTTTTATTTTCTTTTTTTATTTTTTTTATCGTTTTTCTTATTTTATTTTGTTTTTTTGATTTTTTTTGATTTCGTTTTTATTTTTTTATTTTGTTTGTCACTCCTCGGCCACCGTAGACAGGGTACGAACTGTCGGGATATTTTTGAAGAACAGCAGATCATATGAACAAGCCCATGATGAACAGCAGATCAATTTATTGAGACAGGAGACAGTGATACAGGGGCATAAACCTAAGAACAGCAGATCAATTTTTTGAGACAGTGAGACAGGGAACAGACCCAAGAACAGCAGATCAAATTTTCTAGGTTGAATATACGTGAACAGCAGATATTCAAAAAAAGGTCGTCGCTGGATGCTTGTGGAATTTTTGACCATATTTACCCATTTTCCTAAGAAATCGAGTGTCCATAAAGCCTTTAAATGTTCTCAACTTGTCCTTAACAATTTGGCCGTCGCAACCTTATGTTTTTATATAGTTTGTTCTCTTTGGTATGAAATTTTAGGCTGATAATTTCAAAAAATGTCTCATCCATTTCCTTTAGAATAAACCTTTTAACTGTCGAATATTTTCAATCAAAAATTCACATTTTTAGCTTAAAGTATAAGTAATATGTTTAATGTTATTTCCAGATTAAAAGTTTTTGTGTATATTTTTTAAATATGTAATGGAATATCCAATTCTTTTTTGAATAGAGAAATATTCAAAAAATATTTCCTTGAAATTAGATTCCCTTTTCAAATTGAAGATAGGAGAAGGAGACGGGCTGAAAGAACAAACTTTATATTTTGGCCCTAAATAGTTTTCCCTTAGTTTGAGTTAACTATAAAATACCGTATTATCTCGAATAAACCTCTTAAATGTTGAAAAACTAATGCCCTGGGTGTTTATTCGAAGTTATACGGTATTTAACTACTGCCACCACGTTTTTCACATAATGAATATTTTTAGCCGTATTGTTCATACGATCCGCCCAAACGAATATGACAATCTAAAATTCGTGTACCTTATCGGTCAAAACTTAGTCGGCCCTAAGTGACTAAATTTTGACTTGGTGACTAAAATTAGGACCGACTAAAAATTTGGGCCAAATTAAAAGTTCACAATTAAGCTTTCCTTATTTTCCATCTGCTTGTAAATTTAGAAATTGGCCCAAATTTTTAGTCGGTCTTAATTATTAGTCGGCCCTTTATGGTGACCAAATTTTGACGAGGTGACTAAAATTAAGGCCGCCTAATAAAGGCCGACTAAAATTAAGGCCAAGTAAGTTTTGGCCGATAAGGTATTTACGGATGTCATTCCACCTCATTTCACCTCTTCAATGCAGTAAAGACTAAGAGCTTTCCAACTGATCTGACTAATTGGGGTTTATCCTATTAAATTTCAGTAAGCTATCCGTCTTTCCAGGGGAGGGGGTAAGTATTGAAATTTCAGATACATTGAAAGCTAATAGGATTTAAGGAAATTTTTCTGCGTGGCCGCCATAATTTTGAGAAGCGGTGTTTTGGCGCCTATACTGCACGTACTAAAATAATTTGGAAATATTATGAAAAAATCTTTTTTTCCGAATGCCATCTTTCCGTTATCTACCTGGGTTCTATGACAAAACAAAAAGTTATCTTGTAAATTTTTTTTTCTTATTAGTATACTCACAAAAGGAGATGTCAACCCATGAGCCACTCTATTCCGGTCTCTTGCTCCAAGGAATATGTAAGTCAGTTTTTGGACCTACCTGAGGTAGTCCTTTAAATTAACCCTCGTCCGTTCGTTCGTTCGTTCGTCCGTTCGTTCGTCTGTTGCCAGCTTTTCTCGAGATCAGCTCATTAGTTTTTTCTAATTTTTTGCACAATGATGCGAAATGGCAATGCCCAAAATGTGACGGAGCCCGATTTTCGAAAAAAAAAATTTTCCGGCCGAGAATGGCGGAAATATGCCGGAAAAACTGGTTTTTCAGCATTTTCTCGAGATTTCATTATTAGTTTTTTCTGATTTTTTGCTCAAAGATGTGTATTAACAATGCCCAAAACATGGCATAGTCCGATTTTTAAGAAAATTTTTTTTCCGGCCGAAAATGCCGGAAATATGCCGGAAATCGCCGTTTTTCTGGATTTTCATTGGACTTTTTCCATATAATTGGTTGTTTTTTCATTCAAAAACATTATTAATAGCAATGCCCACCATCAAGCATGTTTCAATTTCCAATAAAATTGATTTTTGAAGCCGGAACTTTCTAAAAATCGCCGGAACAGCCTATTTTCGCCGGAAAAACTGTATTTCTCGAATTTCTTGAGCTGTACTTTATATTTTTTCATGAAATTTTGCACACTGATGCAAAATGTCAATACCTATATTGTGACGGAGCCCGATTTTTGAAAAAAAATAATTTCCGGCCGAAAATGCCGGAAATATGCCGGAAAAGCTGGTTTTTCGGCATTTTCTCGAGATTTTATCATTCGATTTTTCTGATTTTTTGCTTAAAGATGCGTATTAACGATGCTCAAAACATGGCCGAGTCCGATTTTTGAGAAAAAATTTTTCCGGCGGAAAATGCCTGAAATGTGCTGGAAATCGCCGTTGTTCTAGATTTTCATTGGACTTTTTCCTTATAATTGGTTGTTTTTTCATTCAAAAACATTATTAATAGCAACGCCAACCATCAAGTATGTTACAACTTTCAATAAAATTGATTTTACTCTCCTTCCCTCTTCCCCCATCAACAATCAATGATAAAATTTAATGTTTTATGCATTTTCGCAAAACGGTATATCGTCTGACTGATTGTTTTAATTTTTCTCCTTATTGCCTTATTATCTAGCTTTCATCATCAGGTAGGTCCATTCAGCATTGTTGCTTGTTACCACTTAAATCTTGCTTGCTCAAACAAATTTTTACTGATTGCACGCTACCTTCTTCTTGGCCCTAATGGGCTAATTTTTTTTCACTCACAAAAAGCTTTTTGTGGCTTTATGGTCCCAGTGAGAGATGGGTGTGTAGCCCTCGAAAACGATAAACATCTGCGTTGGAAAATAAAAGTGCAAGTAAAATAAAAAAATCTGCAGATATTCCATATTCCAGATATTCCAAAATGATATGTATCCAGTCATGTCCAAACACATTGTTGATGCAGAAAAGTTGTATAACAATGAAAAGCTAAATATCGAAAATAAAATGTAATGCAGAGCTTCCAAAAATGAAAGATCCCGGGGTGGGTGTACTAGGGCAAGATGGGTTACGGGGATGTTCCGCTGGTCAGGGTACCTTTTTTAACATCCACGAGTCCCAGGTAGGGTCGCAAAAACACCAAAATTTGGAGAAAAAGTAGAAAATTTGAGAACATTTTGGAATTTCAGTCCCATTCAGGGTCACATTTTTCGCAAATTTCGAGTCCCACGTAGGGTCCATTTTTCGAACCTCAGCGGAGCACCCCCGTCGGTCGACAAGGGTAGTACCCCCCCCCCCGGGTGAAAGATATGTATGTCCAGCCATTTCCAATCACATCTTTGATGTAAAAAAGTTGAATTTAAACTTAAAGTTGCAACCCACATTTTTTTTGACAAATTTAAGATTTTCATTTCCATACAGGGTAACTTTTTCAAACGTTTCACAAAATCCCACGTATGGCCCACTTGTTGAATGTTAGCACAACCCTGACGCTCGGTAAAATCATAAACCGGCCTTTTAGGCTATTTTCTTTTCACTTCCAAAAGCTTTTTATCTCCAGTTAGTCAGAGGTTTGTTCCCTAAAAATCCAAAGTAACTGCTTAGGATTTTGAGAGCATAATAACAATGAAAAGAAAAATTGAGAATAAAATGTGATACAGAGTTTCCAAAAATGAAAGATATATATGTCCAACCAATTCCAATCACATCTTTGATGTACGTAAAGTTGAATTCAAACTTAAAGTTGCAACCCACGTTTCAGTCTCCACTCACACTAAGATATTATGTAAAACAATCTTCACACTTCATGGCCAACCAATAGAAATTGTTCAAATATTTCCAAATTTTGATGCACCCTACTATGAAAAGGTATTCAGAGACAGTTGAATCAAAAATACTTTTAGGCTTAACCGATTATGAAAAGTTTAAAGGAAAGAACAAAACCAATTATAGAAAAATTGATGAATTATTGAACTTCACAGACCATTCAAAGAATCAAACATTTATCATGTGTCCGTTTTTGAATACTGATAGACAACTAAAGAAAGCCGATACTTTTGAACCGTTTTTAACCATTTCCACTGATTGCTTTCAAAATTTATGGTTTAAGAAGAAAAAAAAGCAAAATTTGAGATTAGACTGAGAAAGAGAAATTCAACGAAATAGCCATACAGTGATTAGCTGTGCGAGCTCATATCAATTTCACGGCATGAACCAATAAGCCTTAGAACGGGCACAATTAGTTCTCAATTACATTTGTAAATGATATAACCCAATATATTCACCCCCGGGGGGGGGGCACTGGGTTTGCGGACTGACGGTATGTGCGGGCCAAAAATTGGCTTTTAAAATTGCACCCTTACAGTGCAGCAAAAATCAGTGAAAATCATACCCTTAGAGTGCATTTTCCCCAAAATTTTCGATCCCTTTCGTGCAAAAAATGGTCAAAATTCTAGCATTTTTGGTCAAAATATCTAGATTTTTCAAGAATTTTCTGAAATTTCTACCCTTACAGTGCATCTCTAGTTTTTCCGATCCTTACAGTGCATTTTAAACATATTGGAAAAGGTACCCTTAGGACCCGCACATAGTCAGTCCTTTTGCCCAGCTGCCCCCCGGGTATTCACCCTAGTAATATCTCGTAAATGGATAATTTGTTATAAAATGTTTGCAATAACTCAAACTTCTCTAATTCGAATCTCGACAGATAATTCGAACAGGCTTCTCCCCAATGGGCACAAACGTCTTAAAGCCGTCCATTGAATGTCCATAAGACGTTGTGTGCCCATAGGGTCTGGTGCTTCCAATTCAATATTTATCCACATCCACAATCTAACAATATTTCCAATAAGCATACACGTTTTTTTTATAAGAATGGTGTATATTCAATTCATCATGGATATTCTTAACTTTTTGGTCGAAAGCATTCTGAAACTGTCTGAAATATTCTTACAGAATTCTTACAGTATTCTTAGATTAAGATGAGAACCTAACCTAAATTTAGCATGTAATATATACCATGAAACTTCTTAGCATTGATTTGGAGTAAATAGCAATATACAGGTAAAATGTATACCGAGTTTATCGTTCTACATCTGTAATTTGAGCTTTACTAAGCTCATTTGACGTCAATCGATACTTCGATTATCAGCCGGATTGAGAGAGAATGACATGTGAGTGAAGGTAGAGAGTCTATCACCATATCAAATTGCAGATGTAGAACGATAAACTCGGTATACATTCACACACCATCTGGATAAGGCTATCGCTGTATCTCACTAACATTCTGCCGATTGGTAGTGTGAAGGTTTTGATTACAGACTTGCACCGTAATGGACTGTGTTCGAATCCCAAGCTTTTCCAGGCAGGGTGTTAGGGAAATATGGTGATAGACTTTCTACCTTCACTCACATACAGGTAAAAGGCTCTAAAAATGACATTCTTAGCTTCAGTTGTCTAATTCCATGGTGGCAAGATTCTTATGATATTCTTAATTTTCTGGCCATTTTCATCATGGACATTCTTTATAAAGTGTATTCTTATAAACAAAGCGTGTAATCGCTGCAACAAGAAATCTGTAAATTTAAACCAAAAGTGTTACTTTTTTTTTCCGTAAGAAAAACAATGAGGCTCAAAAACGTCAAAAAGATGAGAACATAAGAACAAAGCTGGACCCAGAATGGCTAAATCTTAAACAAACCAAAGCTCAAATTAAAAAATATTAGTTCGGGAAAGCCTAAAATATACCCCTATTTTTCAACTTTTATAAGAAGAGGATAGGAACAGTTTTAGGCTCAAAGCGCCCAAATTATTACTATACTGGTCCTCATAAAAGTAAAAGGTTTTTGCCATCAGAAAATGCCGCGATATATACAGAAGTTGAACCATTCATTTTTTCAATAAAATGACCCATCAATGAATTATGATAAGATAATATGGAATTTTTTTTTAATGAAATAGTATCAAGCTGGCTACATGTGCTTCAAAGGAACGTCCAAGAGATTTATAGAACTTCGCTATTTCCTTTGTAAAACGTATAGCTTAGGCTATTCCGGACCCACGCAGCGCCCTTAATTACTTGACCGCTAAAAAATAAGTTCGTTCGTTCGAGATAAAAATCGATTTATTCCTTCTCATAGTACACCCCTGTCTCACAGCCCCGGGATAGAAATTCCATTGTTCCCAGATCCAGCCGTGTGGATGGATGGTTTTAGAGTGAAATCTTTTCAATTTTTCAGTGGGTAGTGGTTCCCACTGGATCTCTGACACAAGGGTGACACAGGGGTGTCATTGTCGTGTTTAATTGTAACAAAAATTTTAAGCAGCCGGGTAACGTGTTCCGAGTCAATGAGTTTGCCAGAAAATAACCGTTTCTTTTCTTGAATCGAATTCCCTGGAGAGAATCCTTTTTGTTTTTACTTCTGTAAAAATTACTCACTGCCAACTCGTGTAAACATCTGGTGAATGGGTAATACGAGAGACAGGACTGTCACTTAGTAAAGAACCTGCTGGTTATGTTACTAAGACATCGTCGTTTAGCATAAGTTATGGGAAAAAATAAGATCTAGCTGAAACTTTTTCCAGACTTTCTCTATAAGATGGTTATGCCTCAGGAAAAAACCCTAAGGGCCAAATTTTCTGAAAATTTCAAACTCATTTTCAGACATTATCAAGTATACCATTCCAAAGCTCTCGAAAAACTATATAGAAGACTTTAAACCGGTACAGCCGATTTCATTACCTAACTCAAGATAATTCACGCAGAAGATGCTATTTATGGTCGATTTTAGACCAAAATGTGGCGAAAAGTGGAAATTGCGCAAATATCTGGAGTTAGGTAAGGCTATAACTAGTCTCAGCTAGATCTTATTTTTGGACCTACCTGGAGGTCCTATAAATTAACCTGTGTTCGTCCGTCCGTCCGTCCGTCCGTCTGTTACCAACTTTTCTCGGGATTGAATCATAAGAATTTTTTGATTTTTGGTACAAAGGTACAAAATGGTGGTTGGCAAAATGTGACGGAGCCCGATTTTCGAAAAAAAAAATTGGGGGGCCAATTTGGGCCAAAAAACGACTAAAAAACGGGTTTTTTGGACTTTGTGAAAAATTGGATCATTAATTTTTTCTGATTTTTTGCATGAAAGTAGGGTACCATCATAGGTAAAAGATGGATCAAGCAGATTTTTGCAAAAAAATTTTGTTGGCTCAAAAAACGCATGTTTATCTATAAGAATCACTATTAATAAGCATACATCAATGTTCTTAGTCAAATTACTCAGTTTTTTTATGAGATAGATGTTTTTTTTTTGCTCATGAGGGCTTGCTATTGAAGAATATGTGTGTTTAGACAGGAAATTTTGGTTACTTGGTGTGTTTTCATTATAAAACTGGGGAAATTCGATATTTTTTTATAAGCACATTATCAATTACTTAGTTATTAGCTTTTCTCGAGATTGGCTCTTTCATTGTTTATGATTTTTTACACAAAGATGCATAACTATAAACCCTCGAATGTAACGGAGCCCAATTTTCGAAAGAAAATGTTTTTGGGCCAATTTGGGCTAAAAAAAAGGGTTTTTTGGACTACCATCATAGGTAAAAGATGGATCAAGCAGATTTTTGCAAAAAAATTTTGTTGGCTCAAAAAACGCATGTTTATCTATAAGAATCACTATTAATAAGCATACATCAATGTTCTTAGCCAAATTACTCTATTTTTTGATGAGATAGATGTTTGTTTTTGCTCACGAAGTCTTGAATATGAAAGAATATTTCAAGAGCATGAAATTTTGGTTTCTAAACGTTTTTTTATAAGAAACAAACGACTAATTTTAATAGATCGTCACTATTTGTGTTCTGAATGATTGTTTAATGGTCACGTCACGTAGATATCAATTATAAATGTGTTAAATGCATAACCAGGTAGGTCCATAAAAGTATCACTTGTTTTCCTAAAAACAGCCTGTATTTCTGTAACACGACCACACTAGAGATGCTTTAGTGAGAAACTGTCACAAAGTCGAGAACAATGAAGTTATGTAACAAACCTTTAACATGGTAGACTGTGGTGATACACGTCTTTTTTATAAGAACATCCAAAATTTTTGAAGCCTTCGGATGTTTTTAGCTTTCTGAGTTTTAAGCCTAATGTTCTCAACATATTCTTATTTTCCCCCATTTAGTATATTTGCCCATTTTGTTAAGTAATCGGGTGTTTTTGGGTCCCCAAAGTCTTAAAATAAATGTTCTTAACTTGTTCTTAACATTTTGGCCATCGAAGCCTTGTGTTCTTATCTAGTTTGTTCTTATAAAAATAATTTATTTGAACCCCCTGTGCACCCTTTATCAGCGCAATGTTCATAATACACATAATAAATCCAAAGCGATATATAACCAGTACATTACAATATAAAATTATTTCTCATTCCTCAGAAGAAAATTGTCATCTAAAGAAACTACTCAGAAAGATTGTTTCGAAGAAAAACATAATATTCTTTACATAAGACAAAGTTGAATATTAAAAAGTACTTTCAACGTAATACTGTTACACTTTCTTCCAATATCAATTTTTTTTCTCTGTAAAATAAAAATGTCTTATTTGACCGTTCAATTAATGATTTTGACGACGGTCCCTAAAGGGAACCAACACTGTTGTTTGTCTCCATGGTAACTAATTAGTTGATAATTAACAAAAGTAAGTTTTCTTTCTGTCTGTCCAGTTCTTCTAATAGTTTGTATCATTAATAATCCTTTAAGAGATAGGAAGAATAGTGTATTAAAAAAGGGTTTATTCTGGAACATTTTCTTGGAAAATCCATTTGATTTGAGGGAATTGTTACTTTTTAATGTCTAACGAAAGGTTCCGTGTAGATGTTTTGATTTTAATTTTTAAACAGCGAGGCTGTGCAATCGTGTTATCTCAAGGAACTTTAATAAAGCAATATCTTTTTTTAAGTTTCTTGCTTATTATTGGCACACTATGTAGAAATTCTTTTTCCGAAAGGCTATATATCTGAAGTTCGAAAAAATTTTCAACATCCGGAAGGTTTTGATTACGGAGTTTCTATAGACCGCGTCAAGGAGTTTTGCACAGAGGTTGTCGAGTTCAACCAAAATATTTTCAGGCTTACGCGCAACGGCCGTCGGGCCCGACTGGGGATGCAAGGACGACTATCATTGCTTTCATGGCTCTCTTATGGGAAATTGGTCTGCTCATTTAGAGCTTTAGCATGGGCGGCCGCCAATCCGCCATTGAGAGAGAAAGACAAAACCTGCCCAAAAAGGCATCGTACTTAAAATATGAGAATCACAGCGCACAAATTGAATTCTAATACTAAAGAAAATACTAAACTACTAAATAATTATTAGTGGAAAATACTAGTCGAAAATGATACCATTAATGTAATCAATCAATCAAGGTTTAATTTTCACAAAGTAAATCAACTTTCTCCATTCCAATTTATTCATAGCTAAAACATACCAAACATTAGGATCAATTTCAGATTTTTTCATACATCTATATTCAAAGATCGATTCAAAGGTGTACTTCGGGGCACCATGAGGACGTTCCGCACGAACCGAACACGACAATATTCTCCTTTGAAGACGATTCCAGGGCATTCGTATATTCATTGCCGTAGAGGGTCTGTTGTCATTGTTTTTTCTCATTTGAGATTTTTTCAAACCAACCGCTACGATGGAGTGTTAGTGAGAGAGGGGAGACGATGAGAGAAGTGTCGCAGAGGTCTCCCTCTACGGGAATTTTTTTATCAAACAGACAATGCGCACAGAGTGTACTACGAAGCGATAAACGTGAGATACATTCTGGTACAGAGTTTTTTGGTCAAACACCAACATTCAACACCATTTAACAAGATGGGCAAGATGAACGTTTGATAAACTTTTGCTCTAACTTGTACATTTATTTTGGAAGATAGAGAACAAAGAGTTTCTGATCATGCCGAACGCATCGTTGGCCTTTTGTATTTTGCGATCGACATCAAGGTTATCTGAAGAATCACTACTGATAACAATTCCAAGATATGTGAATTCCTGTACGATGGGAATGAATTCTTAGTCACCGAATTCTATGTTTGATAGGTCGACTTGATCAAAGGTACATGAGATTTCATACAAGCAAGGCAAGGTTTGGAGCAGAAGAGAAAACAGACTTTGAGTCGGTGGGTCCGGAATGGACTTCCATCCCAAATCTTTGGAAGTGTGTTATGCAGAGTTGTATCACTTGACTGACGTCTTCTCTTGTATCAAATATATAAGAGCTGAGTCATCAGCGTACTCTGAATCGTTAACTTCATACTCCTCCCTGTATGCACGATAGCTGCGATCAGTCATCTTGGCATCTTGGTTTGATCGAAAAAAGTGGTAGGTTGATTGTAAAAAAATAACAAAAGTGAGCAAAAGTGAACAAAATGGGACCGAGAATGTCCCCTTGCTTTACCCTGATGGTACAGGTCATGGTATATGTATCATCATCTACAGTAAATTTTACCTCGAATTTCTCATGAAGTGATTTAAGAAAAGCTGATCGGTATCGCTGGTACTCCGAATTTCTGTAAAATTAACCAAAGTAGTTCCCTCGGTACGCGATCGAATGCTTTAACTAAAAAAAAAATACCCATGACCGCCGCTTTCGGAGGGCCATTTTGACTGTAAAAATTACGCCGATACAGGTCTAAAACCACATTGCGAACCACGATAAAAACCTTCTTCTATTTGTGGAAAAACGTGAGTGTAGAATGATAGCGATTATCTTAATTCTTTGGTAACCTGAGCTCGCCTTTCTTTGGGAGAATTGTAAGTCTTCCAATGTTCCAGTCGTCTGACACTTTTTCAGTTTGCCAGATTGAACAAATGAGATTGGTGAGCATTTGTTGGGTTGATGGGTTGTCGATTAGACATTTTCGAATCTGTGGTTGGATACCGGGAGTCGCCATAGGCGAGGTGTTGTTTAGCTTCTGAATGGCTTTCTTTATTTCGTCATCGGTAGGCTCATGGTCACATCCATGGACAATATCATGGTGGGGAATTGCGTCAAGGACTGATTGGTCGAAATTTGTCTTCCTATTGTAGAGATGATTAAAGTGTTCGTAGAAGACTGATCTATTTTCTTGTGGTGTTGCACATAAGGTACCCCCTGGATTTTGGACCTACCCCGGTGGAGGTCCTATAAATTAACCCATGTTCGTTCGTGCGTCCTTTCGTTTTAGTTTTTTTCTGTTTTTTTTTTTTGCATGAAAATAGGTAAAAGATGGCTTAAGCAGATTTTCGTTAAAAAAATTTTTCGACTCAAAAAACGCAATTTAATCTACAAGAATCACTATTAATCGTTTGGGCATGAAGTCTTGGTTTCTATAAACGTTTTTTATAAGAAACAAACGACGAATTTTAATAGATCGTCACTATATGTGTTCCGAATGATTGTTTAATGGTCACGCTCACGTTATCAAAAATATGTGTTAAATGCATAACCAGGTAGGTCCATAAAAGTATCGCTTTTTTTGCAAGGATAAACTTAAAATAAAATTGGAGAATATTAACCCTATTCATACTAGGCTTTTAGGGGCGGTTCAAAACTAGGGGGGGCTTTTCCTGTACCACCCCCTTAACTTTTGATCTTGTGGGTCTTTTTTGATGAAATTTGGCACACAAGATCCTTGTCACATTAAGGTAGCTTTTGACAAAAAACTTTTTTGATGACGTCACTCATCATGCCCAAAGTGAGCAAAAACCGAAAATTTCCTTTGTTCTTATAAATACCTATTGTATTCTAACAAAGGCTTTAAAAAAAAGTTGCCTGAGTTTTAAAAGCTTATTTTATCCTAAATATTCAATAAATTACGGTTTAGTAAGAAGCTCAGAAAAAATACAAAAAATAAGTCTATGCAAAAAAGCATAGAACAAAAGTAAATATACTAAATTTCGTATATATTTTGTTCTGGTAATATCAGAAATGCAAAAATTGATAACAAAAATAAATTTACTCCATAATGTGTAATCATTACACGCTTTTTTTAAAAGAATACACTTTATAAGAATGTCCATGATAAAAATGACCAAAAATGCAAAAATTAAGAATATCATAAGAGTATTGTCATCATGAAAATTTTTTCAATTTTTTTTATGAATATAATATATATGCGTTTTTTACGGACTGCAAATTATTTCCTTCTTGAGACAAACTTTTATGTTGTTGAGCTGCAGATGTCGTGATTGATGTGCTCCCAGAGCTCATGCTTCCAAACGTTTTGATGTTTTCTTGAATGTAACAATTTTCATTAGTTTCTTTGAACTCACGGTAATGATAATCTTGGTTTAGTAAAAGTATTGGCTTATTGTATTCCACACAAAGCCAATTCAATCCATTCCAATCTATCACATTAATAAAAACTTCTTTTTCGTTTTTCGTGTAGTCATAATTATTGTGAAGATGATGGTTATTCCATCCGTTTACAAACTCCACATATTCACCACCTGCCTTGCGTTTCAAATCAATTATTGGTGAGATATACCTGAAACTGTAGAAAACCATCTTCAAAGGTTTCAGTTTTTCTCGCTCTCGACGATCATTTTCTTTTCTTAACACCGCTAATGTCATGGGAAAGAAAGCTTCTCTAAAATATTTTACCAAAAAGGTTATTTTGTTGATCTTACCGAAACACGAAGAATTAAACAAGTCGTTTCTGGACGAAATCCACCGATACGCTGCTTCATACCTGTCATAATCTGGGTTTTTTATAACGTCAATTAGATTAATGAGATTAATATCAATTAAAAGGTTCATCTGAATATATCGATGAAGTGGAAGCCAGTTTAGCCATAAATTATATTCGTCAACCAGATCCGGTAACATAATGATAATATCCCATTTCCTGTCATTCTGCATCTTGCTTAGACTTAAATAAAATAATCCTATATAATAGTTAATATGAAAGTTTATCACGATAAATGATTGTTTCATACCATCGGCATCACCAAATATTTTCTCTTCGTATAAACGGTCTACCAGTTCCACCAGTTTACCCACTTCTAAATGATAACTATTTCTTTCAATGATGTTCGACAAATCGTTACTATTCCGTACGCGAACCATGCGATCCTCACTGTTATCGTACACGTTGACGTAAAAACAATACTCGTTCGTTATGAAATCGTTTAAATACTGGACAAACTTATGATTATTGGTATCATAAACATCAACAAAGAATCCAATATTCAATACGAGTGTGATATTTCTCATCTCCGTGCAGCTGAGCATTGAGAAATCAGTTTGCCTGTGAGGCATGGTAATATCATTACTGCAAATACAAAACTCGACCACTGTAAAAAGTAAAATCAGGATGAGCATATTTTTGATCGACATTTTTTTGCCAATCAAGTACTTTCTTTTCTCCATTGATAACTTCGCTCAAGTGATGATGAATCTGATCATGGAGGTATAAAGAAAGACAGGAGAAGTATGCTATTGTAACCAAGCTCGCCCTACGATTAAAAAAGTTACGATGTATGCATGCTCATAATCTCATATATCGTGCATTTTTAATGAGCTCTTTTATCCATAGGTTAAATCTTATTGGCTCATTTAAGCTTTAGAAATTAGATGAGACGAGATTCATTGTTTCTGACATCAGTGTAAGAAAATATTTGGACTAAAAAAAGGCCTGTAAACTTGGCAATCCTTCATCAAATGATAAGATTTTTCGATCAATGTTTTCTTTCAGGTGAACTCTATTGCTTGATACTTTCCTCCAAAATTCTCCAGCGACTTTATGTCTACAAATTGAGTCTGAAATCGTGTGTGCTTATAAAGAACTTTTCATTTTCTGGCTTGAGAAAATATCTTTTCAAAACAAAATTGAACGGATAGCGAAATGGAACATAAGTTTGTTTCGTGGACGAAGTTTTATCTAATTTTCGTATATTAAAAGGCTAGAATCTTCAATACTGATTATTAGAATGTTCAGAGCAAACTTGAGTTCTACTAAAAAGTCTTATTTCATCGGGCGAGCTTAGAATTTCTTTTGATACATTTTATAAAAGAAATCAAAAGACTTTAACGACCAATTACCGACACATTCAACTCCTGTTTTCTTTATACCTCTATGATCTGATGCTCTCACTAATTAAATCACTTCATTTACAATACACAATAACACTATTTTTTATAAGAATGATGTTTTTCCATTTCATCATAAATATTCTTAACTTTTTGTGAAAAATCATCCTAAACTGTTTTATACGGTATTCTTTAGGTTAGAATCAATATCTAATCTAAATTTGACATGTAGTATCGTAGTACATAGTTAAATCATAAAGTGGCATTTTTGTGAAAACTTCGAACCTTTATGGGGGATGATTGCAACTTACAGTAAAAAGGCTCTAAAATTAGCATTCTTAGGCTCTTTCTGCCAAACTTCATGATGATGATATTCTAAGCATATTCTTAATTTTTTGGCCAATTTCATGATGAATATGTTTATAAAGTATATTCTTGTAAAAGAAAAAGCGTGTATAAGCCTCTTTTAATTCCATCCAAAATAAAAAGACAAGACAAACAAAGCTTTAAAATGGGTAATTAGATCAAAACAAATCCGGAAAAGTGTTTTAAATGATGATAAAACAATAGAAATACAGTTAAACTGAGAATGCTAGCGGGACACTATTTAAGCGGAACTTTCCATACTGAAACGCGCAAAATTATGAAATACTTATTTTTTGAGCATCTGAAGGATTAAAGATTGTGTAACGACTTTCCTCACATGTATCCATGAAAACTCGAAAAGCTCACGAATGAAAATCATTGAGAAGTCAGTCTTTTCTTTAGACGAGGCTATCGTCCGTAAAGCTTTTTAATGGCACGCCGGAAAATTATGGTACGGGTGGGAGTGATGAGTTACTATACAGACAACAGCTACCCCTGAAAAAAACTACCGTCTTAGTATTTGTCTTCTCTGGAAGCCTGTGAATTCGACATTTCCAAATTTATTGTTCGACGAAGTGTTGGACAGAAAGTAACAAAAATAAACTGAAAGTTTGGGCGATTTATGGGCGTTAATAAATTACAGCATTGTTAAGTAGGTAATTGGCCCAGCCGCGCAGCGCAAGTGGGCCTTTACAAAGCAACTGAACGAAAAGATTTTGGTTTTGTCGGGGCCTGTGCGCGCAATAAGTTAGCGAATCCAGGCTAAACAACGCCCAACCGCCCAACCGCCCATTTTTTGTCTCGTCTACCCGCATGATATTCAGCCTATCTCATATGGTATGGAGTTTAGTAACAGAGTCAAATTTCTTTTATTTTTGGTTGCGAGATGAAGTGAGAAAATGGTTATTTTCAAGATGGATTGAAATTTTTATTACAAACTTGACACAGAATTTTCCCAAGTAAACTGATTCTGGAATTTCTTAATGGATACTGCAGCTCATGTGTAAATTTGAAAAATATCGGAATATTTGTCATGGTGCTATGCGTGAAAATCGTCATTTCTGGATCTGTCGTATTTAACGGCCGGTGGCTGGATTTTTCAAACTTGACACAGAATTTTTCTAAGTAAACTGATTCTGGAATTTGTTAATGGATACTACAATGCAGCTCATGTGTAAATTTGAAAAAGATCGGAATATTTTTCATGGTGCTATGCGTGAAAATCGTCATTTCTAGATCTGTTACATTTAACGTTCGGTGACTGGATTTTTTAAGCTCGACACAGAATTTTTCTAAGTAAACTGATTCAGGAATTTATTAATGGATACTACAATGCAGCTCATGTCTTAAATTGAATAAGGTTGAAACATTTTTCATGATTCTAGCGTGTGAAAATGATGATCCTTTATTGATCATTTTCAAGGTCAGTGACATGGGAAGTTATTGACCAATTTTTTCTTTCATATTACCGTCAAAGTGTATAAGATTCCGGTTCCTGGACTATAATAATTCCACTTGCCACTTGAAAACGAAAAAAAGATAAAAAAATTTGGATAGCCAAAGAAGGAAATTTAGAAAGTTGGATGGTCATACAGAAGCATCTTGCTTTTTTCTGGGCGATTTCTAGCAATATGATTGCCGGTATACCCGTGGAAAATAGCAGAACGATTACAGAAAAGCGCCAGTAATTTTTGCACTCTTTTTTTTCTTTGCAAATTTTTTGCACTTTGACGGTAGTATCAAAAATATAAAATGAATTTATTTTGTACATAATGTAGGCATGCAATAGCATAGCTTTTTTTGTTTTATTAAAATACTCTTCTGGTCACATCCATCATTTCACACTTAACTCGCATTCATTTACCATTTCTGACTTTTTAACGCATCTGCTTTCTTTTGTTTTGATATTTTGTTCGGCAAAGTTTGGAACATTTTTGGCTTTTCATTTTTGCGCTTCGAGAGTATAAATTTGGTACTATTTCGCAAAACCCAAAGCGCATAAATTAGTCCCGCCAACATTGCCGGTACTCGGTACGAATGAACATTCAGTTATTGCCACGTCAGCTGGGCCTTCACGCCGATGCGGCTTCTTGTTTTTTTGTTGGTTTTGGTCATTTTGGTCTGTTTTACGATTACTTCAAATGGCTATAACTTTTTACCCAACAATGATAAGTACGACAGATTTGAAATGAGCAAGGTTTTAAATATTGCAAAAAGTCTGACGCAATGATTTTTGAGCCAGTAGAGAGAATGCTCATTCTTTTTGGACCTACCTCGGAGGTCCTATAAATTAACCCATGTCCGTCCGTTTGTCTGTTACCAGCTTTTCTCGGGATCGGCTCATTAGTCTGATTTTTGGCATAAAAGGTGCTAAATAGTAATGCCCTGGAATGTGACAGAGCTCGATTTTCGAAAAAAAATATACCGGAGCGGAAAAACCAGTTTTTGGCATTTTCTCAAGATTTCATTATTAGTTTTTTCCGACCGGTACAAAATGACTATACCTAAAATGCAAGGGAGCGCGATTTTCGAAAAAATATCTTCCCGGCAGCCCGGCTTAAAATGCTACAACTTAAATCATCAGGTAGGTCAAATCAGCGGTCCGGCTTGTTTCATCTGTCTTGATACTGAGGGTTTAGGTTTCTAAAGGCTACGCCTTGAGGGATTCCCCAGCTTGCTTTGTACCTTGATAACGGTTCAGAGTAGGGGATTCAGACTATTTAAAAAAGCCCATTTTACTCCCCATAACATCCCATTACATTGGATATAACCGATATAACCATCGAGGAAAAAACAACTATTAATTTTGGAAGTACTCTAATTTTCCATGCCAGTTGAAATGTCAATAGGATATATGGACTTTCTGCATAACTTCACAAGGGAAAAGTCGGTTTTTCTGGATATCAACCTACACTGGGTTAGTTAAAACATTATTGGTTAAAAAGCTAGTCACTTGAGACTCTTTTGACTTGGATTTGGATAAAATTTTGAAAATTTGCGAAGAAGTTGACTGTAGATTTGCTCTACCCCTTGACTTAATGATCTGTTCGCCCCTTTAAAATTTGACAAATCATTACTGCCCCAGCCTTTTTTCTGAAAATATAAGGTATATACCATCCAATGAAAAGACTGGAGGTATGCCCATGCAGTTTCCAGTTTTCCAGCTTCTTCATAATTCAACCATTTATCTCTCCAAATTTTTCTGATTTTTAAAATGTTTTAAATGAAAACTTTGAGTCAAATCAAAAATGGGACCTTTCCCTATACACCATATGGTATTCACCTTTACCGCATGAAGAAAAAGATAAATCAAAATATTCAGTGGTTTTACAAACTTTGAAGATTTAAGGCCTTATGTTTTAAACGAAACCTCCCAAAATGTTTCTCTCATATGTTTTAAACAAAACAATGTTTTTGTGTCCCTATACATTTTCCATAGTTGAGATATAACGATTATCTTTGAGTAAACTCAGAAAACCAGTTAGTTCGAAGTACCTAGAGCCCCCAAAGTGTCGAAAGTTAAAATTTAATGTAATTTCATCGCTTTTGGGCTTCCATCATTTTAGGCAACCAACTTTTTCAAGATTAAAGGATTCTTTTTTTTCAAAACCCGCTCAAATTAGAGTTTTGGGGAAGTCGGTAGAAATTTGAGGAGAACCGGCGAATATTTGAGAGATCTTCAAGGAACCTTTTTTCAACAAGCATTCATGCAACTAAAAAAGCTCATTCGCAAAAACCGTTGGGACCATGGAATAGATCATCTCACAACCCTATCGGCAAATACTTTGGGTCTTTTTCAAATTGTACTTTTCTATCTTCGAACAATCATTACTCTGTCTTTATAATGAATCATTTCAATGAAATACATATTTTTTTATAAGAATATTCAAATTCAAGCCTAGAATTTTCTTAGCTGTTTGAGTTTTCAGCCTAAATGTTCTTATTTTCACCATCTTGTGTGTATCTTTGTACGATTTCCTCATAAATTTGGTGTTTTAGTGTTCGTCAGGCGTTAAATTGTTCTTAACTTGTTCTCGATATTTGTGTCATCGAAGCCTTATGTTCTTATGCAGTTTGTTCTTATAAAAAACGCTCTGAGAAGTCAAATTTTTTATTTCTTTAACGCTCCAAGTATGAAACCATCGACGATGGTGAAACAAGGTTTGATAAGACTAAAAAGTACGGATAGTTTCTGTTTTTCTGTACAAAACAACATAAAATAGGGTACTATATTACAAACAGAATTTAAATAATATTTTAATGATATGGTAATTACAAAAGCTTTTGAAACTGTTTCAGAAAAGGTCTTGGGAAGTCTAGAAAGGTTTTTTATCAGCCAAAACCCCAATATATGTAGGATTCAAATAAGCTGAAATGTTCAACTGCGGCCGGGGGGGCAGTGTACCAGAAGGTGGCATGTATCCTGGGGTGGGTGGGTGTTTGAGAAAAAAATTTGTCATGTACTGCCTGTGTACTATAATTGGGGTGTTGGGTCCAAAATCGATTTTGATTTTTACTACCTGTGTACCAAAATAGGGGTGTTGGGTCCAAGAGGAACTAATATTTTTGATCTTCTGGGAACTTGGAATAAAAGGTGCAATGTCCAGCAGTACACCCCTCTTTTTAAATCTACCTAATGACTGCTTGGCAGTACCGTTCATACTATCTATTAAATGTATGTATCTTTCATCAAACCATTTCTATATCAATGGACCTAATTAGCAGTATTTTCTTTCCCCCAAAATGATGAACCCTTTCTCTATTGGTGATTTTCCCCAGCTTGATAAAAAATCAACTAGAAATGCATTCTATGTCCGATCAAGTTCTCACATTTTTCCCAATGAAAAACGTATATCTTTCTATAAGGCCCCAAAAATGCAAGAACCACAAATGATAATGCGGTATTATAAAAGTCAGAATAAATCCATTATAGCTCTGCAGTTGTAGTATGTCGGTTTTCCTCCATAAAAAGTTCATCGTATTTGGGCGGAGGATTATCTTTTCTGTATCTATCATCTTCTGAATAAGGCGGTGGTTCCAGGAAGCCATCGACTCCATTTTGATTAGTTGATGAAGAGGGTTGGTTATCTAAATCGTTGTTTGCCGTGTCTTGAATAACGTCTTGTGTACTTGACGTACGTTGTAATGTATGAAAGTGGCGTAAACACCTGTAGGTAATTAAATGAAAATTAACTAATTTCATCTTTTACATGGGGGATTTAAAAGAAACTCTCACCCCATGATTTTTAAGGACATGGCTCGGCAAGAAGTATGGTCTACCCTTTCTTTACCATTCATGTATTTTGGATAGGGACCAAGTTGTGATGTGGAAATACCATCGATGGGAAATACCATGAAAGAACTAGTATTATTGTGAGTCGAGTATTTTCCTGTAGTATTTTCCTTATAAGAATTATCTATTTAGACTTTTAGACCTCTGACTCTTTTACTTTGCCGGCAAAGACATGTTGGTGATTTTACAACACTTTTTTGTACGAATGTCCAAAGATTTTGAAGCTTACGGATGTTCTTAACGTGTAGTTTAACTTTCCATTTGCCTATGGCTTAGATTAGGGGTAGAAACCAATCAAGTATTCGGACGGCTGAGAAGTAAGTGTGAGTCGATAGATATGAGTTTGGCATAAATTTATGGCTAATCCTCGAATATTAAGTTTTGGGGAAAATTTTTCCCGATAAATACAATATTAGTATAAATAAGTGAAGATCGCCTAAAACCATAACTGCAGGGAGGGAGCGAGGTAAAAATATTTCATCCTGTCAGCTTTCAGTTAGAGCGTCGACTTGAACAGGGAGATGCGATGGCCATTATGAACATGACGTCACGTAACTATTAGCAAAGTAGACTCAGTTGGCGGAGGGCGGCCACCCAGCCATTCGAATACTGTATGTGACGCTTATCAAATAAAAGTTAAACCGCGATTTAACCTGTGTTAAATCCAAAATCCGTGAGGTAACATGTATCGATCTTACGATCTACAGAAGAAAGCCAAAAGATGATTACGTTTGATAGACAGACAAATAATTTTGGCAATTTATTTAATAGTCTGCCATCGGTATTTCTCTTTACACTAAAGACACTTTTCCTGTTGTCTGAAGAAAGACCGTCAAAGTTACAATTGTAATTACACGTCTTTTTTTTTTTAAGAAACACACTTTTAAGAAACATGAGGCTCAGAATGCCTAAAAACTAAGAAACATCTAAGAAACATGCTGAGGCTGAGAATGAGAAAATAACATTTTTTAATTTGGTTTTTTATAAGAACCTTCCAATCAAGGCTAATTATGTCAAAAAGTTTAGAAACATGTAAGAAACATTTAAGGCTCAAAAGGCCGATTTCTTAAGACACATTGAGGCTGCTTGGTAAAACTAGTTTCTTTAAAAAAAAAAAACGTGTAATCTGACCAATATTGCCAAAAATTACGTTGTTTTGGAAGACTTTTTGTACGTCCCAGGTGTAAGATATCGTCCGAGTGTAAGGCGAGACCAATTTGATTAGTTGTTTTACAAGCACGACCGACCCTTAAATTCCAAAAATCGAAATAAAAATAAAATTTATTTTCATTGCTTTACAGACTCCCAAATTTACAAAATTTTGGTAGTTTTTCCAAGGTTTTAAGAGTCTTATTTTTCATTTTATCCATCAATTCGAGCTTTTGCATTTTTGTCTACCTTTCAAGGAGATTTTATAGGTGAAATTCTACTTTTATTTTTATTTTTTCACCGGCCGACCGACCTTTTTTTGAGTAGCATGGCCCATAAAACAATAAATTAAATTGGCCTCGCCTAAAGCCAGAAAATTGATACAATTTCACTTCTACTCTCTACCGGAGTTTCAATCTACAGTAATGAATTCGGAAATTTCCGTAAATATCAGGTCTGTTTCCAGGCAACGGGTCTTCTCGATGCGATAGTATTCGCTTATTAAAGAATGCTGATTTACCTTTAAGGAAAGAAATTTTCCCGGAATTCACAGCTGAAAATTCGGAAGTCTCGTGGAATTTAATGTCGCTGTTGAGAGAATTTTTGTTTTCAATATGACCTCATTTATACCCTATTTTACCAATTTTAGTGGTGATTTTTTTAAATCTTAAGAATATTCGTGTTTCGCGGATTTGGCATAAAGCAAAAAAATTCTTCTGATAAATTTCATACCTTGGCTTCGCTCTGAACAATACGATACTGATGAAGACTGTGACAAGGAGGACGCCAAATAAAATCAAAATCATAATCCTTGCTTTTAATGAACTTTCTGATGAAAAGCTATTATCCTTCTCATTTGTTTTTTCATCATCTTCCACGGGTTCAGGATTCTTATCGTCTATTATAGTTAAGTCTTTGTTGATCTCAGCGTCTATAATACGTTTGTAGTTTATATCTATAATGTCTGTTTTTATGGTAACGCCGTATCGCTGTAACAATGTTTTTCGTAAGATTTCTGTGGATAAGAGACGAGCAATGTCGATTGGGTCTACGGCCCCGATAGGCCGACCACCGATATATTTGATGAAATAAAGTTTTGTATGAATGTTATCTGCTATTAGAGTTGTTGTCGCCATGTCCCATACACCAGGGTATGTGAAGAAATTAAATCTGAAAATTGAAAAATTATTTCATTGAGTAGGTGAGTTTATTAAGAAATTTTGAAATCTTTGAAATGGGTCAGGAATAAAGCAAGCAAGAATGATATCTGCTAAAATGAGAAAAAAGCTCTAAATCTCAGGCTTTATAGAAAAAGATTTTTCAATTTGAGTCATACGGAAATACAGGAGACAAAAAATAGAATCTGGATTGGTCGGCACAGCGTCGATATATGATTTCGACCTGTGCTTTTCACGGTACTTCACTTACATTTTTATAACTAAAACCTTTACATCCTGTTATTTCTTATTAAAGTTTTTGTGTTGGAAGAAATATACATACCTAGAAAGTTTTGGAACATTTTTAAAATATAAAACATTGCATCCAATTTTCGGACACCACTGATTAACAAATTGCAAGAGCGTCCTGGAATATCCCTAGATGAAGATTAAGTAATCAAGTAACTGTCATTTGCGAATGTATAGTGTCGTAATATCTTCGATATCTGGAGTTGGGATACAATTCTTTTAGGCCTTCCCTTATAGACTTTCTTGCCTTACTTTACTATTCTAACAGCTAAACATGGTTATGATGTAACCTACCATAAAGAATTTCATGTTGTGCTATTTTAAATTCTAACTTCCATAAATCCCTGACACCGATGACATAAACCCCAGAATAGTCCCCTTCTATCAATGACAGTTCCGTCAGCGCTCACTGACATTTGGTTGACCATAAGCTTGCTTAGTGTCGACCACCTGTTGTTGTTGGTTCTGTCCAAATTCCATCCCCGTTCCTACACCCCTTACTTGCCTCCCCTTTTGTTAGGCCTCAGCTATTTTCTTTGTGTGTATTGTTATTAATACTTATTATGAATTGTATGTAGGAGTGATATAAGATTTTAGAAATATAGGAAAATTATTCAGAGAGTGTAAAAAGTTTAATTAAGAAGCATCGTAAATTTTACACGAAGCAAAGATATAACGATGTAAGTGTATTTTTAAAATTGTTTTAAGAGAAGCCCAAAATATAGGGTAAAGTTTCATTCTTGTAAAATCAAGAAATTGTGTTCTGTTTATTGTTTCTCTCTGTGAGCCTCCTCATGACTTAGTCTACATTAAAATAAGGACAACTACCATAGGTTAAAGTAACTGAAATTCTTATTCTATTATATCAACTGATGAAACTACTTCTGAGCTAATATAAGATGAAGGGCAGGCTCTTTCTTTGAGTCTCAAGGGAACAATTCTTGCTTTCTGTTCGTTGCTCAGTTGATAAAACGCTAACGAAAGTTCCAACTTCGTGTAAAATTTACGATGCTTCTTAATTAAACTTTTTACACTCTCTGAATAATTTTCCTATATTTTTAAAATCTTATATCACTCCTACATACAATTCATAATAAGTATTAATAACAATACACACAAAGAAAATAGCTGAGGCCTAACAAAAGGGGAGGCAAGTAAGGGGTGTAGGAACGGGGATGGAATTTGGACAGAACCAACAACAACAGGTGGTCGACACTGAGCAAGCTTATGGTCAACCAAATGTCAGTGAGCGCTGACGGAACTGTCATTGATAGAAGGGGACTATTCTGGGGTTTATGTCATCGGTGTCAGGGATTTATGGAAGTTAGAATTTAAAATAGCACAACATGAAATTCTTTATGGTAGGTTACATCATAACCATGTTTAGCTGTTAGAATAGTAAAGTAAGGCAAGAAAGTCTATAAGGGAAGGCCTAAAAGAATTGTATCCCAACTCCAGATATCGAAGATATTACGACAATAGGTTAATAGACGATATCGGCTTTCCATGAAAACTCCTATTTGACCCCCGAGAATTCCCCACAATGCTTTGTGCGGAAAAAATTTCACCGTGAACTTTTTTCTGCGCAAAGCATTGTGGGCAATTTTCGGAGGTCAAATCTGTGATTTCACGTTAAGCCGATATCGTCTATTGTTTTGGGCTAAACTTTAATTTCCTTCAGAGGAACTGATAGTCGGACAGGGGCGTGCGGCTGGAGTTTGGAAAATGGACCTTATAAATTTTTAAGAAGAATTTTCTGGGACAGATGAAATTCTGACTATGAAAGATCGTCCCTAACAGGGCAAAATTTGAATGCTGCCAGATATAAAATCTTTTTGAGAAGTGGTAAGAATCTTGTTAGATAGAATTTTTTGAAATTCAGTGATTATTAGCAATTTGAGCCAAAGAGTGACCAATGTCTCGCCAGTGATAAAAGATAAATCCACTAAGAAAATTTTAACATTTAACATTCATCCATTGGTACGGATAAGAATTTTAAGATGGAAATGTATTTGAAGTGTATGACCAACCTGTAATTTGGTGTGATCTTGTATACCACTAATGTGCACACTCACTGATATAGTTTCTAAGAAATAAGAGGTAAACATACGAGGTAAAGAGTGATGAGAAAAATATAACAAATACAGGTTTTTCTATAAGAATACTCCAAATTTTAGTAACCTTCAGATTTTCTTAACTTTTTAAGGATTAACCCTAAAAATATTCTTAACAAATGTTCTTATATTCACCATTTTGGGAGTATTTTTCTACAATCTTTTAAAGCCCGTAAAGCTTTAAAATGTTCTTAATTTGTTCTTAATATTTTGGCTATTAAGCGTTATATGTTCTTAACGAATTTTTTTTAATTAAAAACGTGTACGTGTACATGATTGAGCAACGTACCTTCTTCCAGGCGACAATCACGGCATTGTATATATTTATCATCGCCAATGCAATATCTGTGACCCTTCAAACTTGGCTTGTATGAAAATGCAACATCGCATTTTAGCGTGCTCGAACAAACTTCCTCTATACATCGAGCTGAGATAGAAAATAAAATAATTTTTGGATTGAATGCAAAAAAGACTATGTTTTATGCCTCTACATTCCTGTCCAATCTCTTCTCTCTAGATATGAACGATCTATCCAGGATATGTGACCCGCGTGTTTTTCAAACACAACTTCTAAGTGCGGGGCAAAATTAAGGCTTCACTTTTCTTGATCGAGAAAGGTTGAAGGTTCCTCTCTAGCTCCTTCGGGGCTTCAAACTTAATGGGATCAGATGGACCAACGAGACATACACATTGCTTTTTGTTTTGATTTTTTAGAAGATTGCACAATCCAAAAAATTTTGGAAGAAAGATATTAACGTTACCAACAATATTTCCATGCAGGCACCCATTACTGGCGGGTAGAAAATAACATTTCATACCTGTCCTGTACGCATCTGAAGTTTGCGGACCTGTAAGTAAATAAAGTTATTGAATTATTATTTTCGTGAAATCACTGAATTTCTCGAAATACCCTTTGGA
This sequence comes from Clytia hemisphaerica, assembly GCF_902728285.1. Taxonomy (NCBI): domain Eukaryota; kingdom Metazoa; phylum Cnidaria; class Hydrozoa; order Leptothecata; family Clytiidae; genus Clytia; species Clytia hemisphaerica. The sequence goes on from NW_027104185.1 coordinate 203,378, forward strand.
GGCTACGGTACTAACAGAGGCTTGGAATTCCAGAGTTATTTTTTGTCCGAATTGTCTTCCGATTAATTTTTTGAAGTTTTTCTGAATCTCGCATCATAATTGGCATTATTCTCTAAAGGGTGGTTTCCACCAACTATCGCACTGTTCAATAGGGCTTTGCGATTGCAAGTGATACTTTTCTTAACTCACAAAACGATGTTCGATAGCCACTATCGCACAGTGCACAAAAGCTTTTATATTTAATGCTAATTTTCAAAGGAAGCCGCTAATTTCTATTTATTTCGAGCTCGCTTTATTTATTTCGAATTTAACATATTCTAAATCGATTTATTTTCCAGCCTTTTTTTCGAGTTATTCGAAAGGTTTTCATTGTTACATTACCTTTCAAAGAAAGGAGATAAAAAATAAATTGTTGGAAACAATGATAGATAGTTCCAGACCCCGGCTTGTCAGGGTTCCAAAAGGACGTAAATATCAGCATTATAAATTAGAGGGGGATTGGTACCGTGAAAAACACAGCTCAAAATCTATTTACGCTGTGTCGACGAATCGAGATTCTATTCATCGCGCAATCAGCGAAGACAAAAGTAACCATGACGACCATCCAAGATCTTGGATGAGCGCCATAGTCGATATTTTTATTCCCGTCGTTGAAAACACAACTTACGAAAAGTCATCAATGCTTTGTAAAAAGAGTCAGTGATAGAGAATCATAACATAAAGTCTGTCTATTATTTCGATTCAATTAAAGTGACATTTCCATAATTAAAAGTTTAGTAATTACTGTTATACATTTGGGGATCATGTAAAAGATTTCTTTCGAAATAAACTCATTTCAACTACACTTGGTGGTTTCTGGGGAATTCGTAAATAGTAAACTGCATACTGATATAGTCTGCTAGACATTAATATGGTAATATTTGCTCTTCATCTTTGATTTTTTCTACAGTGATTAGATTGACACATGCGCGATAAAATTTCTATTATTTGTCTTCAAAGGTTACTATTTTCTTTGAAAACTTAACCTCTGATACTCAGGGTAGGGGATTGGTAAACAGTCAAAAAAGATATTCATCCGGTATTTTACTTAGGGCGTGTGAGACCAACACTGAAATAACGAAACGTTTTTATTAAATGAACATAAAATTTAAAAACTTGGCTTGCCTAACACCGAAACAATAGCATTTGTTTTCGAACACCGAAACACGTACATAGTCAGAGCTAATGCCGACAGACCCACATTTCCGCGCGCCTACAGTTATAATGGCTTTACGTGAAAGAATACATCAGTTACGTCATAGATTTAATTTTTCGATGTCTAATTTTTAAATGCGACGTATCAAATTCAAAGGGGCAATAGCAAGGGCCGTTTTACGGGTCAGCAAGTTTAGCGAGGTTGTATAATTCAATCGAGGGGTTGAGGCTAGTAGAATAGATTGCAGTAATAAACGTTGAATTTTTTATATTAAAATACTAAAGTTTTCTGCTAATTTTCTTATTTTGGCAAAGAAAACGTGTCTTTACAGTGTGTCCGAAAAAAGCCTGGAATCGAATTCTATTTTTATCATTATTTAAGCAAATTTCTATGAATAGAACACTGTATATGCTTTTCAAGCATCAATAATCACCCGATTGAGCTGTAATAACCTGATCAACAAATGAAGCTTTAACACACGACTCATCTGCATCGAATTATATTTTTATGAGATCAATAAAATGTAATTATCTTGGTTTCTAAACAGCTAAAAGTGCAAGCTTTAATTTGTCACTTATATAGCACTAATCACGTTGTAACACCCCTCCCTATGCTCAAAATTTCGCCATCATTAACAGTGACCCTCTTTGAACAATAAGTGATACAAGCTTCTGTAGAAGTTCTGTAGAACAGTTAAGTATCAATCAACAGAAGCCGAGTATTTATGAAGGCTGTAGAAATCACAGAAACTCAAAATTTTATTGGCTGTCTTTAGCAACCGAAATTCTTTGCATGAAATTTAAAACAATTCAAGAAAATTCAGCGTGTCATAAATACCCTAGTCTCAATGAGAAACGTCTGATTTGATATTTGGTGAAATCGTTAAATAGATTGGATTTCCAGGCTACTTTAGACCTAATATACCTTATTAGCGGAAAAGTCGCTGGACAAAAGTGACGAAAAAGTCGCTTAGTGAGCGAAGAATGCATTACCTTTGACGGTGTTAGCAAGAATTATGCAACTTAGAACTGAATGACCCTATTGATTAGTTCATTTGCCGCTTATAACAAAAAAAACGAAGTTCGTGAAATTACGCATAAACTTAGTCATCTTGCCAGAATACACGATATTGCTCAGCGTGGTCAATTAAACCAGTAAATTGTGTACTTTCTAGCAAATTAGTTTTGTTTTCATTAAACTTAATTGTAGAAAATTTGCAAGATAACTATGGCAGAAATAAGGAAGTGAGTAGTACCATTATGCTTATAATATTAGGATGCCAAATTGTGTTAGTTTATTGAAATTTTAGCTCGAACGGAAGCTGCCAACGTCTTTTCAACTCTAAAAACTAAACTCTAATTTGTCTAAAGTATTTGCCTTCATAACGAAAAATATTACTTTTTATGATGTACTTTTCGGTGATTTTAAGCTTGCTTTAAATCTTAACTTTCCTCTATTTGATGATGCTGTAAAAAATATGACAAAATTTGGAAATTTGAAATTTCAAGTAAGATTGTAATGAAATCAAAAGTCATGTTTTCGAAAATAATTAAAGTTAGAAAATGACAATTATTTTTGATTGAATTTATCTCCTACATATTTTGTTCGAAGGGTTACGACCGTTAAAACGGTCATTTTGTTGGCTTCTGCAAATACCGCATGATCCAACCTTAACCCTTGAATACTAAAAAAGTTTTTGTAGTTGGAAAGATATATTCAAACGTGGCAAATCAAACAATCCTTCTCATAAATTTAAAAGAAAAATTTTATAAAAAGTGAAGAAGTGATCAAGTAGTTAAGATATTTGGAAAGTGGTTTAAAAGGCATCGCATTCTGTAAAAGTAGGGTCGATTTAGCTCTTTTTCGGTCCGTTTTAAACCAATTGTAGACAGGAGACCCGTCCTGTATACATCAGTTTATAAAAATACAGGACGGGTCTCCTGTCTACAATTGGTTTAAAACGGACCGAAAAAGAGCTAAATCGACCCTAGAAATCTCTGCCTAAAAAAATTTACAGTTGGGGATTCAAATTTAGCGCTGTCCTCACTTACAAGAATCAAAACAACTTAAGAAAGATGCGTTTTTCTAAGAAAGTTTGACCAGTGAAATAATAACAGAATTTGTTTGGCTGTGTTTTAAAGATACTACTTACTAACATTTACACCGACATTGAGTCAGGAGCATTTTAACGACACTCGATTCAATTTTTTTTTCTTACCTTGAATTTGTAACAGCAGAAGAACTTGAAGAAAACTTGTGAATAAAAATTGAGTTGACATCTTTGACAGCACAAAATTCCGTTTTCGGTAAATACCCCAATATCACTCAATGCAAAAAAAAATTAAAATTTGAACATCAAAATTTCAGTATAAACAGTTGAAACAGTTATCCAAAAAAATGTGGAGTAATACAGTATTAAACGCAGACAGCGATTCTTCTTTCGACTTCTGGCTGGTGAAAACAAATATAATAAAGTAATTCTGTTTCGTTTTAATCCATTTCCTCTTATATAATGCAAAAGACTCATTATGTTAATTAATTTAATGCCAATAATAACATACAGTCTATTAGCTAATTGAATGCTGGCCAATAGAATGTCTCTCTTTTCTGTTACAATGAAACAAAATACACGCTTTTTTTATAAGAACAATGATATGTATTATAATATTGAGGCTGTGATTTAGCTACATGTTTTTTATAAGAACAAACTATATAAGTGCATAAATGTTAAGAACAAGTTAAGAACATTTTGAGGCTTTGTAGACTCAAAAACACCTTATTTCTTAACATTCTTAAGAAAATAGTCAAAAATACTCACAAAATGGTCAAAATAACAACATGTTAAGAACATTTTTAGGTCTAAAACTCAAAAAGTTGAGAACATCCGAAGGCTTCAAAAATTTAGGATGTTCTTATAAAAAAACGTGTATGCTTTGAGAATAAATTAAGAATAATTCTTGATGGCTGTAAGGGGTGTACAGGGGTTACCAGGACTGACTGATTAATTTTGAGTCACCGTCTGTGAATCCTCTAAAAATTCTTATTTTGTCACTGCACGATGGTAAGTAAGTAAGTCTGCGACCGCAGTCAGAGGCGACCCGAAGGCTCCTCTTTCGATAGCTATCTACCCGAAGGCAGGGGAGGGCGCCACTCTTTCTCCCTGGATTGCTCCACTTAGCCTCGATCCTTCCCTTAATTGCTGAGCATCAAGCAGAGAGGCATCAAGTACCATTTTGAGAATCTTTGGCATGACCCGGCTGGGGGTTGAACCCACAACCTTGCGCACCGTAGCTGGATGCTCTATCACTGCACTACGATGGTAGGTTGATAAACACCATTTTTTATCAAGCACCGACACAAAAAAGGGTAATACCGACAAAGCGTGCGCCACCCCAAGATTTAGAATTGGACATATGGTCAGGAGATAGTAAGGGGATTAAGTGTATTGGCAATAACCAAAGTCAAGATCATTCCAGTTTGACTCTTATACTTTAGTTCTTATAAAGAAAGCGTTTATCCAAATCTATTGTCTATTGTGCGCTATCTTGAGCAATAAAACGCTCATAAAAAGCAAAGTCATCTAACTACTCAAAGAGCCGGAACTTGTCAGTCATACCGGAAATTTGATGATACAAAAATGAGTACAGTATAAAGCTTTATTAGCTTGTAAAAAGATATTCTAATTATAGCCCTTTGAATATGACATGATTTGTCTCCATTTTGCAATTGCTTTATAACAGGTCGTCAAAAATTCTCTATCTGAAAAATTAACTTTAAACTAAAAAGAGACTAGAGACACATAGCATATTTCCTAAGACGTGTAATGGACGTGTAAACACAGACTTGGGGCGCTTTTAAGCTGAGTTCTTGGTTTGAACCCTTGGGTTTTTAGGTTTGGAGTTTCCATTGGAGTTTTCATTTCCTTCGATGTTTCTTAGCTGTTCAATGACCATAGATTGAAATTATGTTCTTCCTTATTAAAGTGTTTGCACGCTGCAATGGTGTCCTCTTTTGAATGAAGTGCATTGCTTCTGTGGTTGTTTAAACGGACGTTGAAGGGTGTTTCAGTTTTACCGACGTATTGGATCTTGCAGATTTGGCATTCTATAGGTAGATGACGTATTTGCTTTTACAGTTGACATTGTGAAATATCTTGAACTAGCGTTTTGTTTGTTGTGATACGAACGTGGAGGTTGTAGTTACTTAACGAAAAGATTTCTGGAGTTGAAAAAAATTCTTTTTTATCAAATTTTTGGGGTTTTTGAGACATGGGCGACATTTGCCTTCTCTCGGTGTATGGGATTTTCTAAAAACTTTGTTATTGTATTGTTGTTTGACCTATTAGGTCACGAAGGTTTTGGTTTCTTCTATAAACGATCTTGGGTTGTTCGTTAAAAGTATCTGCTAGTTCGTCATTTATTTTTTGTATGTCCCAGTAGTGTTTATTGATTGCATCAATGTTGGGTAGGTTTTTGTTGAAGGTGGTTATAAAGAGTGTTTGGTTGTTGTCTCGATTGGATTTGTTTTTGTATTTAAGAAAATCAGATCTGTCTATACTTGATGCTTTGGTGTACACATATCCCGTGAGATGTTGTTGTCGGTAACCTTATTTAAGAAAAGCGCCATGCATTTCTCTAGTAGCTTTTTGATAGTCGTCATACATCTTAGCGGATTCTTTTGAGTCTTAGGGTTTGACCGAAAAGTATGTTCTTCTTTAAATGGTTATTCGGGCGGTAGGATTGGCTATGGAGATAAGCTGATCTGTTTGTTGGTTTTTCGTATAATCTTGTGTGATTAGTTTAGATCTGCTGGTGGTAACGATGGTGTCTAGCCCTTTAACTGCCGATGTCGGGATTTTCGATTTCTTTGCCGATGTCGGGATTTGCCGACATGGGCACTTTCCATTTCTTTTCCGATGTCGGGATTTGCCGACATGGGCACTTTCCATTTCTTTTCCGATGTCGGGATTTGCCGACATGGGCACTTTCCATTCCTTTGCCGCAAAATTTAACACTTCTACAAAGATTTTGTATTAGATGGTTTGAAATGAAAAAAGATAATAGTTAAAAGCTTTTCTATGTTGAAAAATAACTATTCAACAATGTTCAACTCAAAATTATAGTCCTTGGCTGATACTTCATATATTATTCAGAAAATGAAGTGAACTAATTTTGGCGGGCAGCAAATATCCTAAAAAAATTTAATTTTGCGGGAACTTATTTTGGCGAATAGTGATCTGTTCTATTTTGCCTTATTTTGAGCAATTTTGATGAATTTCAGGGGTTATTTAGGCAAGGAAACAAAAAATTTAATTTTGGCGGGAACTAATTTTGGCGAATTTTGTCTAAATTCGCCAAATCCGCCAAAATAAGTTCCCGCCAAAATAAGTTCCCTTAAGGTATTCGTCGCTCTCGTCGCAAATTTGTCTGTTTATACGAAATTCGATTCCATCATCCTTTGGAACTAATTTTGGCGAATTTCGTCTAAATTCACCAAATCCGCCAAAATTAGTTCCCGCCAAAATAAGTTTCATTAAGGTATTCAGCTCTCGTCGCAAATTTGTCTGTTTATACGAAATTCGATTCCATGATCCTTTGTGTTAATTACTCTTGCACGTTAATTACACAATATAAAATAGCGCTATGCGTCTCTCACGTCATAACTATTTCTAGCCTAGAAATCTAAGCCAGTTTGATTCAGTCACCAGGATAAATCTGGTGGTAAGTTGTGACTGAATAACTAGTATTCCAAGGAAAACTTAAAATCCGTAAATGTAAAAAATCTTTAAAGCGCCGAAAACGCTATATTGCCATCAGCCGTGTGTCATAGCTATGTGAATACGGGCTTAGTTAACTAGGCTAAATGTTCTCTTCGTTTTTTCTTAATTTTCAAACTTTTAAGTAAAATTCTTCTAAACTAATTCAATCCACGTCTTTTCAACAAGATTTTACTTTCAATGATCTTTCTCATCAAGAGCAAAGGATCAAATGTACCGATGTACCGATTTTTAACTTCAAACATTTCTACTCTGTCTCCAAACAACTAAATTACATACCTACAACTTTTAGACTTGAGTCGTTTATAATAAGTGTTATATAGACTAATGCCTTAGCAAATCGAATGTTTGCTTCCATCATGCTTCCATAATTGCTAAAATTACGTAGCTTAATAAAACATGACAAACCTCCATAGAACCTTGGGCGCTTTTTTGCCAATTACAGTAAAGCACTATAATCTATTAAACTCCATTGATTGAAGATTAATTAAAAGATTAATCAACTGATAATGTGTGTAAGTAGGTAAGAAATGAAAGGAAAAAGTATAGTATTATCATTTTCTTATATAAAAACCAGTTTTTCTTAATTTTTCAAAATTTTCAGGCTTAAATGTTCTTAAACTGTTAGCTTAAAATGGGGAATTTCATACCCACTACTTTGTAACCCTGATCAGTTCCAAATCAAAACTTATTTTTTTAAGAGAAATAATCTGAAAACATTTTTTTTTGCTGAAAAAAAGTCAAGGGCAATAATTTGATTGTTATTGGAACAACATCCGGGTCAACGTGTATTTTTTTTACAGACCGGTCTACAAATTGCCAAATACTCATAGGAACGAATTTTTTCTGTTACTTGACTCTTATTTGACAAATCAGCCATCAGAAACAAATTCTAATCAAATAATACGAGTCAATCAGTCTATACATGATTTTGGTCAAGTTTATATTCTGGTCTGTAAAATACCAACCAGACAGGTGGCCGAACTAAAATTTTTCAATTCATCTTTGATTATGTAAATAACCACAGCCAAATTTGAAGGTCATAGCACTTGTCAATCTTGAGATTTTAAGGGGGCCCTCGAGCCTCCCCTCCCCCAGATGCTTCCCCAGTCAAAAATAAGAAGATGCTCGAAGGGTAAATACCTCTTTGATTAATGCTCCGCATAACCAAAGAGACGGATAAGTTGAGAAATCCAGGGAGAATAGTGGCTAAAGAAAAACGAAACTTCCGGGTCGCTCTCGACTGCGGTCGTAAACTTACTACTATGAATATATTTTCTCGTAATTATGTCATAAACTGTTCGTTATTGCTGACAGTCAGCGCAAGAGAATTTATATTACAGCTTGCATTTCAAAGAAAACCAAACATGCGATTTCACGGTTCAGTATGTGGCTTGGTTTTGATATCGGTTTTAATGGTTTTGAAAGTTTCTAAAGCTTGATGATGAGTTTGATAATTATGCGTGCCTATTTTGGTTTCCAAAGTTACTCTCGTATTCCTAATAAACGGAAAGGGGTTGAGAATTGTATCACTAAATACCCCCAAATTAATGTAATTATAGACTAAAAACTGACTATTTGAACATAATAAATGATTCTTTCCTTTGACAGCTGAAAAATGCCCTGGGTCGGAAAAAGAAACTATGCTAAGTGTTTTTGTCGAATCTGAAAGTGTTAGGGTTGAAGATTCTGTGGGAGATTTTTAAGAATAAGCAACTCTCTGTATTTTTGAACATTTACAAATGTGACATCGTTTGTTTGGGTGAAACATTTTTGAATTCTGTGATAAAAGATGACGATCCTAGACTGGCTATTGATAATTATGAGATCAAAAGATGCAACCATCCCTCTAATAATAAGAGATGTGGTGTTTGTATCTATTATCGAGATCATCTAGGTCTCGAGGTGAAACCACAACTCATTACATTAGACAAATGTCTTGTAGCTGAGATGAAAACCGGTACAAACTGGTTTTTTCTTACTCTTTGTTATCGCTCCCCCAGTCAGACTTCTGATGAGTTTGAGATTTTCTCTCGTAAATGGGAGGAGACCATTATAAACATTAATCATTTTTCTCTGGCTGCTACAATTTTTCTTGGGGATTTCAATGTCAAGAATTCTGACTGGTGGGGCGGTGACTTCACTTCAGGATCAGTGAGGTAGAGATATTCAAAATCTAGCTACCCAGTATGGTTTGCGTCAATTAATTGATGGACCTGCTACTCTCCTCCCTCAAAATTCTTCTTCTTGCATCGATCTAATTTTCAGCAGATCATTTGATTCTGGATACTGGTATCATAGATTTGTAAAAGCCCGAAGGGCTAGATATCGAGTCTAGGTAGGAAATCCATCCTAAGTCACGTGACATTACAATAGAATTTCAGCGTTTGACCAATCAGAAGCTCTGCGGGTTTTCGAAAACAATAGCATCAGCAATATTTTTTGTGATATTCACTTTTTTTGCTTGGAAGAGCTTAAAGCACTCCATCTAGCTTTTTATAAATCTACCGGGTGACCCACGAAAAAGTTCGGACGTTTCTCGGCGTCTTGAGGCCGAACAAATGTCCCAAAGTGCTTGGAGTTTTATTATTTAGAAAGTAGATATCCTAACTTAAAATCCGAGCCATTACTTTTTAAATTTGACGCACAAGTTCCCTAGTTATAAGCTTTTAAACTCAAAATTCACTTTTCGGAAAGTGTAAAAAACAGGTAAAAAAGGGGTATCAAATTAGGTATTTCTAGACGTTTTTGATATACAGTTTTTGAGAAAATTCCTTGAAAGTGCCAATTTTGATAAAAACTAGTCTTGTTTTAAACAAAAACTACTTTCAAAAGTGTTTTTAATAATTATTAATGTCATAAAACTCGTTAAATGAGTCAATTTATAAGGGATTTTCTAATTGATTGCATTAATTTAATACCTCTTTTTTACGTGTTTTTTACACTTTCCGAAAAGTGAATTTTGAGTTTAAAAGGTCATAAGTAGAGAACTAGTTGGTCAAATTTAAAAAGTGATAGCTCAAATTTTAAGTTAGGATATCTACTTTTTAAATACCAAAATCCCGAGCACTTTGGGACATTTGTTCGGCCTCAAGACGCCGGGAAAGGTCCGAACTTTTTCGTGGGTCACCCGGTATGACTGGTATCCTCCAATCTTCGCATCCTAAATGCCATCACCAGATAACCTTTTTATTTTTAAGTAAATTTTTTGAGGGTCTTGATGTCGACGGGAAGGTTTCTCTTATGACTGAAACTATAGTTAACGCCATGTCAAATTTCGTGCCAAATAAAGTCATAACCGTCAGGAACAAGGATGTGGTAAACGCTCCATGAACATCAGTCTAACTCTAGAAGGACAGAAGGGCAGTCAGGGATACTGAAAATTCTTATTTCTCTCGTTTAGCGACTAAACTTAGTTATCCAAATCTGGGAACAAAAAAATACTGGTCCATTTTAAATCAATTTCTTCATAAGAGGAAGTCACCAAGGATCCCCCTGTTCGAGACTCTATCAATAATCTCATTGCTGATGTTCCGACAAAAAAAAAAATATTTGATAAATTTTTTTCTAATCAGTGCTCTCTCGTAGACACTGATAGTTTTTTTTCCTACAACAAAGTTTTGCTACAAATATTGAAATAAACAATATCGCTCTTGATGAAACCGAAATGTTAGCCCTTATACGCGCACTTACATGTAGATGATTGAGATCTGTGATGAATCCTTGGTTAAACCTCGCTTATGAAAGTTTATCAACTTTCCCTATATTCTTGTGTTTTTCCATCGAATTGGAAAAAAGCAAATTTTGTCCCTGTTTATAAAAACAAAGGGGACAGGAGTGTGGTAAAAAACTACAGGTCAGTGTCTCTTCTACCTATTTTTGGTAAAATCTTTGAAAAAGGCATCTTTGACTCTGTCTACATCTATTTTGAAAATAACAATCTCTTCACTAATTCTCAGTCTGGTTTCCGCAAGGGCGACTCCTGTGCGTCTCAGCTTTTGTCCATAACGCACGACATCCTGGTAGGTTTTGATGCAAATCCGCCTCTAGATACTCGTGGAGTATTTCTTGATATTTCCAAAGCTTTTGACAGAGTTTGGCACGATGGACTGATTTTCAAACTCAAGTCATATGGTGTGTCCGGGCCCCTTCTCTCACTACTCCAAAATTTTCTCTCTGGCAGATTGCAGCGGGTGGTTCTTGATGGTCAAGTTTCCAAATGGACGGACGGAAGTCTTGGCTTATGTACCTCAAGGCTCTAATCTAGTACCCCTCTTCTTTCTGATAAATATTAGCGACCTCCCTGAAGGAATTATTTCCCTGGTCAAGCTATTGCTAATGACTCGTCAATATTCTCCCTTATCCTAGATCATATTCGCTGTTCAAACGAATTGAACAGTGACATGCAGAAGGTTAGTGAGAGGCTCATCAATGGACAATGATCTTCAACCCTGATCCTTCTAAACAGGCTGTTGAAGTGTAGGAGGATAAATCCACCTGATTCTCCAGAAATTTATTTTAACAACGCAGCCATTGCTCGATAAGATTATCCAAAATATCTTGGTCTCATACTTGATTAAGAGCTAACTTTTGATCGTCATCTTGATGAAAAAAATTAAGAAAGCCAATCATGGTCTTATTATCGTCAGCTTCGTGCGTTCCTACCTAGGGATTCACTAGTCACGATATTAAAAACACATACGTTAGGTCATGGAAATGTTGTATATGATCGTCCCGGTAATTCCTCCTTTTTCGAAAAACTAGAATCAGTTCAATATGATGCTTGTCTTGCGATAACTGGATGTTTCAGAGCAACATCAAGAGAAAAAATTTATCTTGAGCTAGGTCTTGAAGGCCTGGCGGACAGGTGATTAAATCGACTAATATAAGAAACTTCTCTTTCAAAAGAGAAAAACCAGCCTCTGGACATGGAAATCACCTTCCAACCAGTTATCACAAATTGAATATATTCTATGCCGAAAGTGCTGGAGAAATAGCATCCACGACTGCCAAGCCCACTCATCATCCGATCCCGTTGGATCCGATCATCGCATTGTCGTTAGCAAATACAAATTGAGCCTTCGCTCTACCAAAAAGAAACCTGTCAATAGACTCGACTGGAATATGCTAGAAAATCCCGCCATGTTGCCACAGTTGTTGAAAATGAAATTCAAACCAAATGGACTGAATGTATCACAAAAGATTATAAACACTTCTCGGAAATTGGTTGTATGAACCACCTACCAATCAAGAAAAAGATCAAGGACAGTGAACCCATAGCAATAACAAACGCACGCAGACAGGTCTTACAGTCCAATATTACAGACCTTCAGAGGAACCAGACCAATCTGAAAAACGTTTATGTCGGAGAAGAAGAAAGAAGGATAACTCATATACTCAACCAGGCAAACAAATCAGAATCTACTGATGGTTTAAGAAATGCTTGGAAACTCATCAAGGAGTTAAGCGGGAAGAAAAAGCTGCATCTGCCTATCCTGTATTATACCTGTGCCCAAAAAGGGTTATTTAACCAAAGGTGATGACTATTGAGGTATTAGTCTAACTCAAGTGCTGCCAAATTTTACAACAGACTAACATTAAACAGAATTCGCCCTGAGATTGATCAAAAGCTTCGTTTCAATCAAAATGGTTTTCGTCCGTCCTGATCGACATCATCACAAGTTCTTGCCCTTCGCCGCCTGGTATAAGAAGTCAAGAACCATAACGTTGAAGCTGTATTAACATTCATCGACTTCAAAAAGGTGTTTGATAGTGTTAACAGAAAGTCAATGTTCAAAATCCTCCTAGCCTATGGCATTCCAGATAAGCTTGTTAATGCAATCCAGATTATGTATACCAACAACAGATCCAATGTAATGGCATCTGAAGGAGAAACCGAATTCTTTGAGGCTGTAACTGGTGTGCTTCAAGGTGGTCCATTAGCACCTTTCAAAGTGATCCATTATCACCGTACATGTTTTTTTTATAAGCAAGTGTATGCCCCTTGGTCAGGCTCGTGTATGCTTAAGTTCTCAAAGCATCCAGGCATAGTTTATGCTTATTATATGCTTAAGAATCATGCATATGATTCACCCCGAGCCAAGTTTTTAATGAAATTTCAGAAATTTTGTAAAAATTTGTTCAGATTTTGGGAGCAGTGGAATGTAGCTAGCCGTGGAATGTCTCATTTTTTACTTGACCTCTACCAAACCTTTTTTAAACAGATAAAAATGACCACTTGAAAAATATTTTAGGCTGACATATATGCTCATGTTATGCTTAAGAATTCTGCAAATCTGAGCCTTCATATGCTTATAAGCGTTATGCATGTACCTCTTTATTATTGTGCTCGATTATGCTCTGAGGACAGCCATTACTTCTGAAGATGGATTCACTATTGAAAAACGCAGAAGTAGACAACATCACACCAAGAAATTAGCAGATCTTGACTTTGTAGACAATATATCTCTTCTAAATGAAACAGTTTGGTGAGTTTAATGCATTCGATTTTGCTGATTTTTTACAATAGGATGCAAAATGGTAATTTCCATAATGTAGCAAAGCCAGATTTTTGGAGAAATATTTCCGGTCGCCAGATCCAGAAACGTAACTAAACAAAATGATTTTTTGAGATTTCATTCTTAGTTTCTTCTGTGTTTTTGACCATGGATGCGTATGAGTGAGTACTGGATAAAAAAGTTTCAGAATTCTTTTCCGAAAAACAAACTTTTCTGGTCTGTAAAGTATTACGTATTACCTTGACATTTTTTCAATAACGTTTTTGATTTTTTCTTTACTGAATAAGGTTCTCTATGGCGATATTCAAAACTTTGCAGCGTTTTATTTCAAATAAAATTATTTATCAACCCGGAACTCCTTATCTTGCGGGACTTACTTTGCGTGAGCACTGGAAATGAAAACATTCGCGGGGATAAAATTTCGCAAATCAGCCTCTTTTTTATTTAATTTCGTTCACTTTCCTAAGGGTTTAAGACAAAAAAATTTAAATTTTATGTAAGGTTTCAGGGTTCCCAGCGGTCAGGGAAAACCTGGAAAACCTGGAAAAGGTAGCTTTTTTGGAAAAAGTCAGGGAAAACCTGGAAAAGTCAGGGAAAATTTAGAAAAAGTAGTGAAAGTCAGGGAAAAGTCAGGGAACTTTTTTTGGAATAGTCAGGGAAAGTCAGGGAATTCCAAAATCAGTCAACTCCAAATTACAAATGATAATTGAAATGATATTATCCTTTTCATCTTTCATTTTTGCAGGTATTTTATCAGCCAGTAAGTATTGGTGTATTGTAAGCTCTGTGATATTTATTTAGTCCACAGTTCTGACAGTTTTGTTTTAACTAACTACCTCAAGGACAAAAATCTCACCATCGGATTTGCTGCTAAAAGTGTATAAAAAAAACTCAAGAAAGATGACCTTGCTTCTAACAAACAACTTGCTGATTTTTACAACGAATGTATTCATTACGTCAAAACAACAATTCTTAAATTGTTTGCAAGAAGTCCCCTAAGCTCTGTTGTTGTGAGAAATACTGACTCACTCAATCCTAAGGTTATTGCCCAGACAGATATGACAGCTTTGAAAGAAAAAATGAAGCTGATTATTTCTCATCTCCAAACTTTAGAACTCTTGACATCGAAAAAAGGGGATGAGGCGCTTAAAGAGTACACCGAATTCATCGAAGAAATAAGAAGCTCCCATCTAAATGACCTATCTCTCTTTGACCGAACCAAAATGAGATTGGATCATTTCTATTTCAATGTTTTGGGAGCTGCAGTAGAAAAATGCAAATCATTTAGCTTTGTTTTGAAGGTTGTTCTGACACTCAGTCATGGTCAAGCTGCTGTTGAGAGGGGTTTTAGCGTAGGTAAAGCATCAATGAGAATTAACATTTCAGAGGAATCGATTGTTGCAAAGAAGATAGTTTGCTTTCTAACAAGATCGACATTTCCAACTATTCTTCACCATCTAAACTAGTGTTGTCTTGCAAATCAGCCCATACACGTTACAAACCAAGTTTACAGGAAAAGGCTGACAGTGAAGCAAAGGATGCCTTGAAAGAAAAAAGAGAACTTCTTCAAAGAGAGATTGATGAGCTTGTTGCAAAGGAATCTAAAATCAAAAAGACTTGCCAGTCACTCGACAGTGATTTCGTCAATTTAGTCAGTGAGGCAGAAAAACGCCCAAAATGGTCTCTTTGATTACTAAGGCTAATGCTTTAAAAAGAAGACAGAATGAACTCAATGAGGACCTTGATGACTTGCATACACAAATAGAAGCAAAACGCCAAAAACTTAAGTATATCTCAGAATATTTTTTGAGCGAACTTAAACGTACTATTATTCACTTTTTAAGTTAGAAATTCAACTGTTGGATTATATTTTTAGCTCATATAGCTGTATGATATGGTTTTAGTTTTGATATTGCAGGATATAGTTTTTTCGGCCTGTGTATAGGTAGAGCCTATAAGATAAAGTTTTTGAATCTAGCAAACCTAAAATGTTTTCCCATTCATCCTAGTTTTGAAATTTGCTACGTGATGATATAAATTGCACGTGTCTAATAATATTTATAATGAGTTGTGAATAAAATGAGTGACTAAATTAGGAGCTATTTTCTTGAAATGAATGTAAATTGACAAAAGTAATGTTTATTATCTTGGAATGAAGAAAGGATTATCAGCAATGATGCATATTGAAGAAAATCTTTTTAGAAAGAGGAAAGTTTTCATTCAAATGATAGCACGTTCATCTTTACATACGACGGTACCCCTTTTGTATCCTGGTTTTAGTGGGGTTTTAGTAGACTCGCTTTTTTAAAAAAATATGTATTGAAATTGTGTTAAGTTTTATTTTTTTATCTCAATATGGTGTTTTTCAAAATACTGTTAGGGCGAACGGTCAGGGAAATAGGCCCAATATTCTGCTCTGGTCAGGGAAAAAGGCACCTTGGTCAATCTAAAAGTCATGGAAAAAGGTCTTTTTTTTGGAAAAAGTCAGGGAAAAATAGTTCTCTTAAGTGCTGGGAACCCTGGGTTTATATTTCGCGAATTTCGCAAATTTCGCGAACCCAAAGATACAACAAATATTCACGAGCATTAATTCTCGCGTAAATTAATCAACTTTTTAAAATTTTTATTTTTTATTCAATTTTTGAGAGATTATTGATAACGATGACCACCTAAATGAATTTAGTTTGCCTGACAGAAAATCGAGGTTGACGCGGTTTCTGTTTTTTATAGGAATTCTCATTGGTTGCTATGGCAATCATTTCTGTCATGGAAAGAATGGTAAAATCATGTTTATTAAAACATGGATTATTAATCAGGAAAGTGATTTTCAGTGATTCAGTTTTGGTTAGATTTTCCAAATCATTTATTTAGACGTTTCCTTAAATCAGATCATGGGAAAATTCAATTCATTGAATAGCAAAACTAAGTGTGTTGCCATAAAGATGTCATAATAAGAATGAAACAGTTTATTAACAACCTAAGACAAGTTAAAAAATCACTTTTTTATATCTACATACTTTTTCTACACTTTCATAGTCACGTTAACACACAAATCAGACTTTTGAGAAGATTACTTACTTTCAAGGAAAATCTTTGAATGAATCTTTCAATTATGCTCTTATGGTCTATTGTTGTCCAATTTTTATTGTTTTACCCCGCACAAGGCGTTTATGGGGGTTTTAAATTTACTAAAACGCTAAAAAATCGCAAACTTAGCGGTTTCAAACATTTGTTTCAAAGTGATGTGCGTTCTGGAGGGAAATGCGCGATGTTGTGTTCTGGTGATAAAAAATGTCATTCGGTAAATTATCACCAGGAAAATACAGAATGCATGTTGAATTTTGAGGTGGTTGGGAATAATGTTGAAGAAAATTTGGAAGTTGAAGATGGTTGGGTTTATTATGAGAAAAGTGAAGTAAGTTTATGCCACTGTGATATCTGCTGCTAAGCTAGACTCAATTCTTTTATGCTTTGGATGCAGGCTATGCCACTAAAATGGAGTCCTTATACCCATAGTGAATCTTGTTTGATCGGTGATAAATTTAGACAGGAGACCCGTCCTGTATTTTTATAATCTGATGTATACAGGATGTTTACGACCTGTGAGACAGATTTCTGCCTCAAAAAATTTACAGTGGGAAATTCAAATTTAGCGCTGTCTTCACTTACTAAAATAAAAATCAAATTTCGGAACTTGTGCTTTCTCTAAGAAAGTGTGACCAGTAAAAGAATAACAAAATTTGATTGGTTATGTTTTCAACCGTTATTAGGATCTGGGAAATTCAAACTCTCAGCCCATACCATGCTATATATTTCGACATCAGTATATAGAATAAGAAATCATAGCATGGGTCTCCAGGCTACGATAAATTAGCCTCAAAACTTCACCTAATCGGTGACACAAGGGAAATCATCTTTGTTACATATACTTTTCAGTAGAGCAAAGACAAGGTGGGAGCAAAATTTGTGTAGGAGAGCAGAATTTTATGATAATTATAATGATTTTAGGATAATTACTGTGTCATAAAAATCTGCCCTTCTACAGAGATTTCACGCCCCCCCCCTTGTCTACGCCACTGCTTTCTTTCTTTAGGACACTGAACCAATTGTAGCCAAAACGAGCAGCAAGTTTGATTACACTGGTGTTGGTAAGTCTTATTTAATTTGATGTTGAAGTGAAGCTAAAATACTCAAAGTGAAGCGTAAAATCTTTGATTAACTGTTTTGCTGTTTTCGTGCGGGGGAGGGGTACCAGGTACCAGATGATTTGACCAGATATGTGTTAGCGTTCGAAAATCTTTCAAATAATTTGAAAATCTACTCATTCTTTAAAGGTTTTGTTTTTAAGTAAGAGTGATATCATTTGTTTACTCATCAATTTTAATTCACAAGCTTTTGCACATTGAATTGACACGGATGTGGAGCAAGATTAGTCAAAAAGAGGAAAAGAAAAACATTTTTTTGCTTGTATCAAAATAGTATAACAATAGGCAGACACTGTCCTGATATGAAATATATGTGTCTGATATGAAACGGGAGCACTTATGTAAAGATAAAAGGTTTGCGCTCAACATTGGTGGGTATATATTAGGGTATATATTAGTTTATAAACATCCTGTCGTACAAGAAGGTAACCAGCCGGCACACAACGTTATTTCAACGTCCATATAACGTTAGAAGAACGTTAAAACAACGTTGTGTGCCAGCTGGGTAAGAAATGTCTTTTCTCTACAGCGTTCAGGGCAAAGAAGAACAATTTGGTACACATCATTCCATTCATTGGCAAAGAATTCACATTCGAATTCAACTTCACTTACTTCACTACTGACAGCTCTGTAGAATACTCGTGCGCTTTATTGTGTACAACGTTTTCTGCTTGGACGGAAAGATATCCTGCTATTTGGATCATGCCAGGCGGATTAGTTCAATTTGAAGTGTCTTATGATGTTGAGCAAACTAAGCCAACTAAAACACTTATTGCAAAAAATAAGGTACGCGAACCAAACCAAAAATACAACATGCTGGTTTCATCAACTTACGATTCTACCTCTGGAAAATACAAGTTCATTTTTAAAGTGGATGGAGTCATAGAGACCTCTACCACAGTCAGTGACGTGCCAGAATTTCAGAATCTAAAATGCTATGTCGGCGACCCTGGCCATACACCATCGTATGCCGTCATCGAAGACTTCAAATTCAAACCGGAAGGTCAATAAATATTTTCAAACCCTATTGGGACGTTTTTGATAAAAGTATATCACAATTGTGCTTAAATTCTGCGTCGCTTATCGGGTTTGTTGGTGCATTCTTTTATCTATTTACTCTATTTAACCCTATTCGTACTGGGGGATGGCTTCTTCTGTTTAGCGGGGAAACAAATGCTTATAGCTCCTAACATGATAGATCTTTTGGCATGAATTTCTATTTTATTTAGCTTCAAAATAAAAAAAAATTGACACGCCTTGTCAGCATATTGTCATTTCTGAATGAAAGGTGTATGTTGTAAAAATTGACATATTTTCAGTATAAATTTATTTTTCAAATCACATACACGCTTTTTTTATAAGAATATCTTCTATAAGAATATCAGGGTGAAAATTGGCCAAATCGTAAGAATACCCTAAAAATACCCTCTAGGTTGAATTTCAAAAAATTTGATAAGAATACAGTCATTTTGTATTTGGCTAACAGAAAAAACTGCATTTGTTAGAGATAGAATGAAGCTTTAAGGAAGAAATGTAATTTTAACCCAAATATTCACTCAAAGTCCAAAGTTTTCAAATTGATTATTTCTCATGCTTGTTAAAAGTCAAGTCTAAAAAAGTAAGAATACTTTAAGAATATTTCACCCTCAACTTTGGCACTTTCTTAAGAACATTTGACCCTCATCCAAAGTATACTATTCTTATAAAAAAATGCGTGTATACTGTTCAAACCGTAATTTATTGAATATTTAGGATAAAATAAACTTCGAACTTTTTTCTAAAGCCTTTGTTTCGTCCTTTGAGAGAACAGAGGAAAGACTATCTTATATACTCTAATCTAACAAAAATGTCGTTTGCTGACGGAATATCAATAGTCGCGTCTTCTTTAAGAAATATCTGCTTTTCCTTTTTCAGAGGAATGTATATGCTAAATTTTGACTTTGGGTCATCTTTTTGTTGAGGATATACTCCACTTTTTGCTACTTCACATGCGTACGCGTGCGCAGAGAGTCAGACTATCGGGCTTTTATGTCGATTCCAGATGAGATGGAGTTTTTATAACATACTTTAATAATTGGCCATTTGAAGTAATAAAAATGACGCGTTCTTCAGAAAAAGTAACAAAATTATTTTATTACTGGTTAGCGACCAACCAAATCAAATAAGAGCTTGTAAAAACTCCATCTCGTCCCGTCGATTCAGCAGAATATGTATAAACATAAATATGCAAAATAAGAGGAACTTACTGTTGCCGATGTTATATCAGATTAGATGAAAAAGTTTCCTTTGACTTTAGGCAATGAAACAAAAGTGAAAAATAGACACACCTCAGCAATCGACATTTTTGTCGATTTTCGGCTAATTAGACTATATAAAATAGTCTAATTACCCTATGATAGGCTAATTTGTTGGTGTTCTTGACTGTTGTATCGTGTTTTGAATGTTGAATACGTGCTTATTATGAATATAATGAATGATGTAGTTTAACATATAGATTTTTGTGTCATTTTTATCGTGTTTTGAAAATATATTTAAATGAAGACTTTCACAATTATCATAATTTTCTTTTTTCCCGAAAAAATGTTCGCATGTTAATGTACCACTCGCAATTATCTTTTCAACTAGAAAAAATGCAATCTAACTCCAACTCAATCAAAATTTATTGGTCCAGCGCGCAGCAGAATGGACCTTTGAAAAGATTTTGTCTTTGTCGGGACCTGTGCGCGCAATAAATTAACAAGTCCAGGCTAAACCAACCGCCGATCTAGAATTTTTGTCCGGCCGACCCGCGCGATGTTTGACCTATGTTTTGGATTGAATTGGTAGTAGAGTCAAATTTCTCGGTTCGATTAAAGGGTTGTTTCAGGTAGGGCCAGGGCTAGGGTTTGGGATGGGAGTTAACCCCTGGTTAGGGTTTTAGCTCCCGGGTAGAGTTTGGAGTAAATACTATGTTTATAAGGAACTTTGAACTCCTTAATGCAGTTGTGACTCGATGGCCGAGTGGTTAAGGCGCTGACGTTCTAATAATAGGTGCTTTGTATATAGTAGGTTCGAATCCCATCTGCGGCAAATGTTTCGAAATTTCGGGAAATGCATCAAAAACTTTCAATACTTACTCTTAGGTGCCAAATAAACGGGGGGGAGGTTCGAAATAAACGGGGGGGGGGGGGATTGGAAAAATTTTCAAATCAAATAAACGGGGGGACCTAATTACTGGGGGGGTTGGAAAATGGACTTTTAAAAACCCTAAAAAGGAAAAGGGTCAAAATGGACTAAATTTAGACTTTTTAGAGTAAAACAAGAAACTTTCCTTTTGGGAGCTGGGAATTTTTCAAAAATTAATAAACGTGGGGTCCTAATAACGTCCGGGGGGGGGGGGGGGGGTTTGGAAAAAATCGAAAAATTAACAAGCGGGGGGGGGGCCGTTTATTTGGCACCTAAGAGTAGCAATACAAAGAAAGTGTCAAAGAATAGAAGCTCAGAGTGGAGGATGGGAAGGAAATCTTTTTGCGTCACTTAAGGAACCCGGTACGAACGATATTCGGTTATTGCCACGTCAGCTGGACCTTCACGCAGCTCCGGCTTCTTGTTAGTATTTGTCTGCTTGACAAGCGATTTAAAAAAAGGCTTTCAAGTGATTTAAAAAAAGGCTTTCTTAATACATTAAAGAAAGAAATTTTGGCGGATGACCGAAAAAGTTTTTTCAGAGGGATTTTAAATTGGCGGTTAACTTGAAAATTGTTGTCCAAAAAAAACACATTAAAAAAGAAAAACCTGTTTTAAAGCCTGAAATAGATATATAGATGGAATAAATAGAGGAACTTAAATTTGGCGGGAATTTGGCGGATGACGGAAAAAATTAAATTTGGCGGATTTTGACTAAATCCGCCAGAATTTCTTCCTTTAATGTAGGAAATTTTCGACAGTTTGAGTTGAATTGTTCATGGTTTGTTTGTTTATTCTGATTTAAATTTTGAGTTACTATATCGAAAAATTAAAATAACAATTAAACAAAATGAAAAACAAAATAAATGAACTATAAGTTCTGATAAGTTGAGAAATTTATGATTTTTTTTCATTGGAAGAGGTGGGCAAAATAGACCAGGAAAAGGAAAAACGTGGAAAACACAAGAAATTGAAAGTTAAATACAGGATAGATAGAATAACAAGAACAAGTTGTACAAAGAAAACTACAAAGTAAACAGGGAGTAAACGAAAAACAAAAATCAAACGAGGGGACACAAAAAACTGAAAGGAAGAGACAAAGACAAGTTTACAAAACCAAAAAATAAGTAAACAGCAGTAACAGTTCAACGAAAAATTCGAAAAGCAAGAGACAAAAGACAAAAGAGATGTTCACAAAAAGTCAAGAAAAGTAAACGAAAAATGAAAACAAACGAGAAAAAAACACAAAAGCAAAAGAGAAGTTTCATTAAAAGAAAACAGTCAAGAAAAATTAACGAAAACAACAATTCAACAAAAAATAAAAACGAATGAGAAAAAAAACAACACAAAAGCAAAAGAAAAAGACAAAAAAAAGTTTCACATGAAGAAATAAGTCGAGAAAAGTAAACGAAAATTGAAAACGAACGAGAAAAAAAACAAAAGCAAAGCAAAAGAGAAGTTTCACAAAAAGAAAACAGTTAGGAAAAGTAAACAAAAAATGAAAACGAACGAAAAAAAAACACAAAAGCAAAGCAAAAGAGAAGTTTCACAAAAGGAAAACAGTCGAAAAAGTAAACGAAAATTGAAAAGGAAGAAAAGAAAAAAAAAACAAAAAACCAAAGAAGTTTCAAAAAAGAAAAAAGTCGAGAAAAAACGTCGACGAAAAAGTTAAACGAAAACAAGACAAAAAATGAAAACGAACGAAAAAAAAAACACAAAAGCAAAGCAAAAGAGAAGTTTCACAAAAGGAAAACAGTCGAGAAAAGTAAACGAAAATTGAAAACGAACGAGAAAAAAAAACACAAAAGCAAAGGAAAAAGACAAAGAGAAGTTTCACAAAAAGAAAAAAGTCGAGAAAAGTAAACGAAAAATGAAAACGAACGAAAAAACAACACAAAAGCAAAGCAAAAGAAAAGTTTCACAAAGGGAAAAGTTGTCAAGAAAAGTAAAAGAAAACGTCAGCTCAACGAAAATCAAAAACGAACGAGAAAAGAAAAACACTCAAGAAAAGGAACAGACAAAGGGTAGTTTCACAAAAAACACTCAAGGAAAATGAACGAAAACAACAATTCAACGAAAAAAAAAACAAAGAAAAAGAACCACAGAAGAACAAAGGGAAGGGGCAAAGAGAAGTTTATACAAACAAACAAGCAAGCAATCAACGTAAATAAAAATAACAGAACAACACAAAAAATAAAACAAACGAAGAGAGATATAAAAAACAATTTGAAAAGAGAAGTTTCACTAAAACAAATCTATAAAGAAAAGTAAACAAAAAATAACAGTCAAACAAAAAGTGAAAAGAAACGAAAAACAACACAAATGGAAAGGGAAGAGACAAAAACTTCACAAAAATAAAACAATAAAATAGAATAAAATAAAAGATTCCACGAAAAATTAAAACAAAGGGAAAGAGTTTCATACGGTTTAACAAAAAGTTAACAAAGGGAAAACTAAAAATAAACATGAAAAAAGTTTTAAAAACAATAAGAAAACAGAAAAATGTAAAACAAAACAAATGAACAAAAAATAATAAAAAGAAAAATGAGCTGAAAGGAAAGTTTAATTAAAGGGAAGAAAAAATAAAGAAGAAACAAAGAAATCAAAAAAACCTCAAAAAGCAGATTCAGAAACATCAAAAACAAAACCAGAACAAAAAAACATGATCATGGTTGAAATAAAAAAAAAAAGAAAAATAAATAAAATCAGGAAATAAAAGTACAAAAATTAACTTAAATTAGAAATAGAAATTTAAAACTATAATTCATCTTTTGGTTTTTTGACAACTCGATTAGTCTCTTCAGACTGGTCCCCTGGTTTCCACGCTGACATCTTTTCCTTGGCTTTTTCCATTGCTCGATAGACTAAAAAGAAAATTGAAATAGTTGATAACACTAGCAATAACAATCAAAACCCTCGAATTTCATTAGACTCAAGTCTTTCCAATACTAAAGTTTGTTCCAATAATATTTCAAGTCTGTACATTTTGATACATAACTCTTGAAGGACAAATCACGATACCCCGTTGGAAAAATAGTTTTAAATGTATTAATTTAAGACTAGATTATTAATTTAGACCTCCGAGATAGGTCCAAAAAGAAATTAAAGCTAAAGTTTAAGTTTATCGGCCCACTTATTGGAAGTTTATTTCAGACTTCTCAAAGTGCATTGTAAGAGTGTCAAATGTGAGAAAAACCATTTATTTTTGTGCAAAATTTTGAAAAATCTGGCCATATACCTGAAGATTGACAAATAAATGTTTGAAGAAAATGCACTGTAAGGGTCGATTTTTTGCCCAAATTTATTTATATTTGACCCTGTTTGACCAGATATTCTCTAAGGGTTCAATTTTGTATGCACATACGGTAGTTTTCTAGTAGGGGGTGAAAACATAGTTATACTTCTTATACTATGGTGAAAACACAGACAACATTATCAAATTCTACACAGACAACTTATGATGAGAGAAGAATCTCTCGAAACGTAGCCAAACGTAAATCTCTTGATCCAAGCCACGATAAACTTCCAATATGAATATCACTGGGTCGATAAATGCAAACTTATTTAGATTAAACAGACAACTTACTTGCTGAGCTTTCGAAGAAGTAGAACTTGTTGTCCAAATAACTTGTACCCACGTTCCATAAATCTTTCCATATCTTGCCTTCAGGATCCAAGAAATAAATTCTCGGTACATACGTTCCATCGATATCAAAAGAATCAGCTAATTCATCATCAACGTCGTCCTTAAGGTTTTTAAAAGGGAGAAAACAATTGTTTCAAATGGTCCCACTTTATCCCACTATTTTTTAAACTAACCTCAAAATGAAGCAGTGTCCAGTTGTTCAAAGATACACTGCAATTTCTGGTTTGAATGACAGAATTCCTTATATGGATATATGCATGTATATCTCTTAATTGATATTATGCTTCAACTATCTCCCTTAACAAATTTTACCTCAATGTCAGCAAGGATGAATCCTTGAGATTTCTCTTTGAACTCTTCATCTCTCACAATCATCTTGATAGTAGCTATCAAAAGAAAAATCATCATTTTTCATTCAATAAGAATTTTATGAAAACTCAGTAAAAATTCGGATTTCTGTCCTTGTCTTTAAATTATATTAATTTGCATTGGGCTCTTCCAGAAAAAAGTCCGTCCATGGGGGAGGGTTGAATTGCCCAGGGGTCCCAAAAACAGTCCTAAGAATTGCATTGTCCAGGGGGTAAATCTGCTATGTTCAGGGGTAAATTTTGGTGTCCAGGTGTTAAATTGATGACAACCCATGGGAGTGAAAAATGAAAATGTCCAGGGGTAATTGAATTGACAAAATAATATATTCTCCACCCCCAACGAACTGATTTTCTGGAAGAGCCCATTATATAGATATTGGTAATAATTTTGAGTAAATGAGGCAGAAATTAGAGTTGATTGATGCAAAAATTTACAAATGCGATTCCGAAATATTGAATACCTTTACAAGCGGGGCAAGTTGTGCGATGAACTAAGAACATAATTGGCTTTTGGCTATAAAAGAAAAAAAGAGAGCATTATGGCTTGTGTCAAGGTCAAAGCGTGCACTACTGGCAAAGCTTTCATATCACGAAACTACGGTATGACAATATGAATACAGTATCATGAATGGAACATACAACACGTTCTTCCGTTTCAGGCAGGCAGATTTCCATCACAGTGAAGTACTTTAATGGGATAAACTTTCGCGGGGACTAAATTTCGTGGATTTCGCGGATTTTGGTGTCATCCGCGAAAATCCGCAAAATTAAGTCCCAATGGAAATTTGGAAGGGCTTCATCCGCGAAATATTTCTAAACAAAACTCAAAATATGTCAAATAAATACTTTTTGAATGGTTACTTGCATCAAAGAGGCGCAAATAATGTGTATTTCAACAACTAACATGTATGATTTGACAGTGAAAGTCACAAAATCGTGAAAATATTGACACCCAATAGTGCCACCCGCGAAATTAAGTCCCCGCGAAGTTTTTGAATTTCGCGGATAGGCGTAACCGTTAAATTTAATCCCCGCGAAAGTTTATCCCATTAAAGTATATAAAGAAGTATTTTCGGTCTCAAAATTCTGCATACTTCACCAAAAGTTCAAGAATATGCACTTATTTATTGCTGTGTAAAATTCGTTTTCCGTTTCAGACAAAAAACCTTTCTTTGACTACTTCCATATGGTATACTTTAACCGGATTAACTTTCGCGAGATTAAATTTCACGATGTTGCGAGTTTTTGCCATTCGTAAAATTAAAACTCGCAAAAACGCGCAAAATTCCTCACTCGCGAAATCAAATCTATCGCAAAACTTTTTAAATCGAATTTCCGGCGGAGAAACCAATCCAAAGTCTCCATTTGTGGCAAAAAAATGCCTATTTTCAGCTGTTTTCAGGCTTATTCGCGAAATTAAATTCACGCGAAATTTAATCCGATTAAAGCAACTTTGATATCGTACTCAAAAAACAACCTTTACCTTTCCTTTGCTTCTTCCAGAGCAGCATTAATGTTATTCCATTTGAGACCACTGTTTGATAACAATCGTTTACCAGGAGATAATGTTGTGCTCTTCTCTTTCTTACCTTCTTCTGTTTTAGTTTCTGGGAAGTAAATAAAAAACAGATTACGAAGATGTAGAAATTTTCATTCGACACGCTAAAGCTCTGAAGGTTGGAAAACATTTCGACATCTGGAAGGTTTACATTACGGAATTTTGCAAGACCGCGTCAAGAATTTTGCAGCAGGAGGTCTGGTAACCCAGTCATCGTTTTTGGGAATTGGAGGGTCCAACCGAAATATTTTTAGCTTTATGCACAAGGGTAGTTGAACACGACTGGTGATGCGGCACATCATAGGCCGACGATCACTCCTCTTCGATGGGAAATTGGCCCGCTCCTTTAGAGCTTTAGCGTGGGCGGCCGCCAACCCGTCATCGAAATATCAGATAAAGTAATTCTTGGCTGAGACTGGGCCGGTCCTTAATTTTTGTGTGTAGCAAAACACAAAGAATTAACCATATTTTCCCCATATTTTTAGCATTGAGTTCGATGGACTGCAATAATTAACGACTGGCGCAACTTTTTAATATAATTATAGCTTATAAAACGATGAGCCACAATGTGCCTCACAGAAAAAAGAAGATCTTTGTTAGGCTAAAGTTCTGCATCGGATTGAAGAATAGATTAAAAAATAGAAATCAGATTTAGAACGCCATGATGGAAATATTAATATGATTTACCCTGTTTTTGTTGTTGTTTTTCTTGTTGTTGTGTGGTTTGTTGTTGTGTGTTTTGTTGTGCAGTGTTTTGTGTGTTATAAAACTTCCCAACAGCAAATTTCATCGTTTGCAAGACTAGAAAAGTGGAGATGATAAATTACAACGTGTTTTGTGTGTGAATGAAGAAACAAAATGGACAAACAAACGCTGTTTCGACGTCCATATAACGTCCAAGAGCGTCTATGAATGCATAAACAACATCTTCTTATAGCGTGGATTGAAAATTTCAAATTTTTCGAACATGAAGAATATAAAGCCTCTGGTACAAGTGGATACCCCTTAAAATCACAGGTCTCTTAACCAACAATAATTTAATATTGTATAATTCACTTTTATAGGTACTTTCATTAAATACCTAATTTCAAGAATTATGATTAGCTTGTGCTTACTAAGTGTCGTAAAATTTATTCAAAATTTTATCAAAAATCCCTTCAATAAATCAAGTTTATTTTCAGACCTAGAGGTTACACAATTGAATTTAAGGTCGTAAAACCTATACTTTTTAGGTAACCAACTTTATTTGTTCACTCTGTTACAGGCTAAACTTTTGTTTGTTTTCGGAAGAATTTCTGCAACGACATTAATTAGTGTTGTCACTTTGGTATCACTTACTTTGTTCTTCATAGGCGAATGAAAATTTGTATTTCAAGAAGGCGGGATCTCTGTTGTGAAGGTCATGGTGTACTTTGCCTTGAGAATCTAAATGAAAAGAAGATTAAAGGTTAAGCGTTAGTATTGGTTGATTGTCACAGAGTAGGTTAAACGAAAGAGTCTTTTTTCTCATGCATTATCCAGATATTTCTGAGAAGACAGAATTCCTACACGAGGGAATTACCCTAGGAAACAAATACACTCCGAGGTAAGTGTAGCGAGAAGGCGTATGGTAGACGTCTCTCCTCCTGCATCGGTAGGACTTATTTCTTTCCTTTCTTTCCGAAGAAGAAAATCAAATAATACGATTCATTAGCTTCCAGACCATGAATAACGCTGGAGTTAATTGAAGTTTAAGTAGATAGCTTTGTTCTTATTTTTCCGACGGAGCTACACAAAAGCGAAAATGATAAATATGAGGTCAATGATCATTGATGAAGTTATCACAAGCCAACTCGGTAATGTTTATGATCATTGCCAGTATAAAGAAGCACTTACCTAAGAAATAAATTCTTGGATAATATCCACCATCAATGAAATATTGTTCGTCATGAGGCTCCTCTGAATCCTAAGATGGGAAAAGATTTATTTACTTTGCTTCATCACGTCAAAAGTTTCTTGTGCTACCATTTATAGGCCCAGGTTGCTAAAAATCCTCTCCCTATTCATGATATGCACCATTGCAATATATTCCACGGACCCAACACCTGATTTGTTAAAAGTGATTTTACGTCACTTACAACCAATCAGCTGTTGGGTCCGTGATGTAATGTCAGAAGACATTGCAATGGCGCATCATGAATATAGCATCTGCAGTTTTCTAAAGATCTGCAATTCAGATTATCATAGACCCTACATAGATTTCAGTTGTAGATCTACAATCGATCGAATCTTTTTGTCTCCACTAACCTCAGTATTAACCATGATGAAATATTTGCTCAATTCCCAGATAGGTCTCGAATCTTTGATCGTTGGTTTCAAAGATTTACATGCACCACACCACGTTTTATGGATAATTAACATCATTGGCATATTTTTCTCCTTGCATAACTCCAACGCCCTTGGATAGGCCACCCAGTCAATGTATTCACCAAATCCCCGCCCGAGGGTGATATTCATTGTTTGTTGGGCGCTTTTCATCATGCTGAGAATCTCTTTATCGGTACCGTAGTAAAAGAGGGTGGAATCGTATGGTGAGTCGATCAAACTGTTGTTGAGATTGACCTGGACGTTCTCATCAGGATCTGAAATGTGAAGGGGAAGATGAAATATTGGGTAAAAAATTTCTCTCGGCTGCCGTAATTTTAAACTTGGACCTTTTCCAAAGATGAGGCACGCTGGAAAGGTAATTCTTATGAAAAAATATTCTGATCAACCAAAACTACACCTGTTTTCGCAAACTCCAAAGTTTCTAATAGTAAAATGCTCGGAAATATCAATTTTACCGATAAAGAACATCCTTGGTGAATATTTTCCATCGACATCATATTTTTCTTTCGTTTCTTTCGCTTCCTCTTCCTGAATATAAATCAATTTAAAATCTAAATGATATTTTATAACACTCTTAAATTTTTACTTCATCATGGACGATACCAGTACCTGACATCAATTCTTTGATGGGGCTTGCTTCCGAGGGTACAAAATACCGGAATACCAGCGTACCCGACAAAAGTTTTCAAATACCGGTCAAAATGCTACCACGAGTATCAGAATACCGGAAATATTATACGACCGATCAATACCGAAATACTCATCATTTTTCCGTCAAATACACCCTTTTTTATAAGAATAGTGTTTTTTTTGGCGGAGGGTGAAGTATTCTTTGGAATTTTTCGAATCTGAGGGTGATGTAATACTTCTACAAATCTCTTAGCTAAAAAATCAAAACAAATTGACAATGGATTTCCATAAAGAAGCAATTTCTACGTACGCTGACACGAATCATAACAAATTTGTTAGAAAGTTCAGTGATCTCTGGTGATTCATTGAGCTGCTCTTTCATGTCTAAAAAAATGATACAAAGAATCGCGTTAATATATAAATTTCACATCTTAACCATGAAAAAAATTCATCGATCGCCAATATAAGTTCTCGCCAAAATTAAAAATTTTCAGGATTTTTGCCGCTCGTCAAAATTAGTTCCTGCCAAAATAAGTTCCCTTAAGGTATCAAATTTTTATGTTCAAGTGAAATTTTCTAACAAGCATCATAGCCAAAAGGAGCGCAAACTTCATTTAGGAGAGCAGATTTCTATGATACAGTTATCAATGCTATTTACAGCTATTTATAATTCCATAATTACAAATGAATATACTACTGTCACACAGCCCCAGTGGAACTTTTTCCCAAAGCGGGGATAAATTCTATTGAAATCCCCTTGGAATATTAAGTTCTATCGTTCTGGTGATGGTTTCGGCAGTGTAATTTTTGACATTGAATTTCGAATGGGGATGAAATCAAAGTCAATAGATCTTATCAGAGTTTTTGATTGTTTCGGATTGTTTCGGGGGTATTACAATAGAAATCTCTTAGGAATTCCTCATCCCACGATGCATCGCTGTTCTAGAAAAATAAAAACACCTATAAGGAGTTTTCCAGTGAGGCTGAAATTGTAGGGTATTTTTCCCACCGGGGACGAAACTTTGGCCAAATTTTCCAGTGGGGCTTGGCTTGGGTCCCAGCGGGTCTGTGACACAGGGGTGAATAAATGGAGAAACTTACATCGAGCGAATTCACAATAGTTATTGTAGAATACGACAAGACCAATCATGTGATTCTTCTTCACTTGTTGTACTCCAACTGTATAATTGTACCATCTGATGTTGGTGCCAAAACCTAATGTAATGTTGGTAAGATAAATGAACTAGGGTAGGTAGGGAAAGATACCACTTCTGTTTCCCCTGAATTTCCCTACTTAACCTTGTCTATTCATTTTAGTTTGCGAGAAGAAAAGACATAAAGAATAATTTTTATGACGCTTAAAATGATGGTTTTTAAAATGTGGCAAAAATGTCTTAGAAACAATGTTCAATGCCAAACGTTCATTTGATGTTAGATGAACGTTACTAATAAATTTTGCGTTCCAGCAGTTTTCTGCTGCAAATCCCTGTCTAAGAGAGGGTAACAGCCTGAGAGGTACTAGGTTTGCGAGGTTACGGGTAAGTCTGAGCTAAAAATCGAAAATAGACCCTGAGAGAGAGAAAAAATTGACGTATTTAGGACCCTTAATGGAGAGACTTTTCCCCAAATTTTTGTCAATTTTGACTCGATTTTCAAAATTTTGAGGTAGACTCACCATCAGTTTTCTGCTTGGCTTCTTCTTTTGGTTGTTGCTGAGTTTGTGTTTGTTCTTGTTGAGTGTTCTGCGATTCTTGTTGAGTGTTCTGAGAATCTTGTTGTTGTTGTTGTTGTTGTTGTTGTTGTGTGTATTGGTGATCCTCTGTTCGTTCACCAAGTTTCATCTCCAAAGCTTTGTTCATGTTAGTCATCACTGGGAAAAACAGATAAAATAAGGTTATTGTTGAATATAGACATAGGTTTGGTGATTGTCATTTCGTTTCGAGAGATTCGAAAACATTAGGTTTCAAGTCGATTTGCGAAACAACCAAAAAGTGAACTGAGCATCGCCCTCAAAACGCATATTTTCGCCATAACAAACTTATAGTACACATTAAACCCAAATTTATGATTTAAAAATTTCGCCTGCATTTAATTTCGTAAGTCAGTGATCTCTTCCGATTCGCGAAATTTATTTTCGTAAAATCGAGTCGAACCTTTATGTAAGGTGAAGAATCAGAAACGGCAATTCGGATCTCTTCAATTAGGTTACCCAACTAATTATAACTGTAAGTATTGGAGATAAATAAAATTCTTACATTGGTCAACATTTCCATAAGCGTATCGTGATTTTTTGAAAGATTTTCCTTCATTGCGTAGGGATTCGTCAACTTTACCATTGCTGTCTGTAATATATAAAGAGGAGGGGTGTGTATTAAGGAAATGTGCTCATTATATTGAAAACCATATAACGGTTTCTCGTTGGTTTGAAGCAAAAGCATTTAAAATTTTAGACCAGCAGAAAGTTGTTTTTAGAGCACGGTGGCCCTGGTTCATGAATTGTACACATTTTAAGCCTCTTTGCTCAAGAGTAAGGGGGGACAATCCAGGGGAAAAATTGGCGCCCACTCCTAGGCTACTTTAAGGTCTCGACTAGTAGATGGGATCCGAATAAAAGATTGTCCGAAATTGTATCTCCAATTAATCGTAGAAATTTTAGCGAGACTAATTTTAGCGTTTTAGCGAGTTTTCCCTACTTTCGCTAAAATAAATCTCGCTAAAACACGCCGAATCGACAGATCGCTAAAATTTATCCGCGCGAAATTTCTAGTTTTATTGCCTTGATACATTTTTGTCAATACGAAGGGTTTCAGTGCAGAGAAATGCTAGAAAACGAACTCAGTCAATGATGTAATACGAATATTCGCTAAAATTTATCCACGCAAAACTTTTTGAAATCGTGATTCGCTAAAATAAATCCAAAAAAAATCAAGATTTTCCTGACGCTAATATACGCTAAAATTTCTACGATTAATTAAAAACAAGCAATTTAGAGCAATTCAGCTTATTGATAGCTGACAATATTTTTAGAATAAAAAAGCGGGGGAGGGGTTGGACCGAAAACTTTTAGAAAATTAATAACCGGGTGGGGACGTTTATTTATTTGGGACCTTAGACTACATTCGTATGAATTATTTGAGGGTTAAATTACCTAAGAAGAATATTCTTGGAATGTAGGCACCATCAACATCAAATTGATCTTCATCTGGTTCATCATCATCCTGCGAGAAAATGAAAATAAAATTTCATGTGGTACTAGGTTATTAGTGGCTGCCTATACCAAGAGTAAGGCCTAAAAGCCTGGAGCTGTCTATTGTGTAGACTAATTGGATACTAGATTTCATTTAACATGAAACATTTGGACTTGATTCCATATCTTAATTTAATAGCCCTTAATAGTTACTTAACTACCGCTATAATGAAAGAAAACATTCGATTTGCGTTTAAGAAATCGCCCCTTAAATTCGAAAGTTTATTCCATAATATACCGATCCGTCACATCTTCTGGTTTAAACTATAATTACTAAGAGTCTAACTGGTAGATTAAGGATTGTTTAACTGAAAAGACTGAATAAAATAAGAGCTAAATACATATTCCTCTATTTTAAGAAACCCCCTTCACACAGACCAGATGTAACCCCTTCCTACTGGAAAAATTAGCCAAAATATCGTTCCCAGTAGAAATTTATAGGTTAGTCCCCGCTAAAAATACTCAAATAAACAAATCCTCACTGTAAAAAATTGTGCTATTTTTTCCATTCCCACTGAATTTGCTGACTTGAAAACAATGGAATAGAAGCCCACAGTCTTAAAAACATGGGAATATCCTCATTGACTTTCAGTCTAGCATTTTTATCCTACTGGATGAAAAATCCTACCAGGTTTGTGAGAAGGTGGTGTTTCAAGTTTAGAATTTTTTTGTGTGAAAGAATCAACTTACTTCAACAGTAACCATGACAAATTTCTTGCTGAGCTCAGCAAATTCTTTACTTCTTTGAATTCTTGGTTTGAGAGCTGAAATAGTAATAAATTTGAAATCCATTTCTCATTTGATGTTATTACAATGCTTTTTAAGTGTTGGGTTGTTGTTTGAACAAACGATTCAGGCATATTGTAGAATTGTGAAATAAACAGTCCATGAAAATCTGACTTGTTAGAAAAATCTTAGAGACCACAGTGTTGTACATGTACAGTACAGTCTCAATAATTTGAACCTCTATAACTCAATATCTCGAAATTAATTTGGAGATTCCACTGTAATTTCCTCAACTGGAACAAATTCTTTGTTCTCTGTGTGTGTTCGATTTATGGAGATTCCACTATAATTGGTGACATATTTGTTGCTTATAAAGGGGGGAGATTTGTAATACCTTTACAAGCACCACAATAAGATTTGGTGATGATTAACATCATTGGCTTCTTCCTATGATGAAAAATAATGAAATCCTAAATAAGACCGGACTGCATAAAAAGATGAAGTTTTTTATATCAACGAACATTCTCATTGGTCACTGAGACAGGGGTGTTTCTCAAAAAGTAAGCTTGAACGCTGAAAACATAAAGCAATCGTGTTTTTCAGTTATCTGTACACAGACCCAATTTCTACGGCTAATTTCAAGATTCATCCCCGTAGAGGTACTACGAAGCGATAAACGTGAGATACACTCTGGTACCGAGTAGTTCTTCAGTAAAACGCTGGATTTTAAAAATGTATATATTGGTTCTGCTCAAAAAGCTATCACATGATTGTGATGGAAAAGACTGGAAACGAGAATAACTTACAAAGTTTTAACAAGTTGTAATCCTTTTTTGTAAGTAACCCATTTGATGTGTTTTCCAAGATCTAAAATAGCAAAAGATATCCAAGTCAATTAGAAAAGCAAAGCTCCCCGTTATTATGATAAAATCTTATATCTACCAGTAGGCCAGTGAAAAAAATGAATCCGGGGGGGGGAAGCAGTCAGGCAAATTGACCGACGGGTATGTGCAGCGATTTAGGGTATATTTTTCAAGAAAGCATAAATGCACTCACTGTAAGGGTATAATTTTCGATAAACGCACTTTAAGGGTGGAAATTTCTGCAAAAATCCAGGAAAAATTGCAAATTTTTGCTTGAAAATTCTGATTTATTTTTGCTTGAAAGATTTGAAAATTTGAGAAGAATGCAGTTAAGGGTTTGAACTTCTCCGATTTTTTGCTTCACTGTAAAGGTGCAATTCTAAAAGCCAATTTTTCGTTGAACATACCATCAGTTGGCAAACCTAGTACTACCCACCGGGAAATGAATCCAAGTTGATTATGCGACAAGCTGATATGAAGGTAGTGCAATTTCTTTGTTTCCCTTCCTTGACCTAAGGTATTATGCTGGATGGATAAAATTCCAAGGAGATTGTCTTACCATTGTCTTTGACGTTTTGAGCTTCGGTGATATTTCCAATGACTCGGTCCATTGATGCGCGGACTATTATAAGATAATGTTGAAAAGTTAACGTTTCAATCTTATTTGTAAACTAAAATACAATGCCAATACTCAATTTCGGGTGACAACTATCCAAAATAATTATTTTAGATTTGTCGCTAATCCCACATAGTGGAGTACAGTCTAAGATTAGAGTTGGTGAGAGACATTGTAGATAGAGTTGATATTTCGTTGATATCCCAAGTAATCTAAGGCCTTTTAGCGTTCATCTACAAAGCGACCGGCAATCGCCCTGTTAAATGGAACTTTATTTTAAAAACATTTTTAATTCTTACTTTCTTTTCCTGAACCATAATAATGAAGAACATGTTTATGTTTTGTTCCATAATTCAATTCTTCTTCAATCAAATCACCATCGCTGTCTGAAATGTAGAGATCGCATAAATTTCCAGTTAAGATTAATAAACAGTTAATGTCCTTCTTATGTATATCACAAGATTCGAAAATACAATACAAACGAGATAACCGATTTTTTCTTACCAATAAATAATATTTTGGGATAGTATTCTCCATCAGCTCTGTATTTATCACTTTCTTTCACAATGTCATCTTCCTAAAATACCGAGGATGAGGCGATGTTAATACGTTTTTTCTATAAGAACCTGAGCATTAGCTTTTCTCTTCTTTTCAATATTTTAAGTCTTGTGTTCTAATCAAAAAGCGTGTAATTTCCCGATAGATTGACGTCATTATACCGTGACCGAGAGAAACGAGATGATGGGATGAACAAATAAAGTAATTTTGTTAATGTTTCCTTTTTGAAAGAAATCCAGGAATTTCTGGTTAGATATATACATACGTCAGTATTAATCATGATGAACTTGTCCGCTACTTCTTTGATCTCATCTGAAGCTGCGAATGATGGTTTCAATCCTACAAATCACAAGAAACATTAGATTATAAATAAATAAAAGACAAACTTCTAAATCTTCCCTACACCCGAAATCTTCAGAAATATCAAAATTCATCACTGTACTACGACTACGTTATGCGTGAAGTAGAAGACTCTGGTAGAGGGTAATAATCCATAATTAGGCCAAAGTTTAAGATTAGCAAAATGCTTATATAAATGCTGAATAGTTTATTTAGAGGGATCTTTTGAAAGATGTAAGATTTTCTTACGTTGGCAAGCACCACACCAGTCTTGATGGAAAACAGCAAGAATTGGCTTATTCCTGGAAACAAAATCGATTTTTTGGTATGATTAAAAGAAAATACCTGCGAAAGAACACTCTCAACAGCTCTCAAACAAAGCTAGAAGTTCTACATAGGTTTTTTAAAGTTGATTGGAAGAAGCAGTTGTTTTAAAATACTCGTATCTCTTCTTCAAAGATACATGAACCTTTTTGAGAATAAAAAACACGCGACTGAAACGAGCTTTTCCCCGACAAGGCAAAATCTCTATCTGGCTCTGACTGACATAGGATAATTAAAAGATTTACTGTGGAATTTCGAAGTAATTCACGACGACGTTAATAAGTTGCATGTTTTTCAATAAAGTCGCCCTCCCCCCCCCAAAAAAAAAAAAAAATTATATCTATTTCACCAACTTACTGTTGTTTTGCAGCCGCCAAGCCTGAGGTCCACTCATACCACACATAGTCTTTACCGAAACCACTATCCAAGAACTGGTGCTCCAAACATACTTCCATACTGATCAAAACTGTATCGAGAACAAGAAATAGCAGTTTCAAAAAATATAATCGCATCCTCAAAGATTTGGTGGAGCCCTCTACCCACTGGAAAAATACGTCAAAAAATTCATGAAATTTTCACGGAAAAAGCATTGGAGCATCTCATTTGATAAAGACACTATCGGATGATTAAAATGAGATTTTCCACGAGCCATATTGATATTCAACGCTTTTACTTCATCCTCGCTAAGGCTGGCTAAGAGATCACCGGGTTACTGAGACAGGGGATGTAACAATGCATCGTACATCAAAGGGCAAAAACTGGATGTACAACTGATAGCATTTAATAGCTTTGAATATAATTTTCCTGAAATATACCAATAATTTTTTCTAAAAACTTTTTGGCGACGGAAACTTAAATTCTATCTTATTGCAATCGCAACGCAACAGTAAAAAGATGAACTTACCATCAGAAACTTTTTTGTAGAAGTATTTTGTTTTATCGGATTTCTTATTCTTGTTGTCCAATTCCCGCATCATGACACCATTGTGATCTAGGGGGATAATTAATATTTCTTAGGATATGATGTAGAGGTTCGAGTTATATTACTTGGATTAATTTTAACAAGATTCAATCTTGTGTTTTCGCAAATTTTCGTGTTTTTTTTTTCGAAAATAAAACTCGCGAAATTAATAAAAAACACATAGTTTGAGGAAAATTGGCGCGTATTCAGGGTAATTTTAATTAATTCTTGGCTAAATCTCAAATATTTGAAAATGCTGATTTGAAAAAAAAATTGTATATGCGGTAAAGTGAAAAGCATGCAGGGATCCCCGAATAGTTTAAGTTCAAGCAAAACCTATCTGAGGAATGTTGACAGCCAAGAAGACGAACCAAAGAAAAGAGATGAAAATATAAAAGTTTTGATAAAAAGGTCGAATATACTTACTAATGAATACGATTTTAGGGACATATTTTCCTTCGCTTTTATATGCACCCAATTTGCCAATCTCTTTATCTTCAGCTTTTGCCAGTAGGAATTTCTTGCTTTGTTCAACAAACTCACTGGACGCTTCGAAATCTTCGATCAGTTCTTAAAAATTATTTGATAATATATAAGATTAAGAATCATAAGGGGTTAATAAATCCATCCTTGTCCGGGGGTGCTGAAAAAAGGCGGTTCAGGGGATCGGTACCTTTTGCTAAAAGAGAAATCGTCCAAACGTGAGCGGTAGTTTTATAAAGGGAGTGAGTGGTACAGACCCCTCTACATACGTAACGGAGAAAGGAAATAAAATTTACAAATTTCTGGACTTATTTGACCTTTGAGAACTTTCTCTTCAACTTTTACTTGAAGATCTTTTAGAAAAGAATTTGTTAAAAAGAGGTCACAGTTCAAGAAATGCAATACATCAATGGTAGACTTACTTTTGCAGGGTTTACATTTAGAACGAGTACTCAACAATAAGATTGGAAGCGTCCTAAAACCGAAAGAAATTCATAAGTTACAGATGATTTAGTACAGTACAGACCATGGTCCGACTAGAAAGTTAATAGGCTTCTAAATACTAAAAAACTAACAGGTGTAGAACTTCAGACGACTTTTATATAAGTGTCAAACTCAGCATTCTAAGGATCGAAAAAGATGTAACATTTTGTCAGAGAAGACAAAATTAAAATTGATAAAACATCACATTCATCTTACTTTTCTTTAGCTTGGGATAATGCATCATCAAGTTTCAGCCATGTCAATTCTGAAAAAATAAGAACAGTATTTTATAACGATAATATCTCCAAATTGAAAGCGTAACCGATACAATTAGATACGAACATGATGATACATAATAAAATGGATTTCCATTAATCTGACTTTCCTAAAACAATAGTCTTTTGTAGATATAAGTTCTCGAATGCCTTGAAAATACTTTTAAAAATTCGAATCTCACGAAATATCGAATAAATAATAAGATTTCCCGAATTATTAGTCCGAATAGCCAATATCAAATTGTATGAAATACAAGGAGTTCTACATACCTGATGCTGATGTAGCAACAATCGAAAACAAGAACCAAAGGGCCCACATTCTTCACTGTGTGTACCTGAAAGAACGAACTGCCCGGTACAAATGAAAATGAAGAAGTGAAGAAGAGGTCTTTCTTCTTCAAGAGCCAAGAACTAAAGAAGCAAATGAGTATGAAATGTAACAAAAGAAATCTTTGTATACGTAACAAAAAGAATTGCGCCTAAAATATTGAAGAAGAAGAGCATACGTAACAAACGCACTTTTATTCTGAAGATGTGTTTGAAATCTTTTGTTTGAGTTCTTTGTTTGTTATTGTTTAAGAACCTGCACGCCAGACTGTTTATGGAAGAGTATGTAATAAACGCACGTTCAGATATTTAATCTGTGTGTTTTTCATACAGAAATCCCTTCTTTTTTTTCAAACTACACGTTTTTTGATAAGAACATAAGACTTCGATGGCCAAAATGTTAAGAACAAGTTAAGAAAATTTTAAGGCATTGTGGACTTTAAAACACCCGATTTCTTTGGAAAAAAATCTTTTATAAGAATATGTACTCTATTAGAATATTCATAATAATATTGGCCAAAAAATTAGAAATGTAGAATCGGCAACTGAACCTATGAATGCCAACTTTCGTACCATATATTTGCTTGAGGAGTCTGCTAAATTGCGTGGGTTGCGTGGGTGCGTGGGTCAATATTTTTGCGTGGGTTAATATTTTTGCGTGGGTCATTTTTTTGCGTGGGTGCGTGGGTCAAAGTATTTTTTGCGTGGGTCAAATTTTTTGCGTGGGTCAAAATTTTTGCGTGGGTCAAAATTTTTGCGTGGGTCATTATTTTTTTGCGTGGGTCAATTTGTTTTGCGTGGGTAAAAAATTTTGCGTGGGTCATATTTTTTGCGTGGGTCATAATTTTTTGCATGGGTCATTATTTTTTTGCGTGGGTCATATTTTTTTGCATGGGTCATTATTTTTTGCGTGGGTCAAAGTTTTTAAGTGGGTCACTATTTTTTTGGTGATTTTTTAGCTAACTCGATTTTTTTACCAAATTAAAACTTTCGAGTTAGCTAAGACGTTTTTTTCGTCAAATTAAAATTTTCAAGTTATCTTATACAAGAATGTGTTGTGTATATATCTACGAAAACTAAACAAAAGCACACAGTTTTTATGTAGTAACGCCTTGTGGTTTATTTTACATAGCTGCACTTATTTACTATAACATTATACAGAATCAACACACACCCGTCTAATTTTTGTAGACACACTTCAGGATCACACTTTTGAATTTTAGCATGCTATATTTCAGGATTCCAGTGTCATGGTAATAAACACTATAAGTTTAATTTTTTCCTCCCTTTTCTGTTGCTTTGAATAAAAGTACAGCGTCTTTATTTCGTCCAATTTTTTAAATTGGCCTTTAATGTACTTAAATCAAAGAAATTACAAGTGGGGTGGACGAAATAAATTGACAACGATTAAATTGTTTAGTAATCGGTCGCCTAATGAATATAACTTTTGTAGAAAACTTTTCAGACTTTGTCGCCATTTGCTTTGTTCTTTAACACTCAAATGAAACCCAAAAGATTAAAGCGTGCTATAAGAAGCTTTAAAGCTTCTAAAAAGATTCTATAAAGCTTCCTCTTATAAAAAGACAGCTACAGCTATGCAAAATAAACCAAAACGTGTTATGTAAAACACATCCAACATTTTGGATGTGACCAGTTCGAATTTCA
Source organism: Clytia hemisphaerica (assembly GCF_902728285.1). Lineage (NCBI taxonomy): Eukaryota > Metazoa > Cnidaria > Hydrozoa > Leptothecata > Clytiidae > Clytia > Clytia hemisphaerica. The sequence goes on from NW_027104185.1 coordinate 243,673, forward strand.
AGGGAAGGCATTTTTTCGAATTACAGAGAGAATTTTGACCCACGCAAAAATTTTGACCCACGCAAAAAATAATGACCCACGCAAAAAATATGACCCACGCAAAAGATATGACCCACGCAAAAATAATGACCCACGCAAAAAATTTGACCCACGCAAAAAATTTGACCCACGCAAAAAATTTGACCCACGCAAAATTTTTGACCCACGCAAAAAATATTTTGACCCACGCACCCACGCAAAAAAATGACCCACGCAAAAATATCGACCCACGCACCCACGCAACCCACGCAATTTAGCAGACTCTTTGCTTGAGGTATGCATTACATTTTAAACTTAAAATGTGTTTGAATATTATAAGACGAATTTTTACCAAATTTTTACGATGAAATAGAAAAACAACATTGTTATAGAAAGAGAGTGTGAAGAATAATGTTGAAGTAACCCTTGATCGAATCGGAAATAAACTAAACAAAATAATCAAAAGTAAAACAACAGTCTTCTTCTGCACTGTGACGTTTCATAAAACATTCCAAACAAAGACTTTTTATTCAGCATGATGTGGTTGCAACGCGAAATTTTAATACATGTTTTTTCCTAAAGAATAACGCGTTTATAAAGCATATGCAGGCTCAGTTTTGGCTCCTAAACAATGGCTCTATTGTTTGAGAAAAATAGAATGCTTAGCATAATGCAAGCCTGATGGTGTGGTTTGGTATCAGATGCTCTGAGATGCTGCCATAGCCATGTCAAGAATATAAAAGTTTTACATGATAATCCGAAAAATTATTTAAGCTAGCGGACACTTCAGCACCTAAAATCATCAAGGTAAAAGACATGGAAAAACAGTAAATATCTTCCAAAAATAATAAACACCAAAAAGTCAAATTCATAAAATAAATATTGATATTTTTCATTAAAATCACACTCTTTGTTTCAAAATATACAAAAAAAATAATCCCAAATTTTCATTATAACATTATTCGACTATTTACAGTGCTTAAACTTTGAAATTATAAAAAATACTCGGTAGTAAACAACCATAATAACTTGAAAAACATTCAAAGAGAAACTACAACTTTTTATACCGCTTTCCTCATTTCCTCTCGATGGAGAGAATACAGCGGTAGCACCGGACGCGAAATGTCCGGTGTCAAATGAGAAAACTTTTTACTACTGGACAATCGAAACACCGGAAAGGTTGTAAATCGGTCCGGTGCGCGATAAAACATAGTCTAACGTGCGCAACGCACTGGGCTCAACTTCAGTGGCTTCAAATCATTCATAGGCCCAATTGTAGACCCCCAGATATTCACCCAATGAACAAGTGTGCCAAATTTCAACCAAACCCGATCATTTTGGAGGCCTGTAGACTGCTCCAAAGCTTTAGCCTCGTTTTGGCAAAAAACTCGTTCCCAGGCCCCAAAAATCAAAATTTTTGAAAAATGCGAAGAGCACCCCCAGATATTCACCCAAGGAACAAGTGTGCAAAATTTCAGCCAAATCGAACAATTTTTGAAGTCTCCAGGCTGCCCCAAAGTTTTAGCCTCGTTTTGGCGAAAAACTCGTGCCTAAGCCCCAAAAATCAAAATTTTCAAAAAAAGAAAAAAAAAAAAACGCCCCCAGATATTCAACCAAGGAACAAGTGTGCAAAATTTCAGCCAAATCCAAGCATTTTTGAAGTCTCCAGGCTGCCCTAAAGTTTTAGCCTCGTTTTGGCGAAAAACTCGTGCCTAGGTCCCAAAAATCAAAATTTTCAAAAAAGAAAAAAAACACCCCCAATATTGACCAAAGGAACAAGTGTGCAAATTTCAGCTTTTTGAAGGTCTCCCAGGCTGCCATAAAGTTTAGCCTCGTTTTGGCGAAAAACTCGTCCCCAGACCCCAAAAATCAAAATTTCAAAAAAAAGAAAAAAACACCCCCAGATATTCACCCAAGGAACAAGTGCGCAAAAAATTCAGCCAATCCAAGCATTTTTGAAGTCTCCAGGCTGCCCTAAAGTTTTAGCCTCGTTTTGGCGAAAAACTCGTCCCCAGGCCTCAAAAATCAAAATTTTCAAAAAAAGAAAAAAACACCCCCAGATATTCACCCAAGGAACAAGTGTGCAAAATTTCAGCCAAATCCAAGCATTTTTGAAGTCTACAGGCTGCCCTAAAGTTTTTGTGACAGACAGACACACACACAGACAGACAGACAGACATTGTCAGATTGTAGCTCAACTGAAGTTGAGAACTAAAGAAAAAAGGCCGATGTCAAGAATTCGCCGATTGTAAGACACCAGACAAACACCGGCCAGTTTTGTCCGGTGTAATTTAATAATACTTTTTGACATCGGACAGAAACACCGTACAACTGGTGCGTTGACAGGGTCGATGATGAATAAAGTTTTTAAAAAAACGGCGTCTCGTTTTCCCGAAAAATTTTCCCATATCACTCAAAATTTTTCATCAGTACTTGAACGAACCCCTTAGAAGGCTTATTTAAATAAGTGATTGAAGTTTAAGTCCTGTAGTATTGACCCATGTTTGCCTGTTAACCAAGAAGATGAGCGCAAAGCGCACCAAAACCGTGCGCAGCGTGGTCCTGAAGTAACGTTTAAAAGTTACAGAGGTAAATTCAACTTTTTCCCCTTTTTTTTACGCACATTACTTTTTTATGAGCTCATTTCCAAGCAGAAATCATTAAAGCCAAAAGAATCAACCACAGCAGCTCCTTTGGCCTTAGACACCTTCAGGCTGCCAGGTAAAGTGTAAAAAATCATTTTGGAGATTTTCTCCACTACTCAACTCCTTAATGGTGATCTAGAATCATCCTTATCAAGAAAAACAGAACATGCTCTTTACCAACAATAAACCAATGGTTCAATGGTTTTATACAACACACTATGTCAACTTTACTCTGTTCGGCTGTTGACTGTTTGTGGCGGATTTAGCATGAAGGCGCGCTGCTTTTTCACGTGTTTTCTCAAGTTCCTTCCAACGCATCTCTTCCAGTTTTTCCTAAAAATATACGATGATTTTCACCAGAATCATTTCTTCATACAGCCTAAAATTATGGAAATTCGTGGAACATTCTACTTTATTCAACATTGCACTCTTCTTTTTATAAGAACCAGTAGAATCTTGTTGGTTTTTACTTTTTGGCACCTTGAGGCTCAAATTGTTCTTATCATGTTCTTATTTATAGACAAAATTCAGGTATTTTAGGCTCTTCACCAGATTATAGTATTTTAACCCTGAAATTCTACTAAATTCAGAAATTCCTCATCGCTCTTATAAAAGAAATTAAATGCATCTAAAACTTCAATTTTCGGCAGTTGTGAGGTTCCATATGACATTTCATACCTTTTGTTTGTTGAGCTGAATGTGCTTGCTTCTTGTTGGTTTTGGAGGGCTGATTTGACGAAGTTTTTCACGTTCTGTAAGGAAAAGTGAACATATTGGAGGGCTTAGTCAGCAAACACGTTTTTTTTGTAGCAAACTATATAAGAACATAGAGCTTTGATGGCCAAAATATCAAGAGCAAGTTAAGAACATTTCAAGGCTTTGCAGATTCTAACAACTGATTTCTTAAAATGTACGAAAATACTCAGTAGCGAAAATAATAGCACGTTAAAAAATTTTTAGGCTTAAACTCAAACATTTAAGAACATCCGAAGGCTTTAAAATTATGGATGTTCTTATATAAAAAAACGTGTACCATTGGTATCAAATGTCCCACTTCCTGTGTACACGTACACGGACGCAGGTGGGCCTTTTGTCAAGCTGTAAACAAGCACGGTCTAAATGAGAGCAGCTCCTGGGCAAGATTAAAATGGTTCTTATAAACAGCGTATATCAGAAAAAAAGGGGGGAAATAAATATTAAAGTAAATTTACACGTTTTTTATAAGAACAAAGCATCTAAGAGCATAACGTTTCGATGGCCAAAATATCAAGAACAAGTTAAGAGCATTTTAAGGCTTAACGGACTATAAAACACGAGACAAAAATTTACAAAAATCCTCAAAAATGGTGAAAATAATAATTTTTAATATTAATGAAACATTTCTAGGCTGAAAACTCAAAAAGTTAAAAACATCCTCCGAAAACTTCAAAATTTAGAATGCTCTTATAAAAAAACATGTACATAAATCTCTATAAAAAACTTAAATTCAACTTTATTATTCAACTCAAAGACGAATCAGAAAGTAAATCATAAATCAAAAGGAGAATCATGAATAAATAAGAGAGAGAAAGAAAAACAGAACGAAATTTGATTCGATTTTTTTTTCATTCACATCGTAAGAGAAGGCTTGAGTGAACAGAACTAAAAAGAAGGCTTCTGACTGAGATTTTTTTCCCAAGATTTCAAAAAGATGGAATATCAAAATAACGAGACATTTGAAATTTACAGACAAAATCACAATGATAATCAAAGTGGAGAAATTATTCAGCTCGCAAATGGTGAAATCGTACATCAAGTGAATTGTCCAAGTTTTTTAGAAGACAAGAAAATCATAATTGTTGAGCAAAATAATCCATCGAATATAGTCGCAGTGGAAAAGAAGACAAACAAAACTGAAAAGTTAGCTAAATGTAACAAAATTGCTGTTCCAGAAAAGTTATGGCGAATATTACCCGAACGGGGACAGTATGTTTTCGAGATAATGAAATTTGCCGGTTTCAACGATTTAAATGCCATTCTAGAATTAAGAGATAAAGATAAAAGACGAGAAATGTTTCAGTTCGCGGTGGACATGATAGACCAAGTAGACGATAGAGAAAAGATGTTTGGGATGTTTGAACAATGTCCAGAGAAAGTTCAAGTTTTGCCAGGCCATGAAACGATATTTACTACTTTCTTAGAAGAATGTGAGAAACTCTTACTTAGAAAAAGAGCTGACGCAATCAACGTCAATAAAGGGAAGAGGAAAGAACTCTCGGGCACAGCCTCCACTCCAAAGAGAAGGAAACAAACCGAAGAAACGATAGAAATGATTGTTCATAGACTTGATAAATGGATGCAGAAAAATGGATACAAAGAGATTTATTCAATCACTGAGACAGAGGATGGAATAAAACACTTCCAGTGCTTGAATTGTCAGCGAGAGATCAAATTGAGCAAACATAACGAGGGAAACAGTGTGTTGTCGAATGTGCATCGACATTATAAGAGCCATGAGTGTGTTAAACACAAAGTTAAGACAAGTGGGGCCAACTCATTTGAAGGCTGATTGGGGAGCCGATTGATATATACTGTATGTAGTGCAAAGATGAGATACACAATGTATGTTTTTTGTGCAAAGAAAATGATGCGTGAACGTAATCTCGACTACCAGTTATTTGCGTGCCTTGTCTTATTTCACATAGTGAAGTTTTCAGACATTGGGGCTCAGTTGACTTTTTTTTAATTTTGAATTTCCTCGCCCTAATAATTCCCAAAAATTTGATGATGATATTCGTACATACCTGCCCTTTTTGCAGACAATCGTTCTTGCATACCCAGAACTTTGGGATCTTTGATTTCTCGTTTTGTTGGTGAGCGCCTTTCTTCTTGTCTATAAAATTTTCAATTGAAAGTCAGATATATAACTACCGATGATTACTGTAAATATCCAGAAAACAAATTATAGTTTAAAAAAATCAAACTTTGTCAAGTTTTTAAAACATAATAAATATTCTTAGATGGATTCCCCCCTCTTAAAGTCTTAGTTAGAAAGATTTCCACTTTCAAATATCTTTACTGTAATGTTTCGATGGCTTTTGAGACATTCTAAGCCTACACCTTTACATGACAAGACATGCGTTACAAGTCCAACTTGAATGGATTATTTACACAACTCTTACTTCATAGCAGCCTCTCTTTCTTTGCGAGCTCTTCGTTGTGCTATCGATTCAAGAGTATCCATCAAATATTGGTTCTTGTCCTAACAATTACATAAACAAATTGTCTATCCTAGTCAAAGGTATTTTTTACGATATAGAAAGGAGACGCATCTATTATGCTGACAAAGCAGACTAAAAAATCAACGCAGCGCCGGAGTGACAAAAGGTTGTTCTATCGGTCGTTTGAAAATGCTGTGTAAGCAAATGGTAGAAGATATACGTTAAATGATTTCTTTTAAATATTGTTATAGAAGAATATTTTGATGAGCTCTATTTCACTTTCAAGACTTTCAAGTCATTAACAAACTACAATATTGTAAAAACTTTAAGTTTCAGGAGTTATACTTAAGAAAATCGGAAATCAGTGATCCAAATCAGTATAAACTGGACGTTGCCGTGCATAACAAAAGCTGTGAATCATAAGACAAATACAAAAAATCCCACCACTTTATTTTGAATAATTTCTTGTCTCTTCTTTTCTTCATCTTCTTTTTCTTGAACTTTCAAAATACCCAAACGTTCTCGTAACTTTGAAAGAAAGAAAAAAAAGCATATAAAGCAATGATTAGACGATCAAGAAACCAGCAAAAAAATAATTCGAAAATAGATTACTCAATAGAAATTTGAAGTTTATCAGGAATTAGAAGTTTGTAGCGACATGACAACTTTCTCCAAGGCAAATGTGTCAAGTTTTTTAGATGTCAATTTTAAAATACCTCAGCAACGGACATTTCTCCAAGGAGACCGATACCAGAGCTCTCCGTCAGGTCAACTTGCTAGAAAAAGAAAAAGAGAAGAAAATAGTTAAATCATAGATACATGTTTTTTTTATAAGCATATAAAACAGGCTCAAAGATGCTTAAGCCGAAAGCTTAATAAGGCTGAAAAAATGCTTTAGGGATATATGTATATATCCTAACATAAATTTTTCGAGGATGCTTACAAAAGATAATGAATCAGGCTCAAAATATGCTTAAATTTACCTATAGAAGTTAAGTAGAGTTAATACCCATATAACAAACGAAAGTGGGGAAAGAGGGAAACAAAATTGAAACAGATTTTTGGTTTAGTTTTCGATTTGCTTTGCAATGGCTTCACAAAAAAATAAAGTAGCTATTACTACAAAGTAGCTTATACTTTTTTCATATGCTCGAGGTAATGCTTAGCATATGCTTAATTTTTCCCCATATATGAGCCTAGATATGCTTACAAGTGCAATGCTTATAAAAAAAAACATTGTGATTGATCTCTCATGAATTAAAGAAGTGATCATGAATCCCAAAGAATGTATATTGCACAATAAAGAAAGGTTGGATTATCACAAAAGAATTCAATGAATCGACTCGATTTAAATGACAACAAGTGCAAAAAAGTTCTGATTACTTTGCATCTGATACGTGGTACACTTTCGATGGCTCGAATTTTTGCAATCAATGCAATCTTCTCCCTCATTTCAATCTCAGCCTACAAAGATGAAGAAAATATAAGTATTAAGCTTGATGATATATGGATGATTCCCAATGTTCATGTTGAATGGTGTCAATTTCGCTCAAAACAACTTTGTTTCTTGGGATTTTCTCCTGAGAACTGATGAACAATCACATTGTTCGGCCATTCCAAGGGAAGGGATACGTTACATTACATTTTTGACTGGATACGGCAAGTAGCGACCTAGGAGCACCACAACCCATGCACCATCTCATAGCACCCATAGAGACGGTTCAGTGAAGTATAAACTCTTATTGTTGTTGACAACTTCTCAGAATACACCTCATGGTAAATATTATAAAATAAATATAACACATATCTACGTTTGTAGATGAATTGGGAAAGAAAGACTGTCATTGCAAGAACAGTGAAACAAACCTCTTCCAACGCTTTTCTCATGAGTGCTTTACTTTCGTTCGTCACTTGTTCAACTGTATAATGAGAAAGAAAATGAGGAAGTGCAGATAAATGGGGTTTGTGTGTCCTTTGATTGATGATTTAGTTGGTGATTGGCGCACCCTTTTTTGAAAAGGCCGATAGCAGAGGTCATCCTTAGAGTGAGCGATCAATTAAACAGTCAACCAAATCTTTTAAATAGAACTCGAAAAGAGTAGTGCAGTCTAGATGTGCAAAGAGTCATTAACATTGCGCACAAAGGCGTAAAAGTATGAAACTTTACACAATTTGTAGTTTAGGGGTCAAAAATGGATTTAGATCTCAGACCCAAAAAAATTGGCACCTGTATGTGTATTTTACAGACAAGAACAGGCTTCCAGGTTATTTTTCATGCCAGTTCAGAAAAACATTGCATACCTATGCTTTGTTTGTACTTTTTGAGTTTGACTTTCGCTTCTTTTGCATTCTCGTGACCTTCCATGATATCCTCAACTAACATTCTAAAAACCATGAAAAGAATTTGAATAATGTACAATGACACCTGATAAAGACTTTTCTTGGACTGATGCACAATTCATTAAAGAGGTTTTTCTCATACTTCTTTCATTTTATACATTGAATTATCAACCAATTTGTTGTCATTTGACGAGTAATCGGCACACAAAAAATCACCTCATGTCTTGTTGCTTTTGAAATTTCTGTTTCAAAAATTCGTCCATCATTTCTCTAGTCTAAGGAGATAAAAACGATAAAAAGGAGTTAATATAAGAAAATTTGTATAACGATAGCTTAAAGGTTGGTTTAAAAAGCCCTTTTTTAATGATACCTTAGGGACGTAATTCAGTGTGATGAGACAGTGAAATATTCAAAATAGTTTAAAAAATAACTCAAATATGAAAATAAATCAAATTTTATAAGGAGGATGGATTACCTCTTTTTTAATACTCTGTACTTTCTTTCGATTTTCATCAACCAGTGATTGTCTGGCAAGAATGGCTTCCTCATAACTCAATTGACCAGAAATTCTGTTTGCTTCAATCTCTGCCAGTTTCTCTTCCAAGTCCTTTCTTCTCATATCTTGTTGCCATGACAAAAATTCAGATGCATCTCGACCACCTAGAAAGATCAAAGCAAAGGTGAAAAATAACAAACACAAGTGGTACTTTTATGGACCTACCTGGTTATGCATTTAACACATATATAATTGATATCTACGTAAGCATGACCGTTAAACAATCATTCAGAACACAAATAGTGACGATCTATTAAAATTAGTTGTTTGTTTCTTATAAAAAAAAAACGTTTAGAAACCAAAATTTCATACTCTTGAAATATTCTTTTATATTCAAGACTTCGTGAGCAAAAAAACATATCTCATCAAGAAATTGAGCAATTTGGCTAAGAACATTGATGTATGCTTATTAATAGTGATTCTTATAGGTCAGTGTTTTTTACACTTTTGGCAAAAACGTGAAAACTATAATTTTCGTCAAAAACGGTTTTTTCAGTCTAAAATCACGATTCTTGAGTATTTTGGGATAAAAACTTCCAATAAGTTAAGAATTATAATTTCAAATCTGTTGAAATTTTTTCCTCGAGCAATACTTGATGAGATATTCCAAAAAATTAGATTTTGTGTTTTTCTCATTTGAAATTGTTATATACAAATTTCAAAGTTCTAAATACGATTTCCTTACACCTTCATCCCTGATTTCGAAAAACACAAGCGAAGAGCACTTTTTTATTGCTTATTCCGTCACAATAGTCAGTTAAAGCTAAACATAAATTTTTAAGGTTTTATCAAATGATTTTGAGTCCTATAACATCTAAACTTGGTGGAAAGTCTGCTGAGTCGTACAAGATTACCCTAGAAAGTTTTTAGAATGATATTCCAACCCTTACAGAGTCAATAAGTATTTGAAATTCCATTTAACTTGGACTATATGGAAGCAAAATTATTTAACCATATCGATTATCGAACAAAGAAAGAATTTTTAGCATGAACTCATAATACATATCAAGATAAAGTTAACGAATTTTAACAATGAATACTAATGAAATAATCTAAAGGAGCTGAGAAAGATTAATATTCCAACAAGAAATATCAGAAAAACCTAACCATAGTAACCTCTTTGAGCTTCTTCGGACTATTCCCAGTTTGAAAAGCTTAAAAACATAATAAGTATCAAGAACTCGATAAATTGTAGAAGTAAGATTTTTCTAGAGTTCAGAAGGATGAAATATTCCGTTTTTAAGGTATGTGTACACCCTTTTTCCGATTTTTTGTCAAAAAAATTTTTTTCAGTCAAAGTGGAAGAAAAGTTACTGGATTTCATTTTGGTAAAATCGCGATCTTAAAATCTTTTTTAGATCCAGAGTTATAACCATTTAAATTTCAAAACAAAGTTCGTCTTATGATGGATTATTTTATACTCAAATAATTGTCTCTTTCGGAAACAACAAAGACAAAAGAGAGAATTCAGCTGATGTTTATTCTCACCTCTATTGAATAGTAATATTTTTGACACATTTCACTGATTACTCAAATTAACAGCAATCATCTCGTTAAAAATTTCAAATTGATGTAGAAAAAAACGAAATTTTACCACACCATACTAGTTTTAACGAGGTTAAAGTCACCCATAGCATTTAGCTATGAACTTATTTTTTTTTTTATATTTTCGGCAAAGAATTGAACTAAAAAAATGTCTTAGGATTTTTTTTCTAATCGAGTTAAAGCTTCACAATTTCAGGTTAAGTGGAAAAAAACTCGAGAAATGAATGATTTTTTTTTTTCCAAATTTTAACAATTTTTAAGTTTTCTCGAGTTAAAGTCGATCCAAAAAAAAAATCCTAAGACATTTTTTTGGTTCAATCTATTGGGAACATAGTATCGAAATTATTTTTTCAAATTTCAAAAGCTATGGGTGACTTTAACTTCTTTGAAGTAGGTAAGGTTAAAATTCTTAAGATTTTAATTATATCCTGCCCAGTTTTTTAAATTCAGCTGAAACTTTTACCATTAGAAAGAGAATATTATTGGCTTTCAGAAAATATATACTTTTGATGTATAAAAATTTGTTGTTCTAAAGATATGATCAATTAAAGAGAATGTGTCAAGGAAGGTGAACACATACCTTAAAGGGTTACCTAGTTCTATTAATGCAAAGAAGTCGAAGTCTACCAGTCACCCAAGCAATGTAACATTTCGAATTCCAACAAAAATATATATTATATTTTCTGGCATTTTTCAAAAGTTTCATGGAATAAATAATCTTTGCACGCTCTAAACTACAATACTTTCGATGAAAAGTTTCTTTGTCATACTATGAAACAAGTCTGTAAAAAGGAGCACTTTTGAACGAGAAGCTCAGATTATGGATTATAACTTGACATGAACGTAAAGATGCTTCTGGGTAATTTATTTCGTATTTTTTTTAACACAAGAACTATCTAGGAATATATCAATCTTAGAAGGCTCTCTATCACAAGTAACGCTTTATCAAGTGATTATCTAACCTTCTCTTCGAAAGGATTTGATGAAAACATTCGAATGTAGCAAGTCATTTAGGATGAATCATTCCATCCGTGACATGCATGATTTTTTGTAAATTTGGAATATGTCATTCTAGAGAGCTCCAAATGAATTTATATCTTACCCTACGGATAAAGCAGGCTTTTTACTATCAGGTGGTGTAAAATTATTCTTTACAAAAAGATACTTCTGAAATGAGACCTTTTCTACCAAACTAATAAAAAAAGAGTACCATGATAAGGGGTTATGCAAAAAGTGAAATATGGAATCCCTGCATGCTCCATTTCCAAAAAAATGTTAACTTTTCAATTCTAGGGATGCTTGAGATTGAACAAATGCTTGCTTTACATGATTTCTCAAATACTACCCAATAAAATTTTGAATGAAGTTAATGATTTATCCAACGAAAAAGCGGAATAACTCCTCTAGAATTGCTCTAAATGGAATAATTCTTCCTTTTATGGATTGCGAACGCTTAAAGGCTTCTGCCTGCCAAATTTTAGCCCAAAAGCTTAAAAACTCAATGAGCTATTGCCGATGGAATATTTCTTCCATTTCCCAATGGAATAAATTTATGATTAACTGCTCCAAACTTTGAAAGATCGTTACGTTTAGTACAATAACGCTATGTAGTTCATTTAAAAAGGAATGGAATCTTTAATCTTTTCTCTCTCCAATAGACCCACTAAATTTGATATAATGAACGAAAACTTGCTCTCTAAAATTTGGTTTAAAAAAGTGCCCATATTTTCACGTTTTTGCCAAAAGTGTAAAAAACACTGACATAGATAAACATGCGTTTTTAAACATTGTATGCTTATTAATTGTGATTCTTATAGATAAAGATGCGTTTTTTGAGCTGAAAATTCTTTTTTTACAAAAATCTGCTTGAGCTATCTTTTAACTACTTCCATGCAAAAAATCAGAAAAACACAATGATCCAATATTTCAAAGTCCAAAAAGCCCTTTTTTTAGCCGTTTTTTGGCCCAAATTTGCCCAAAAACTTTTCATAATTTATTTGACGTCAATTAGGAAGGTCGTTCTCTTCGTTTCTTTAAAAAAATGGAGAATTTTTAACAAAAATCAAAAAAACATGAGAAAAACAACCAAATTTCAACAACAAACAGCTTCTCCTACTGCTACATCAACCAAAAAAGAAAGTGAAAATGGCACCGATCGATGCACAGAAAAGAACTGAATCAAAGATAATGATAATATGAGAATCGAATGTCAAAATTGCAAGAGGACAATACATTATGCATGTACTGGACTCCCAACATATCAATTAAAGCTGTTTCTGAATAAAGGTTATCGAAAGTACCAGTGTATAAATTGCTGTTCAATTGATGAAGAACTGAATAAAAAGATAATCGATCAATCACTGCGTGTCAAAGGCTTCGTTGACAACCAGAAAAATAGTAGCGAAAATGAGAAAAGACTAGGCTGTGTAGTTAAGGAGCTGCAAGCAAGATGTCAAAGATATCTACAGGAGAAGAACCAAGTAACTGAAATAATCAAAACAAAATTTTCCGTCTTGGAAACTAAACTCGTAAATAAAATCGAAGAGACAATAATTGCAAAGACTAAAACGGACCAAGAGGAAATTCCTACGAAAAGTTACGCTGAGATGACAAAAACTAACAACGACTTAAACATCACGAACATAAAACGGCTTCTCCGGAGTGAAAAAGTTGAAGAACAAATCGAGGAACAGAGGAAACAATCAAGGGATGCCAACATCATCATCCATGGTCTCAAAGAGGCCGTAAACAAAGATGAGAAAGACTTCGTAGCCAAGCTCCTGAGCGACGTCAATATAAATACAGAACCAACGTACGTTTCCCGTATAGGAAAAGAATCTGGTGTGCGCCCAATAAAAGTCGTGTTTAAAGACACACATTCCAAATACAGATTTATGAAACAGTTGAGGGAACTAAAACAACATCAAAAGTACAACAACGTTAGCATAACGGACGACCTAACCAAAATGGAAAGAGAACAAGTTAAAGAGTGGCGAAAAAAAGCGAACGAAATAAATCAAGCGATGTCGGAGAAAGATCATGTATTCAGAGTCCGAGGAAATCCTCGCGACAAACTTTATTTTAAGAAAATATTTTGTAAAAGATCGGTTTAAGAAGCCCAATGAGCGCCTGAAACCATATTTCTCTTTAAAAAAAAAAACATTTTTTTTTCGAAAATCGGGCCTAAGTAATTGATAATGTGCTTATAAAAAAATATCGAATTAGGCCAGTTTTTCTATAAAAACACGCCAAGCAACGAAAATTTCATGTCTAAACACACATATTCTTCAAAAGTAAGCCCTCGTGAGCAAAAAAAGCATTTATCTCATAAAAAAATTGAGTAATTTGACTAAGAACATTGATGTATGCTTATTAATAGTGATACTTATGGATAAACATGCGTTTTTTGAGCCAAAAAACTTTAATGTATAGTTTATTGAAGGTAGGAAATTCTGAAAATGATTCTTTTTTTTGGTTGTTTTTTTTTTAGGTGATAAAAAAATGCTTGAAAATGAGCCCAAAATTGTTTGGATTATACAAAAAGAAAGAGAAAACATTTTTTAAACCTTGCGCTAGATCAGCTAGCTTTTTGTATTCTTCTTCCTCTTTCTTTTGTATCAGAACTCCTTCACGCATGATGGTTGCTGCATTCAAACGGATGGGGATGTTGTCATCCTAAATTATAAGATTATAAAAATGATGTACATCAACAACAACTATTAACATTGGATCTGAATTTACCAGGGGTTGAATGATGGTGAATTTCTGTATTATAGAGTGTATCAATTCAGGTCGATTCAGAAAACTCAACCTTGGCTTTTGGTGCAAGGGTCTTAGCGACTAAACTGTCAATTTTTTTTTGTTAAATAAGTTTATTTGCTAAATTAAAGTAAAGAATCCTGAATCTCATTTAATCAGAGTTGGAAATCCTGAATATACAGGAAGGAATACCTTAAGGAAAAAAATGTTAACGGGAACTTAATTTCAAATCCCCAAATTTTCTTTCCGTTGTCAAAATTTCTCCTCTTAAGATATAATAAATTAGTTTGGCTTCAGTTCTATCAAAAACGAATTTATCAATGGGGATGAATTATTTTCTCAATAAATTCACATTGAACTTACATTGTTGGCTGGGAGAGGGTTCATTTTACTGGAATTGAATTTCAATCTAGGAAAAAAAGGAGCAATTCATAAACAACTTAAAGTTTCAATATACAACAATATACACGCTTTATTTTTTAATTTATAGAAGTGTATTTCTCAGGTCTATTGACCTCTATGAAACAATCTTACATCTTTACAATTTATAGATCTTATCTTTCCATTCGTTTGTCAATTCTAGTTTGAATTTCCCTACGGACGGTGCATTTACAACATTGGTTGCCAAACTGTTCCAAGTATCAATGCTTCTATAGTAAAGTGAATTCGTTTGGTATCCTCTAATGCCGTCTTCAGCGAAATTCCTCTTTAATTCGAGATTGTGCTTACGTTGAGGTCGATTTCGAAGAACGAGTTTCTGACATAGGGAAGATTTATCATAGACATTAAGATGTTTATATACTTCCACCATGTCCCCGATTTTACGCCGGATCTTGAGGCTGGGTAGGTTCATGACTTGTAAACGTTCTTCTTATGAATGGTTTCTATAACCATCGACAAGTCTTGTGGCCCTACGTTGGACACTTTCAATTGCATCAGAGTGTTTGATCAGTCGTGGGGACCAAACAGCTTGCGCGTACTCAAGGTGAGGTCTCACAAATGCAATGAAAAGTGTGCGGAGCATCTCGGGACAAAGGAAGTCGAAGCTTCTATTAATCAATCCAACGATCGAGTTAGCCTTCTTGATCTTGGTGTAGATGTGTTCTTCGAAATTCAATTCACTATCAATAATCACTCCAAGATCCTTCTCTTGATCAACATGTTCTAGGACAGAGCCAGCGATCTCGTAAGGATGTGCATGTTGAATGTTCCAGAATTTCCCTAGTGTCAGCACGTGGCACTTGTCAGGATGGAATTTCAACAACCAGTCACCAGACCACTTTTCCATTGCCTCGATATCGTGCTGAAGTCTAATTGCATCTTCAGCGTTATTTATTTCTTCAACAAGCTTTGTGTCATCGGCAAAGAGAAACATTTCTGAGTTGGTAACTTCAGCTAGATCATTGATGTAAATAACGAAAAGGAGTGGACCTAAGACACTTCCTTGTGGTACACCACTTTGCACCTGGCATTTCTTAGATAACTTTCCATTGACCTTCACATATTGGTAACGATCGGACAAAAATGCTTTCATCCAACCAAGTACCCTTCCTCTGATACCATACGCTTCGAGTTTTTTCTTAGTAATCTGCGATGTGGAACGGTGTCAAATGCCTTTGCGAAGTCGAAATAGATTACGTCAACAACCTTATCATTGGATATCGAGTCTGCACATTTGTCTAAGTAGTGAAGTAGTTGTGTCACTGTCGATCGTTTACCCATGAACCCATGTTGTTTGGTTGATAGCAATTTCTCATTCGTGAGGTGTTCCATTATTTGTTTCTTTAGGATTCTTTCCATTACTCTACACGCAACTGATGTTAAACTAACGGGCCTGTAATTTTCTGCAAGGTTCTTTTTTCCTTTCTTGTAGATCGGGGACACATGTGCAGTCTTCCAATCATCAGGTAGTTTACTTTCTACGAAGGACTTGGCCATGATAGTATGTAAAGGACCGGCTATGTAAAAGGCCAGCTTTTTCAGCATGACTGGGTGAATCTCATCAGGTCCTAGCGATTTATTAGGATTCAAATCTTTCAGTTCCTTTTTGATCATGTCGATTGTTAGATCGAATGCTACATCTGTGTCTGTTCGTGATGGAAACTCAGGTAGTGATCCAGCAGGTTCATTCGTAAAAACACTGCAAAACTGATCCTGTAGGATGTCAGCTTTATCCTCATCAGTAAAACGAAGTGATGATTTATCATTTGGATCAAGGAGAAGAGGGGAAATTCCGTTTTGGTCTTCATTGAGTTCCGGATATGCTTCCAAAACTTCTTAGGGCTTCTTTTTGCTTGACCACAAATTCGTTCTTCTAGTGTTCTTCTTTCTCGTCTGATCTTTCCTGTAACCTTGTTTCTCGCAGTAGCGTAAATAGCTCTATTTCTCTGTTCCGAAGTTGTACCTATTGATCTTATCCATTTGCGATGAAGGAACGTTTTTCTTTTAAGCTTTGTTGAATATCTTGATCGATTGCAAAACTTCCCTTTTTCCGTAGGCAGTTTCCCCTTCGTACGAGGAAACGTACCGATTCCTAAGCTCGAATAATTTATCTCGCAACATCTTCCAGCAATCATTTACGTTTGCATTTTCTGCTTTTTGATGGAAACCTGTAACCCAGTCAGAGTCTCAAGATGTCCTTTCATTGCTTCAAAATCTGCCTTATTGTAGTTATAGTTTTCAATAATGCATTCTGTTTCAAGGTAACATTCGAACGTAAATGATAGAACACTGTGATCACTTTTATGAAGTGGTGAAAGATAGGTTATGTTGCTAACCTGGCTTTCTTCATTTGTCAGAATCAGGTCAATAATTGATGGCGTATCGGTACCTCTAGCTCTTGTTGGTTCATCGACGTGTTGGTAAAAGAAGGAGTCTCTTAAAGCTTCGAGAAATTGTTCGTCTTCCTTCGTGTCATCGTGAGGAGTTGACCAGTTTTCCCAATTGATATCTTTATAGTTGAAGTCACCGACGATACACTTATGACTGTATTTCTTATTCATTGCTATTTCCTTCAGAAGAAGATTAAGTGCTGTATTGTTTTTTGCTGATGTTAGCGTGTTGGTTGGACTTCGATACATACATCCAAAAAGCAAAGAATCCGCTCCTTTGAGTTTGATTTCCAGTAAGCACACCTTCTGAAATTCACTATTGGGTGTCACTTCGACTACATTTTTGATCGATTTATGTGTCAAAACGATGATTCCACGTCCAACATTATTTAAGGCATTTGTTTCGTAGGGTTCGGAGTAGCCTTCAATGTGGTAGTCTTTTATGAGACGTTCTTTTTTCGAATGTTTCGGTTTTACTTCACAAATTGCAATGATATCGGGTTGTTCTTTTGAAATCACTTCATTTAGTTCTTTTCTCTTTATTTTAGTTAGTTGGTCTGCATTAGTATATAGTATGTTAAGGTTTTTTCGTTTGTTAGTTTGTTCGTCTTTCTTCTTTGTTACGTCTTTTTTTCGTGTTTGGTTTATTGCCGATCTTTGGCGTTTATCTTCTTTACACCGAATCCGTTTTTTGCAAAACCCCGCACTCTCCAGACTCCATCTTTTTCGGTTTGATTTCGTGCCTTAGCATCTTCTGCCGCCTCTTTGTACTTTTTTCTTTGAGCTGGAGTTAGATCTTCGCAAATGCTCATCCCCTTATAGGCGTCAATTCCTTTTAGCGCTGGGAGATTTCCAAAAACATTCATTTTCTCTTCCTCACTGTTCAGAGTAACAATGAGGGGACGCTTTTTCCCGTCTACTGATTTGCCAATTCTTGAGATATACTTGATGTTAATTTTGACGTGGAGCTTTTCGATGAGTGTGTTTTCACCCATGCTTCATCTTTTTTGGTAGCATCCTCTGTCGTTGGATCCTCAACACCATGGATGATGATGTTCTTTGATCTTCTGATCTTATCCCTTTCTTCTGCTGCCTCCTCCTCGTGGACCTCTTTAACGGCGGTCTTGATATTGTCATTAGGCACTTGGACATTGGCAGAAGTGGCTGCAGCATACGATTTTTTACATTCCTCTTTCAATGATGTTAAGATTTCCGTTCGGAAGGTTTCTAGTTTCTTTTCCAGTTTACTCTCTACATATTCGACAGTATGAAACGCCGGGTCATTAGACAATTTCTTCTCTAGATTAGTGAGCTCTTTTTTTGAGATTCAATAATCTCGAGAAGGTGTTGTTCATTAGACTTCAATTTCTTAATTGTCTTTTCGTTTTCTTTAATGGTCTCATTTAATTTTGCAAGCTCGGCGGCCGTTCGCAGGGATGGTTGAGGTCCAGGTTGAGGGGAGAGGACCAAAAGATCTTTAGTTACTTTCACACAATTTTGACACACGTATTTGCATGCGTTCGCAGTTCTTCTCCCGTCTTTACAGACTGCAATCATGTAGGGTGGTAGCCTTGTACAAATGTAGTGCACTAGTCGATTACACTTCGAGCAGGTTAAACTTTCTTCGTTTTGGTCGTCAGCACAGGATGAAGGACTGCAAAGCGGATTTGGAGTATTTCTATTCCTCGTGGACGTCATGATGGTTGGTTATGGTGATGTTTAAGTTGAATTGGTTGATGTTTTTGATGAATTTGAGTGGGTCTAGTAGCGATTTTTCATGATTTTTCAGAAAAACTCAGATTTTGTTGAATTTGACTGTCGCTATCAGATGTGACCTTACTCAATTGTATTTGACGTTTATTTATTATTATGTTTATTTATTTTATAAGAATATCTTCTATAAGAATATCAGGGTGAAAATTGGCCAAATCGTAAGAATTTGATAAGAATACAGTCATTTTGTATTTGGTTAACAGAAAAACTGCTTCCTTTGTTAGAGATAAATTGAAACTTGAAGAAATGTAATTTTAACACAAATGTTCACTCAAAAATCCAAAACTCTCAAATTGATCATTTCTCATGTTTGTAAAAAAGTCAAGTCTAAAAAAGTAAGAATACGTTAAGAATATTTCACCCTCAATTTTGGTACTTTCTTTTAAGAATACTTGAACCTCATCCAAATTACGAATTAAGAATGTCAATGCAATGAACTCAGACATTTCGACATCATTTCTTCCTGGTAGAGTAGAACTCAGTCTTCCCACACTTTAACGATGCATTTAGCATCTGAGGTAATTAACATGAATTTGAGTCAAAGTAAAAATCAAGGCCGTCAAAAGAAGAGTAGTAAGTACTTTGAATCTTCTTCTTTCATATATTTGATCATTCTTTCTTTTGTCTTTGCTGATTTTTCGGTTGTTGCACAAGAGAATTGATTTATTGATGCATCTATTAGTTGCCTCTAAAATCAAATAGTAAATTAAATGAACAAATGTTATTATGAAGATATGTGGAATGAGGGTAGTAAGTGATATTATTCAAAAAATGTATATACAAAACTGTTCTTTTTAATTCTTGATCTTTTGATTAATAAATTTTTTCAAAGGTATTCGCCAAAAGTTTCTCAGCAAATGGAATCAAAAAACTATTCAAACAATAATTGATAAGATCCTTTTCTGAATCTGGGTACAAAAGCTAACATTACCTCGGCATTTTGTCTGTTTCTATCATTTGCTGTTGCCAGAGAATCAATCTCTTTTGGTTTCGAGTATGTGGTCTCTGGTACCTAGGATGGTATTGAATGTAAATATATCAATTGCCTGGGCTAATTTATGACTACCTTAAGGGAACTAATTTTCGCAGGAACTAATTTTCCCATGACTAATTTTCGTGTGAACTAATTTTTGCGTTTTTGGGTGTCTACTGTGAAAATCAATTAGTTCCGTGAAACGCAATTTTTATTAAAAATCCTCTATCTATGAAAGAATTTCAACAAAAAGGGTGACATCCGCGAAAATTAGTTTTGCAAAAATAAGTTCTGCAAAAATTAGTTACTTGTTCTCTAAGTTTCTTGAAGCTTTCCACAAGGTATTTTATGAATTTACGCAAAAGATTCTTTTAGATACCAAATTAAAAAAATATAAGATATAGAGCAATGATTCCCCTTGACGATACCGCTGGTATAGGAAGTCGGAATTCTCTGTGCACCAAATCGTATGGAAAAATTGGGGACTTACTGGTCGATGCTTCTTTATAGTAGGTATCTAAAAAGTCAAATCAAGGTTTATTGTTTTTAGAGGTCTATCAGTTTACTTTTATTGGTCTAAAATTAACACCATCTAAGAATTAAGATTTTTTGATGAAAATTTTGAATGACACCTGTGAGATTGCATAATTGACCCCACACCAATTTGAAACAATCAGCATTAAACCTTCACTTACTTTCAATTGAATTATTAAATACTTTCCTTTACATCTCTAATTCCTAAGTCATGACTTACTTGATCAAAAAGAAAATTGCAAGCTTTAAAAACGAGGATGTGATAATTTTGTACTGTTAGTTCTGCATAAAATATAATTCATACTTTCTCTGGAATTGGAACACTCCTTGGTTTGACTTTAGTTAAATTGAAAGGCTTGACTTCTAAACATAGAAAGTAAAATAACAGTTTGATATTATAAATACTCTTTAATAGTAACTAAATTGAGAATGGTCAGTAAAGAAATTGTGGACTATGTTTTACTTGAGGGTACAAAAAACCTTTAAAATTTACCTGTAGGGGATAGTACATCCCGTTTGGCTTTCTGCCTGTTATTTTCTCTGTCTTTAAGATGAGCTAAAAACTCGTGTATCTCTGGAAGCCACCTAAAAAAATGAGAAAATCATGAATTTGATAAGAGAGTATTGAAAGGTACAAAGTTATTATTCCTTAATTCAAATTCAAATGCTAAAATCTTCTTCCTATTTACTGGTTTTAAAAATGAAAATATTTGAACAGGATTTTTTATTAAAGTGAATTTTAGATATTCCATTTAAAAATAATTATTAAAGCCTGGAAGAGTTAGAGCTATTCATTACGATTTCTCACGCAAATTCCTTATTAGAGTGCTTCAAAAAGAACTTTTGACAATACCAAAGGAAAATAATATACCTTAAAACAGGCGAGAGTATATTGATTTGCACATAACTGTGGTCATAGATTTTGCACCACTAAAAAGAAAGTAAAGCCGAACTTCCAGTAAATTTTCACCCTGTTTTTATGTACCGCACCTTTTGTTAAAAAGCAATCAAAATCAATACAATTACAAATACATGATGTCATACATTTTAAAAAGATTAGTGCACAAAGAATGATATTCTCTCTTGCAAATTGCAATATATTTACCTCGGCAAACAACCATGTCTTCAACTTTGTCTCGTCAAACAGATAATTTAGAAACTGAAACAGAATGAGGAGAGAGATACTGGAGTAAATACCACTGAAACCTTTATTATTTATCTTTGGAACATGGGCTCTTACGGAAAATAAATTGAATATTGGGGGTGTGGAGGATATAACATTTTTTGGAAATTTACCCCCCGGACATTGTGAATTTTGACCCCTGGGCATTCAAAATCACCCCTAATCAAAGCAAGTTTGCCCCTAAACAAGGCAAATTTTGTAGATTTTTCAATACCCCCCAGATAAAATATCCAATATATCCTCCACCTCTCCCCCCCCCATGTACAAAATTTTCTGGAAGAGCCCATTGTACAGTAGAGTAACTTATTAACATCTCGCAAAGTATGAATTAAACAAATTAAAGAATTGTCAAAAAAAAACACTTCAAAAATTTCAAATATTTGGTGTAAATATAATTAAGAATACCCTGTAAGTCTTGGCATGTTTTTGTTGGGCAATAACAATTTTTCGAAAATGTACAGCACCAAGGTCATCCAGACAAAACAGGCTGATGTAACAGAGAACTTGAATGTAAAAATATAAATAATTCAGTCATCAGGAATGTATAACTTTCTGTCTGTCATTGGAATTGGCCTAAAATACTGTAAAACCACAAAAAATATCTACCGTGAATTAGAATATAACCAGACACTATTGGAGAATGGGTTATACCTGGTTATACTCCTAAATTAAGCACATGTGTTCTCTTGTTTGTTATGATGAAACGAACCTTTATAAAAATTAGTGTCACTTATCAGACAAACATGTCTTCCAACCTCACTTTTGAAATACGCATCTACCACTACCTGTAATAAACACAAAGAAACAGTCAATGCAAACATAATTCAAACAACAATTATCATTTATTTCAAGCTGTCATCTCAAACATCAAACTTAATCAGTAATTTAACCATACAGGATTGGTTTCAGACTGGTATTTTTGTAAACAAAATTTTTAAATTTTTAAATATACATTTGGAATGAGAGCAATACAGAACTTACTTTTAGAATTGAATCATATCGATTGCAACCTAGAAATATCTCTTCAATAAAATCATTGTTGCTTTGAGCCTATAAGTAAACAATTTGGTTTATAAATTAAAAAGATCATCTAATGGAATAATGATTTTGTTTGATTACTTTGGAATTTTAAGCTGATGTTATACACATCAATTTTTGCAGTCAAGGGAGCCAAATGCAAGACACAAATAGAATGAAAACAGTAGAAAATCCGACCCTATTTTTGCTAAAATAAAATAAAAATTTTTTTGAATTGAATTTCCACTACAATATATTTTACACACTACTATAAAGATTATAATAAAGCTGAAAATTAATTCAAGAAATTGAAAAATTTAGAAAATCAAGCATTCCATACACTACTGAATTTTTGAATTAGATATTTTTTGGAAAACATTTTTGGTACTTTGCCAACCCTGATAAATGAAAAATTTATTCTTATTTTACCGACCGACCAACCCATATTTTGCTTACGATCTGCCCGTAGAACAACAAATTAAATTTGTCTCGCCTAACCATTGAATCTTTTTTTCAGAAGAAGCCCTTTATCTGTTGTTGCAAGCCAAACAAAGCCAGTAAGAGCAGGTATAAAAAAGGGCATGCTATAATTAACAAGTTTGGAAGATTAGCTCTTATAACAATCAAGACCCTAGTAAAATCTTAATTCTTACGTCTTTAGTTTGTAGGTATTCCTCAATGAAAGCTTGTGGTTCGTCAACTGTAGCATCAAAACATTCCAGCACATCAATTATTGTTTCTAGCAATTTCTTATACATTTTTTCTATATCCTGCAGTTTGATATTTAATAATTGTTTAATAATCTTTATTTGCTTCAATCTATGATCCTAAGAGGTGTGGGCCTTTTCTCAACTTCAACTTTCTGATGAAAGAGGGAATTTGATGAGAGAGTTAAATTGAAAAAGAAAAAAGAAAAGAAAGATATAAACTTTAAATCATAAGTATTTTCATTTTGAAGATTTGGATGGCACAAAAAAGTGAAACATGGAAAAGTTTCATTTTTTATTGGTTTAATCAAAATGGAAGATTTGGTGGAGAATTTTCTTTGTTTGGCTTTTTGCCAACGAAGTGGAGGATCCAACTTTTCCAGAAGTGCTTTATAGGGGATAAGAGATTTTCCTAAAAAATGGGGGTTTGAGATATTTGGGGGGGGGGTTTAAGTAAAAATAAGGGGTATAACAACTTTTGGTTAAAATATCTATATCATATTTTATATTGATTCATATATTTGGTGTGGGACAACTAAAAAACAAGTGTAGATAGCTAAATTTTAGCCTGTAGCGCTATGTTAAACTCTCTTCATGGTTGATTTTCAAGGCCTTCTTCAGAGGTTTACCATGTCTCCATGAAAATTATGACGAGCTGCTGTTACCAGGCTAATAATTCCCAACTCTAAAAAGAGTTTTGAAACTAGATGAGGAATCTTGAAATTATACCAACTTAAAGTAGTACATAATAAATAGATGTCATTAAGACACAAAGATTTTTAGATTTAAAGATATTCTGATATCCAGACAGTGTCAATTGAACAAATTGAACGCCGAATCAATTGAACACAATTGAACGCCGAATCAATTGAACACAATTGAACGCAATCGAATACTTGCCATTCGAATATTTCCGGGGATTTGATGTTCGATTGCTTCGATTACGTTTGATTGTATTCAATTATGTTCAATTGATTCAATAGCTTTCGCTCGCATCAATTGCTTTCGCTCGCATCAATTGCTTTTGTCTTGTGTGGTATTTCCGCACTTGCTCTCATCTAATTTTCCAATGGTGTATTGGTAGCCGCCCACACTAAACTTCTAAAGCTCCAGAGGAGTGGGCTAATTTAATTGTAATCAACCTTATTGAGCATTATTGTAATGGAATAATTAAGCTAAATCAAACAATCAAATCTCAATTGAACATAATCGATTAATACCCAGGAATCCACAGTTCGATTGAGATTCTATTGTGTTCGACAATCGAAATGCAATTTTCTTTTGAACTTGTTCGATTGACACCGTGATGGAAACTATTTCCCTTTGCTTAGCAATCAGAGAGGAAAAATTTTTTGTCTAGAAGTGATCCCGACCTTCCTATTATTCGATTTATCTCTAGCTGGAGAGGGGTGTCGGAATGTCAGGACTATTAGAAGAGGGAGTCGACATTAGACCAATTTACGGTAGTGCCGACTGCTCTAACTTGAGACTATCTGACAAAACATGGGACGGCAATTCGGCCACCATTTCACCGAATCTCCAAAGTCATTTGATTTAAGATTAATGAACAGCGTATTAAAAATGTACACGATTTTGTGCACTGAGTAGGCTTTTAAATCGAAATATGAAAAAATCTGCAGTGGAACACACACGAATGTCAGTGAAGCTGGAACTTCGATATTCCATGGTTAGAAATAGCTATACCTGTTTTCTTTTCACTTTACAGAATCAACAAGCCAACAACATCAACAAATTCCATATATTTTCTCATAAGAAACTTTTAAATTATCTGCCATTATGACTTCTTGAAGTCGTTCTGAAATTAACCAATCGGGTTAGGTACTGTATTGGAATTTCTATGGGAGTTCTTTTCCGAGATTTGTAAAATAGCTAAGTCGGCAAAAAAACTTTTACCGGGGGTTTAAAGAAAAAACAGAAGCAGTTGCCATCATTTGCTTTTTATTTAGCCATATATTTAAATTTACGCTCAGAAATACTTAAATAAATAAGTTAATAATATTCAATATACTATTTGTATCTCTCAGAAATTAAACACTTACAAAATAAGATTATCATTTGTAACACTGTATTTGGACCATTCTATTGTGGGCGCAAAATAAGGCGGAAACTAAGTAGCACCCTCAGCGCAAGATTGCTGACTCATCTTTATTCACCTGCGCAACACAGGTGTTTGGCAAAAGAAAAAGTTAGTAATGCAAAGTCTCGCATTTAACAGATGCAAAAAAAGACACCATGAATGACGGCATCATGCGAGAGCAATCAAAGGCCCATTGTAAGTGATTGAGGGTAGCTATCATCAAAAAATAAAAATAAAACAAAGCTTTAACCTTTCAATAATCCAAATAAACAAAATATTTCAAATGAATCGATGTTTGAAAACAAACACCATTTCCACCATACACTTTTAGAGCAAAAAGCAGTATTTTGCTCAAATTTGCTGCCCTTCCCAGGCAAATAATTTCTGAGAATGTCAGAGAGTCTGGTGCTGAATATATAGTTTTGTGGGTCAAGCTTGTTTTAGTTCTCTATCTTTAGATAAAGCCTGAAAGTCTGAAAACCTCATCTGAGACGGGGGTCATAAACGATCTTTGTCTATTTTGAAACAGTACTATATTTTACTTCTCAAAACCATCTAGATTCAGGTTTTATATATAATAACAAAGATATTTAACCAAAATTGGTTTCATTAAAGCTCTTTTCTTTCAGCGAAATAAGCCTTTAATAAATATTTAAATCCCCGATTTTATTTCAATATTTACAATGTGATTTTATAGTGGGAGGTGGGAACCAGCAAGATTGTGTGATCTGATTGGCTGAATAACCAAATGCAGGAGATGGCATTCAAAAATTCTGTGAGGTTTTCAAAAACAGCAAAAAAAAAGAAATTTGAATATCCTTTTTAAAAATAACTCTTTTCAAACGAAACTTCACAATTGGTTCTAAAGTAGGTTGAAGTAGGTTGAAAAAAGTTTTTTTGTAAAGTGGGCCAAAATTGCGGCACAAATAAAAAAAAACACTATGTTGATAAAACAGCAGCCACAAATTTGTTCAATGAGTAAAAATCATTTTTTTCAGATGAAACTCGTAGCAAAAGGGTTTATCCACAAAATATCAAAAATGGAACCAAAATTATTGGGTCATTGGGTTAGAATTGCGGCTCAAAGTTGACAATTTTTTTCATATATGCTTTGATTGAAGCCACATTTTAAGCCCATTGAAAACCCTGCAGCCACAAATTAAACCCATAAGTATCTTAAGACCTTAAACTACCAATTTCAAGAAAAACGGTTAAAAAATATTGAAGTCTTAAAGCAGGACAGCACATAAGCCAACCCTAAAAATGCCAACTAATACTTATATGTAACAGCTCAGAAGGTTATAGTTACAAAAAATGGTATTTGCAGCCACAAAATGTACACTCTTTCTTAAAATAACACTCTTTATTGTGTCAGATTGTGTTTGTTTTGCATTAGGCTTTGAAAATATTCATGTTTCGAAAACAAAACCCAACCTGGAATGTGTAAATTGAATGTGTGATTGAAGTATGATTGATTGAAGCCACATTTTGAGCCCATTGAAAACCCTGCAGCCACAAATTAAACCCATAAAGTATCTTTATCAGACTTTAAACTACCAATTTCAAGAAAAACGGTTAAAAAATATTGAAGTTTTAAAGCAGGACAGCACATATAAGCCAACCCATTGAGTGAGCCACAGTGACATACAGCCACAAAACCTGCCCTCACTTTGCCATCTTATAATTCAAGACTGAATCACTCAACTTCATTTGAGTTCAGGGCCACATTTTTGGAAAGTTCATCAATTTCCTTATTTTATGGAATTTTGTACCACACAGCAGCCACAAGAATGTCAAAGCTGTGGGCTAAAAAGTGGTTGTGATTGAAAACCTCACTTTTTGGGGTTCTATTTTTGAATGCAATCAGGACTCGACCCAGGACTTTTAACGAAACGCGTTTACGGCAATGTTTATTCTTTACACTTTCGTTTCGTTTCACGGCTTGTGATGATTACCTTGCGTAACTTAAGCTAATAACTTTTTTCGTACACGCTCAAGGGGAAAACGAAAGTGATCGATATTCTTCAAAGGAAAAACGTCAGAAAAAAACCCATTGACCAAAAGATGTATTTTGCTGTTGAAAATCGATCCTGTGAATATGAAAAAATTTCTGCTATGCGTTTTTTTTCGGAACGCTGAAAAACTCTAATTTTGATCTTCCTTTAAGGTAAGGGGAGCCGTCCATATTCATTTGACAACGCAACGGTGGGGTGTTTTCAAAAGTTAGGTTTGACGTTATAAGAAATCAAAGGTTTATATACCTTTTTTGTGGTTGGCTGATAGGCGGTTAGGCGACGGGCAATTCTAATTCTCCAATCGGCGTCCGGTCATTTTGAATGAAAACAAAAAAGTTAAAAAGAGCAATAACTATCAGTGAAAGTTATCGTGATATGTTGTGACAGAAAGTATGATTGATAAACTTGGTGGAGTTATCAAAACAAATTTGTTGTGATTAGTGAGGTCTGTTAGCACAAAAATACTTCAGATGGTGATTAAAGCATGAAATTTGGCACAGATGATCCTTAGAGGGTCTAAAACTTAATTTTAAACAGTAACACCAAATTTTGCCACCTGGCCACCTGCCAGATGACGTCATCAGGTGGCTTAGCAAAAATTTATTTTTTTGAAAATATTTAAAATCTGATGGTATCAGCGGAAAGAGCATGAAATGCTGATGAAAATTGAGGTATAAAACATGCCTTCAAAATCTTCCTATCAAAAGTTATGAAGGTTTAAAGTTTTGTGATGACGTCATCATAAGCCTTTCCAGGCAAAACCTAAAATCCCGTAATAACGGAACTAGTTGACCAAATTTAGTGTTTTATACATGAATCCATGTCAAAATTTGAAGTTCCATCTGATGCTTGGGTCTAAACAACATAGGAAGGCTTAAAACATCCAAAAAAATTAGTTGGTTGTACACTGTGCTCCTGAAGGGAGAACGCTGCGTTGATTTGCCTTGTAAAGCTCAAAATCTAAGTTTTAGTATTCTGTAGGATTTAAAGCTTTTAATTCAATTTGAACATCGGAATCGGAAAAAGCAATGAATTTTGATATGAATTCATGTATAAAACATGAAATTTGGTCAATTTGTACCAAAATAACGAGGTTTTTAAGTTTTGCCTGGAAAGGCTTATGATGACGTCATCAAAAAACTTTCAACCTCCATAACTTTTGATAGGAAGATTTTCAAGGCATGTTTTATACCTCAATTTTTATCAGCATTTCATGCTCTTTCCGCTGGAACCATCAGATTTTGAATATTTTCAAAAAAATAATTTTTTGCCCAGCCACCTGATGACGTCATCTGGCAGGTGGCCAGGTGGCAAAATTTGGTGTTACTGTTTAAAATTAAGTTTTAGACCCTCTAAGGATCATCTGTGCCAAATTTCATGCTTTAATCACCATCTGAAGTATTCTTACCTTTTTATGTGCTACCCGACCTCACTAGATAGAGATTTAACAGTACATGAAAATAAAGGTCAGATATCAACAGTCCCATGTTTCAACCAATCGTCCCTAGGGGCTCTTCCAGAAAAAATTTTTACATGGGGTGTGGAGGATATAACAAAACCCCCCAGGACAGGGTGATTTTTGGCCCCCGGAAGAGCCCAAGTTGACGATGCATGCTGAATGGCGGACCTAGCTGAAGGCTAATGTAATAAGAAAAATGGCAACAAAAAATGCGGACTAAAAAGTCTAATCATTTTTCCTTAAATTTTAAGTTTTAAACTTTAACTCCTATATCAGGATTAGAAACTAGGCAAGTCTTAACTTCTTTTATCTTTTCCTTTACAACAATACAATGCTGACAAGTTGACACAACACATGTGTACATGTACATTGACAAGTAATTCCTGAGAGAAGTTTATATCGAAATCTGCAACAAAAACGAAAGGTCTCTTCTACTGATTGGTTCCTAGCGCTCCTTAGCAGCTTTTTATCAAACTTCCACCAATGAGGTTGCCGCCTTTCAAACGGCCCTTCTTTTGGCACCAGTGGCCTCTCAGTGGTGCCTTGCACGACGGGCGGCTTCAAAATCCCACCCTTCATATATTTGTTTCAATCCGTGATCCGTGGCTTAGGTTTTTTCTCATCTTCAATTTACCGAAGAAAGCAGGAATTTGACGCGAGAGCTAGATTGTCAACAAAGTGTCATAAAAAATCATTGAATAAAAGAAGAAGCGGCAATCACAAATATCTTCGTTTCGCGTCGCCCGACCGTCTCTCAAAAATTGAGTAAAATTGAGTCGGTGAGTCGGTAAATTTGTCGGAATTTTTCTGTCAATGACCATTCCTTCGTTCAAAAATTTTATTTATTATTATATATTATTTTATAATTATATTATTGCCGATTTTTTGCGAGCGATTTCTAGCGCATTCACAGCATTTTGACTTTGTTTATCATTACATGCGCCATTTTGGGGTCGGAGGTCACAGTACAGTACCAGGCGGTGTCAACCGTACCCTATCAAACTGATTTTCGTTATCGAACAATCGAACAAAATCGAACAAAGTCGAACGATAGCTGTTCGATTACCGAACCCGATCGAACAGCTATCGAACTTTACGAAAATTTCTTGATAAGTTCGATTTAGTTTGATGAGTGTTCTTTGTTCGATGAAGTTCGATTGATGTTCGATGAGTTCGATGTGGTTCGATGTGGTTCGATGATTGTGTCGGATTGATTCTACTTTTCTTTAACTTTCAGAAAATTACGAGGTTGTTTAATCAAAACACAGGCACCGTATGCTTTACTTATTATTGTTCATTTGAAATAATAGAGATGACACTTTCTTTAAAGAAAGTAATAAAAATTAAAATCTTTTTTTTACAAATTAACGACCAAAGAGCCTGTAAAAGCTCCAGCTTGTCCCATCCGATGGGATAGATATAGGATGGCCCGCGAGAATGGCCCGTGGACGGCCGCCAATACGCCCTCAGAATATAAATAAAAAATTCTGCGGCAAGGTAATAAATCGATTTTAAATCAAACTTCATCGATCTTAATCGAGCTGATCAAACCTCAATCGTATTCATCGAACTGCGATCGAACTATAATCATTATAATCGAACAGTCATCGAACTTTACGAAAGTTTTCCCGGTTCGATAGGTGTTCGATTGGGTTCAGTAATCGAACAGCTATCGTTCGATAGGGTTCGATGAAGTTCGATTAGTTCGATAATCAAACAGTTCGATTGACACCGCCTGGACAGTATACCATATCAATCGTCCCAAGTTAGAGTTGACACGGTAGCTAAAACTTTCTGCCAAAAAATCTGAAAAAACTAATGATGTAATTTTGCACAACAAAGTCCAAAAAAAACTCTTTTTTAGGCTTATTTTGGCCTAAATTTGTCCAAAATGACCAGCTGAATAACCCATCCCATGCCATGTCATCCCATATGACTGGATCGGATGGTCTGGCAGGCACACAGGACCTCACAGGACAGGGGATGGCAGCACAGTGCGTCTATTATCTAAAAACGATCTGTGAATTGTTTTTAGAAATTATACTTTAGAACATTTCACAGATCTAACCGATCTTTTGAAGTATATAAATTTTGGAGAACTAAGACCAGGATTTTGTCATTATGACAAAAAAGTATGACTGATTGATCTTTCGAATTCCAGTTTTCAGATTTGCCCAAAAAATTTGCCATTCGGAAAATGTGTTTGTTTCTGGGAAGCAATAAACATTTATTTTTGTATTTTGCAGAACACTTTCAATTTTCCAAAACGAGCTAACAATCTTCTTGTTCGGTAAAATAAACTTTTTCGTGATAGAATACATATTTCGTGATATCTTTCATGAAGCAGCTATGGCCGATAATGGCGCTTCCAGAAATTTTGTAGGTATAACTTTTACCAGTTTTTCTTACATTCTTACACTATTCATAGGTAATTTGCTGTTAGTTAGTATCGAGAAAGAAAGAACCAAAGTAGAATTTTCCCTGATATTTTTTTTAGATTTACTTCCTACCTCTTTGCAGAGGTTTATCCGGAACAGTTGAGAGGAAGGTGTCTAAAGTGTTTTTTGAATAGACCTATATCCTTTTTTTAAAGAGGCAGCCATGTTGAATAATTATGTACTCCAGCATAAAAACAATGATACAGCCATGTATAATTACTGTATCGTGCATATTTTAAAAAATTATGCATGGCTGTATCATTGTTTTTATGCTTGAGTTAGCGACTCCAGAAGTCCACGTGCGTTTGGTTTGGGAACGCGAAACACGAACGCAAACTACCCATGTCTAAACTTTTCAATATATCTCCAGAACTAACAGATTTTTTGAAATTCTGTAAAAAGGTCTAAGTTCCTGAATAGTTTTACTATGTTCTATGGAAAAATCATAAGCATCAGTCAAATACTCGTTCATCTATTTAAGATTGAAGACAAAAATTTGCGAAGAAAAATATACCTTGAGCACAAAAAATGCTTTTTTAAACACTTTTTTCCACCGAAAAACAAATAACTTTTACAGACTTACCTTCCCCAAACATTGAAGAAGCCTCTACTAATTAAAGTAAATGAGATAAGATAAGATAAAACCTTAAAATCAACCAGAATTTACAACCTTTCGTCCAAAGCAAAAGACGTGCTTTTCTCGCCGCCATCTTGAATTTAAAATGAGAATTCTAGAGAATTCCATTCGTTTCCAGCTCCCGCGGTCTTTTTTCATCCAATCAGATCGCGCGATTTCACTTTCGCTTTCTCTAGTCCAATAAGACGGCGGGATTTGAGTCATGTGACTTTTCTATTAAAAAACCCGCGTGAAATACAGGGGGTCAAAAATAGAAATACAGGGGGTCACACTACTGGCTACAGGAACTGAAAGCAAGCAATTAAGGCCAATAAATTTGGTTTTTCTGAAGGACAAAAGGTATAGGAAGCTTTACTGAAAGAGGGATAAGGCTGGGACAATCTATTTAAAAGATATGGACATAAAAAAGGCACTTTTTTGGGTGATAATTAAGATTATACTTAGAAACTTTAATTCTCTTACCCCCGGCTCGGCCCCCCCTGATATGAGCAAGGAAACCATGATGGCCACCCCTACTGAAAATTTCAGATCAAAACAAACAAGGAATTAATTCCTGTAACTCGAAGAAAATTGGAAAAAACTGGTTTTTGACTGTTTCTGATCCTAAAGTGCTATTTTTTGGTAAAAGCTATACAATTTATGTTTGGATTTCTAGAAAGCTTACCCATTCATTGTTAATACATTTTTTATTTGAAAGTAATCTCTTCATGGAATAAAAAGATATAGTCAAATCTTGTAGGGTCATTTTTCAAAAATTTTTTGCCAAATTCGATTTTCGCATTTCGCCATTTTACCCTACGCAAACGCACGTGAGTCGAGCAACTTTCGTTGACGTCAAACCAAATGTTTCATTTTTCCATGAACTTTGAACCCTTTGAACTTCTTTTCTATGTATGCTAAAGCGTTCCGGTTTTTACTAAATGAAAGCCCGTGATCTTAGCTTTCCAGCGGTATATAACACTGTGGACACAGGCTAGACGGCAAATTGGTAAAATGCCGAACGTTTTGCAACATTTTGAAAATTGTTTGCCGACGGGAGAAAAACATTTTGCAACTTTCGATGAATAAATGTGTCTGGAAACGGAGGAAAATGTGTTTGAAGGCTGAAACTTTGTATGTTTATCAGAAAAGGGTGAGGAATTCAAAAATCACAATCGCTAATTCTAATTCTTTCATTTTCATGTAGTTTTTTTCACTTTTTTGCTTCTTTTGCATGGAAATGTCCCAAAAAAAAGTTTTTATTTCTGCCGAAATGGATTTTCTTTTCATTTGGGGTTTCTCCTTTCAGAAAAACTTATTCTTTATTCATAAGTTTTTGTTCCTCCATTTCCAGAGGCCCCTTGAAAATGGGTCCTACCACCTTTTTTGACTCATTTCAACCTTTTCCAAGCTAATTATTTTCTTTTTCTTCAAAAACAAAAATAAAACAATGCAATGTCTTCTTTTTTCAAAAAAGATATATCTTTCATTATTTTGATAAATATACTAAATATTTTACAAATATTTTTATATAATAATATTCTAACACCATCAAAGAATTCTCCCTCCAAATTTCAGGTCTCTAGCTACACTAGAAAAAGAGATATGCAAAATTGAAGAAGCATGACTGGAAAATTTCTTTTTTTTCTTTTTTGACACATTTTTCGAATTTTTCCAAGCTATTTTCCTAACCTTGTTTTGACATTTTTAGTCAAATTTTTGACACTAAAATTTGAATATCTTTACAACCACTTATCCTCTAGAGGCCTATGACCCCTCATTTTCTTTCTTTTTCAAGCTCTACAAGATAGGATAGGTTTTGAGAAAAAAATTAAAATTTGAAAAATCTTCTGGAGTTGCTACTTGAGTAGCTACATAATTATTCAACATGGCTGCCTCTATTAAAAGAAAAGGTCTGGGGTAGCGACTCCAGACAGTATAGACCTCACTCTTCATACAAAAATTACAGGAAACGCATATTTGGACTTTGTACCCTACCTTGAGTGGTCCTAAATCCGACAGCCTTGCCTAATTGCGACCCCCCCCCAAATGGTCGTGGCTTCTTCATTAAAGACGAAAGACAGATCTCATGCGCGTTTGCGTAGGGTAAAACTGGCGAAATGCGAAAATCGAATTTGGCAAAAAAAATTTGAAAAATGACCCTACAAGATTTGACTATTTCTTTTTATTCCATGAAGAGATTACTTTCAAATAAAAAATGTATTAACAATGAATGGGTGAGCTTTCTAGAAATCCAAACATAAATTGCATAGCTTTTACCAAAAAATACCGTGAGTGGTCCTAAATCCGACAGCCCTGCCTAAATCCGATGGGGTCTTTCAAAGATACAAACTAAAATAAAAACAAACTTTTTGCTGTGACGCAATGAAGATACCAAAGTGTCAACTAAACTGAGAGAATGGATACACTGAACCAATTGAACCAGAACATTAATCGCTTCTTAAACAAAACATAATTTTTTATTACAAAATTGTTAACCTTTTAAACACGAGCAACGGCTTCAGAATAATAGAGGTAATTATTTTTACAACTTGCACTTTTTTATCACATTAATTGACATCTTGACATTTTAGTCATCTTGTTAGATGTTTTGTTTCGAGAGTTCTTGCAATATAGTTTATTGTTCAACTTGGAGAGGGAATGTTTGTAAACATAGAATCTTTTTCATAGCAGTTATTTGGGGGGTCGGATTTAGGCAGGGCTGTCGGATTTAGGACCACTCACGGTAGCACTTTAGGATCAGAAACAGTCAAAAACCAGCTTTTTCCAATTTCCTTCGAGTTACAGGAATTAATTCCTTGTTTGTTTTGATCTGAAATTTTCAGTAGGGGTGGCCATCATGGTTCCCTTGCTCATATCAGGGGGGCCCGAGACGGGGGTAAGAGAATGAAAGTTTCTAAGTAAAATCTTAATTATCACCCAAAAAAGTGCCTTTTTTATGTCCATATCTTTTAAATAGATTGTTCCAGCCTTATCCCTCTTTCAGTAAAGCTTCCTATACCTTTTGTCCTTCAGAAAAACCAAAAATATTGGCCTTAATTGCTTGCTTTCAGTTCCTGTAGCCAGTAGTGTGACCCCCTACGTATTTCTATTTGTGACCCCCTGTATTTCGCGCGGGTTTTTTAATAGAGATGTCACATGACTCAAATCCCGCAGTCTTATTGGACTAGAGAAAGCGAAAGTGAAATCGCACGATCTGATTGGATGAAAAAAGACCGCGGGAGCTGGAAACGAATGGAATTCTCTAGAATTCTTATTCGAAAACAAAATGGCGGCGAGAAAAGCATGTCTTTTGCTTTGGACGAAAGGTTGTAAATTCTGGTTGATTTTAAGGTTTTATCTTATCTTATCTCATTTACTTTAATTAGTAGAGGCTTCTTCAATGTTTGGGGAAGGTAAGTCTGTAAAAGTTATTTGTTTTTCGGTGGCAAAAAGTGTTTAAAAAAGCATTTTTTGTGCTGAAGGTTTATTTTTCTTCGCAAATTTTTGTCTTCAATCTTAAATAGATGAACGAAGTATTTGACTGATACTTATGATTTTTTCATAGAACATAGTAAAACTATTCAGAAACTTAGACCTTTTTACAGAATTTCAAAAAATCTGTTAGTTCTGGAGATATATTGAAAAGTTTAGACATGGGTAGTTTGTGTTCGTGTTTCGCGTTCCCAAACCAAACGCACGTGATCTGGACTTATTTCGTACTTTCCAGTCTCTTGTTTGTAGTTTTTCTGACTTTCTGGTTCCTTGTGAGTTATTTTCCATGTTTTCTAACTTACTGAATGACTTACCGACAGATCGCGCCACCCCGGTGAGAATCGAACTCACTAAATGCAAAGTTTCGATGTTAGGGGTCACTCACATATCAATTCTTCCCACGACTAACGTCAAATTGACGCTAATGTGAAACCCCCCCCCCACCCACACCTCTTAACGTCAAAATTCAAATATTATCAAAAATCGATGAAAATTTTCTCTTTCACTTTCATCGTTGTTTTGTCAGCCATCTTAAATTACGCTTCGGCTTGCTCAGGCAGTTTACATTTAAAAAATAATGGAGATAATTTCTAAACTTTTTTCAGAAAGTTGCCAGAATTAATTATCTCCATAATCATAATCAAAAGAAAAGCCGCATTTCACAAAAAAAATACCGACCGTCGGCGAAATTCACTCGAGACGTAAATATTGGGCCGTTTGTTTTGGTTAAAGTTTCTGTAAAATAGCGAAGCAAAGGAATATTTAGGTATGTGAAAGGAGGAAAAGAAATATGGAAAGTAACATTTGTCACGGAATAAACGTTTATTAATAATCGATATTTCTGGTGAAATTTCTTAGCGTCAAAGACTCTAACCCACCCACCCCTTCATGTCAATTTGACGTTAGTCGTGGGAAGAATCGATATGTGAGTGACCCCTTATGAAACCCATTGCCTTCCACTGCGCCACGGATTCATGCCAGGAAAGTGTTTCTGACAGCTATTTATATTGTACAAACTACAGACCAGACTGTATTAAGAGAAAATCGCAAAAGAGTGCTTGTTTCAAGCTCCAACTTTAACCCTAACTGATAATAACCCAATTCCTAGCCAATCTGATACGTAACCACACCCAAACCACACCCATACCCTACCCTATCAGGTCGCCTGCAGGTCCTGACACTATTCCCGCATGCTGGATCCGAAAAATAGATACATGTCTTTTGTCTTTATGAAGAAGCCTTCACCCCCCAAAATAACCCCCAAAAAAATTCTATGTTTACAAACATTCCCTCTCCAAGTTGAACGATAAACTATTGCAAGAACTGTCAAAACAAAACATCTAACAAGATTGTCAAGATGTCAATTAATGTACAAAAATAATTACTTTTTACGATGCTGTTATTTTATATTATTATTGCTGTCATTTATGATATCGTGCATATTGCAATACAAAATTATGTTTTGTATAAGAAACAATTATTGTTATTTGGTTCAATAGGTTCAATGTATCTAATCTCTCAGTTTAGTTGACACTTTGGTATCTTTGTTGCGTCAGGTGGCAATCACAAATATCTAAAAAGTGAGTCGGTCGGTCGGCCGTAAAAGTTTTCGGGGTTTTCACCCATCCATCATCCATTTTTGGAGTGTATTCTTGAAGGAAACTGCCAGCCAGCCAGCAGCCAAAACAACCGCGTGTTATGGGTGGTTTCAAATTATGACCTTTGAACACTGTGACCTCCTACCCAAAATGGCGCATGTAATGATAAACAAAGTCAAAATGCCGCAAATGCGCTAGAAATCGCTCGCAAAAAATGGGCAATAATTTTTGAACGAAGGAAACATCATTGACAGGAAAAATCCGACAAATTTACCGACTCACCGACTCAATTCTACTCAATTTTTGAGAGTCGGTCGGGCGACGTGAAACAAAGATATTTGTGATTGCCGCCTCACAGCGAAAGGTTTGTTTTTATTTTAGTTTGTATCTATGATATGAAAGATCCCATCGGCGTATTTAGGCTGGGCTGTCGGATTTAGGACCACTCACAGTATGCTGCACGCAAGCACGTACACTAAAGTCCTGCAAAAGCGGGACAAAAATTAGTTTCTGGAAGTTGGCAAAAAAATGCCACATAGAAGATCTTTCAAATTCAGTATGTGAATAGAGCAGTAAAAAATACAACTTTTCTATTTTTCCTTTTTTTTGCAAAAGTTCTAGGAATGAAAATAAAGGGATAATGATAATTGAATACTATCCACTGATGATCCGTGGCACTATTGTAAAGCTAGAATCGCTTTGCGTACTCTTCGCTTGAAAAAATGATTGACAGATTGATTATCTGATGTTCCAATGGTGGATTGGCGGCCGCCTATGTTGAAGCTCTAAAGGGAGCAGGCCAATTTCCCATTGGAGAGGAACAGAACAGATAATTTGTAATTTTCTAGTCATTGGCTGCTCTTGGAAGTCAGGCAACTTTTGTTGACGTCAAACCAAATGTTTCATTTTTCCGTGAACTTTGGAACCAGTCTGCGAATGCTTTTTCAAAAGAAAAAATTAGAGCTCTGGTTGCAGGACACTTCATTACATAGTCTGCACCGACAACAACCCCAACCCCCATTCTGGTCAAATTTCTTCCCCGTCTTCTCTCTCTGCTCTTGAAGTTTGTCTTGTAGGATGGATACCAACAAATATTCAATCAGCACGAACGGTTGATATCTAGAGAATAAATTATAAAATAATATGTAAAGTAATCTTATTTCTGGGATGGGGGATAGGCTTACCCAGCAAAATTGAATAAGATCTCCGCAGAAATTTTGAATTAGAAGAAATCGCATGTGAAAAAGCCTTACCGTAAGTTGGTCTAATATCGACAACCCTCGTCTAATTCCGACACCCTTCTTTAGAGACAAGAATAATATGAAAGCTTGAATCACTGATTGAAAAATAATTATTCCTCTCTGACCACTAAGCAAAAAGCAACAGTTTTAACCTTTCTATCAATTTCAGCTGATAAAAAGGGTGTCGAAATTAGAGGAGTGATGTCGACATTAAACCAAGTCATAAATAGTCTTTTTTTTTGTATAAAACAGACAATTTTCACAAGCGAAAACTTTTTATCTGATTGGGGTCTCCTGATGTTTGCTTGTTGACGGTGTAAGAACCACCGATGGACGCCTTTTTTAGTGATTCAACCCGCCTCCAATGAAAATTTCCAACATCCAATGAAGATGCGCGATTTGTATCACGCGGTAGAAAAGAGTCAGGTGACAGCAATTTCCTTAGAAAGGCCGTTCCGTTATATTTATAGGATAAGAATACAAAGATTCATCCAGGTGGTTATATTATTAATCTGGGGCTTCATGAGGCTAAGTTTTTAGGGCAATGTTTTGTAAATAATAAAGAAAATATACATGTTATTTTATAAGAAACTGTCTGCCCCTATATCAGGCTCACACTATGCTTAGCATTCTATTGTTCTTGAAACAATAGTGCCATTGTTTAGGAACCAAAACTGAGCCTGCTTATGCTTATAAACGTTATGCTTGTAGAAAAAAAGCATTATTTTTACATTTGTTGCCATTCTGGTATCTTTGTTGTGTTACATTGGAAGGTTCGTTTTTATTTCAGTTTGCATCTTTGAAAGACGCCATTAGATTTTGGAATGCGCTGTAAGATATAGCTGAGCTCTTACAGTACTTGGAATAAGATTATTTTAGATTTGGAAAGAAGAAGCATTTTTCTAATAAATTAGATATTTATTCAAAAAATAGAAAATCTAAAGGAAAAACTAGCCCTAATAAATAGTACATATTCTAACTTCTTGAAAAAGGTAGATCACTCTTTCTTAATCAGCAAACATAGGATGTTCAAAAGCTAAACTATTGGGCCTTCCACATAGTACGTACGCACTAATGGGGAGGGGGGTCTTCTCAAAAGCGTATGCTTGCGTACAGGGGGATGGGAACGGTCAAAGGAAAATGTACGTACACAGAGAAAAATTTTCATAGCCCTTTTTGCTTGTACAATCTTTTGATACATTTGATAGAGAATAAAAAGAGAATCTGTGTGAAATCAAGTGCGTATTACTTAAAAAGAGAATCATTGTTTCATGTTATGTTTTTTGTGGACTTTTACGCTTCTTATATGCATCAAGGAAAAGAAAAAGTTTCTTGATAAACATTGAGTTTCATGTACGAAATAAAGGTCAGAACCAAACAATTTGAATTCAAAATTTTCTTCAACTGAGGGGGGGGGGGTGAGTGCAAAATTATGTACTTACTAGGGGGTATAACCATTTGCGTACACTTGCATACAGGGGGGGGTACTCGATTTGTAACATTTTAGTGTGTGCGTACTATGCGGACATTCCCTATTATGGGTCAGAATTGCTGATCGAAACTATATTTCTTTGCTTTGCAAAGGAAAAAATGTTTTGCCGATCAGTGGCTCTGACCTATTATTTTATCTCTATGAAAGGATTAGTAAGAATTAGATGAGAAATGTCGAACAATAGACAACTTTACAGTAATAAATTTTATTCTATTGGGGATGATGAAATATAACTTTTCCTTCTCTTTCTTTATTACTTTTTAGTAATATAAAATTGTCTTCAGATTAGGGCGTCGGGTTTCCTCTTGTATCTTACGAAGGAAACAAGTCTTATAAATCGCTTATTATTTTTTGACAGATGAGATTAAAATTAGAGTGAAATAAAAAATGCTTGGTTTATCAAACACTGGTCATTCTTCAAAGTCTTCCAAAAATTCTGGTCCATCTGAAGAATTATCTGAATTGGTGTCATCTTACAAGAAGCAACGATCTATTGAACAAAAATCACAATCTGGTGCTGGTCCCAGTGGTTTGAACTTGAATTCATTAAGCCTCCCATGGGAGTGTAACTTGGATTCAAATATTGTCATTAAAACTGAAAAGGATTTGCAACTTGATACAAAGGATTTTGGTTTGAATACAGAAACAGAACCTGTTATTATAGAAAGCGTCCCACCCAGAGAATTTTTCCAGTGGTACAAAATGCATAATTTCCACAGTGGTGAGAAAAACGCTGTTTCTTTTTCGTCAATGATGACGGACTCGACTTCTTACGAAGAACAATATCTTGGTCTCAAAATCTTCCTTGCTGCCTGCAGTGCTTCATACAAGCGTGAATTATCAGCTATATTATTTCATGTCTATGTTCATTTTTATATTGATCTTGTTGCGAAACCTGACGTATCCACTGCTCAAACATTTTTAGAGAAGTTCCGCAATGACCATGAGGAGAATCACAAAGATGTGTTGCAAACATTACCAAAAATCACATTAAACTCACACATTGCACATTATCCTCTAATACATGAATTACGTAAAAGCAAAATAGTACTCAAACTATCTCTTCATGTTTACAATTATTTTCTACAACATTTGAGACATGGAAATTTCAGTTTGGTTTTACAAACATTGAATAGATATTTTACCATAAGATCTAGTAGTTCTTTCAACTATGGACATTATTTTAAAGACAATGAAAAGGAGAACAAAGACCAAACAGATGTTGTTATGGAAGAACTGAATGAACCCTATTGTTCGTCAAATGAACAAAATGCAATAGATAGTTTGAAAGAATCTATTAGCAACATGGATAGATGTGGGAAATTGTTGAAACCCTCTATTTGTGTGTATTCCTTTCACAACGCGCATCAAGGGTGAGTTAGATGAAAAGGTGAAGTTTGATTAATTCCCTAGTCAGACTTCCAACGAATTGCAATAAGAAGGTGGACTTCTTGCAAAAAAAAACAGAGGAAAGTGGCTTAATAAGCATCTCCATTTGATTAATTTTTGGAATATTTTTCATCCAGGACATTTTCACTTCAAAACTCTTGCTCGTTGGATTTAGTGAAAATGTTTTCAAAGTTCATGCTTTTGCCCTTATCCATTTACATTAGCCTTTTATCAAAGCATTTTTTTATTTCCACGCTTATTCCAATCCCCTATAAAGGTTTTCTGTTTGGTTAAGTTACTTATTTTCGGCTGTTTAGGAAGCAAACGTTCAAATCTGTTGGGGTGATCCCTTACTCAAATTGAACGTTTATTTCCACAATGGTGGAGTTCAGTAAATTAACAAAACATGAAGCACCTCTCCGTTTCTGTATTATGATCGACATTAAGGCCGGTCTCCACTTGCGCGCGCTTCAATCGCACTTTTCGAGAAAAGCTTCCACGCTATTGGTCAAAAGAAAAATGAAGCAACTCCATTGGTGCGATCTGACGTAACGGTTGAAAAAAGTTGAAATGTGTTCAACTTTTTTTTCGTGCGCACGCTACATTTTTATGACGTAATCTTTTTTCCAAGCAAAAAGGATTGAAGCCAAAAAGTGCATTTGCAGCGCGCGCAAGTGGAGACCGGCCTTTACATTTCGTGATCTTTTCTATTGTTTTGAAACAAATTATCTTCTCTTAGAATCTGCTGTAGCAAGTTTTCAAGAAAAGTCAGTCATTTAGCAGCTGGGTTTGAAGACGCTTCCATTCGATTGATGAATATAGTTTCTCAAACGAGGATTGAAGTAACACCCGATGGTTTGTAATGTTTAATAAATTCTTATCCTTCCATACCTTTGAGCACATATCCTTGTGATGCTTGCTTTTAGCTTTAGCTTAAACTTTTAAATGTTCGCCTCCTTCATCGCTAAATTCTTTGCCCCTGCACGTTTGAAATCAAGCCACTTGCTGCCTTCTATATAACAATGTAGTCCTCCCCACATGAGTGCACAACATTCTGATTTTGAGGCTCATAGCATTACTCTAAATCTGGAAACTACTGTAGTTAAACCCGATTTTATATGTGACAAGTCGCTCTTATCCAAAAGTAAGTACCTTATTAAACAGTCAGTAAGAGTTTGGGGGGGGGGGGGGGTAAACAAGGGGGGGGGGTTAGCAAGGGGGGATGCGAATTTTTTTAAATTAAATTCTGACCACTCCCTTATTAGGATTCCAACCAAGTGTTATTCTCAATTTTGAAGCAGAGTTTTCACTCTTCTAAACAGAGATTTGAATGCAAAATAAATGAATCTTTTATTTTTTCTTATACTCAGAAAAACCATTAAAAGAGACCTCATCATCCTCGTCACATACGAGTGACATGACTGTTCTTCGTGGTCATCAAGGTGCTATTTATCAGATCGCTTTCTTCCAAAATGATGATTTTATGCTTTCTGCTTCTCGTGATAAATCAGGTAATATCAAATAAGGTGAAAGTTGTTTGTTTACAGTGACAATGTGCTCTACCAGGAGGAGTCTTAACAAGATTGAATGTTGTTTTTGAATTTCATAACTCGGGTTATATGGTGTTTGAATGTGATGAAGTTTTGCAATATTTTGTGTGGATGCTTCCATAAAAGAAGACATCCATACTTTAAGCAGAGGGGTGTAGCAAAAATTAGATACAGACAGACGTTCATTTCTTTAGATATGTTAACTGGGCCATTCCATTTTATATTAATACGTAATGGGGGTAATCCAAGAAGAATTTCTTGGGGGTCCGAAGGAGTATTTTTCAATCTTTCAAGGGGGTAAAAAGTTATTCAAAAATCTCCAGAGGGTAAAAGACTGGTTTTCGTTCATCCACTCACTTGTAGGTATAAAAAGGGTTTCTCCGAGGGTTTCTTTGCCAATGTTACCATTTTCAAGGGGGTATTTACACATTTCCAAGAATCTTATTTTGGTTCGCCCACTATACAGTATGGATTTTTAATGGAACAGCCCATGACATATAAGACTTTTCGGTTCCATATTTTATTTTAATTACTTCTTCTTTACAGATAATCTTACTTTCCAATGTGCAATGAATTCAAGGATTGAAAATGTTATCAAAATGTAAATTCTATTATGCATATTTTTTCATACAGTTAGACTATGGAACATACATCAAAAGAAGAATCTAGTGGCTTACAAAGGACATGCGTACACTGTATGGGATGTTTCTGTCAATACGGATGGAACGTACTTTGTGTCTGCGTCATTGGATAAAACATTGAGATTGTGGAATACTGAATATGCATGTCCGTTGAGGATACTGGCAGGTCATGGTGACAGTGTCGATGTAAGTCTAAAAGCAAGTACTTTTTTGCTTTAGAATATTCCCCTTCTTCAAATCGTCGCATGAAAGTAAGAAAGCCGTAAAAATTTGAATTAAAGAACTGTAGTTCAATTTTGTGACTTTCTGCTTTTTGGACTTACCCGAATTAACGGCCAGCTATCCAGCCAGCCAGCCAGCCAGCCAAGCACTTTTTCTTGATTTTCTGTTCGTAAATGAATGTGTTTAAAAAAATTAAATATTCCGATATTAATTGTTTTTCTTGTTCTAGTGTGTAGCTTTTCATCCGAATGGCAATTACATAGCATCAGGTTCATCAGACAAAACATGTCGTTTATGGGATCTCCAAAGTGGACAGTTTGTGCGTGTCTTTGTTGGTCATAAGGTAAATGTTCATCTTTGTGTTTGTGCTTGTGTTTGAATAACCAGAAGCTTCATGTTTTTGATGTTGTTAAAAAGAA
Source organism: Clytia hemisphaerica (assembly GCF_902728285.1). Taxonomy (NCBI): domain Eukaryota; kingdom Metazoa; phylum Cnidaria; class Hydrozoa; order Leptothecata; family Clytiidae; genus Clytia; species Clytia hemisphaerica. The sequence goes on from NW_027104185.1 coordinate 287,427, forward strand.
ATATTCGACGCTCACTACAAGAGGTCATCTTCAGAGTAAAAAATCTAATAAAAAACGAAATCTTTTAAAAACAAATTTTCAAAAATAGTAAAAATAGTGCTAAAAATACAATTAAAAACAATGCGGTAAATGATAGAGAAGATACCTTAGGGACTAAAATAATTGAAACGTGCAAAGAAAGTATTGAATGTGTTTTTATTGTTAATCATCGTTGTTGCTTTCGACAAACTATAGTTTTTCTGATTTTTGATGGGTGATCATTTCTATCTGAATGGTTCGAGTCTGACTTCATAAAGCTTGATAGGCCGCCCCGACTTTAATACTTTTGGCCAGTAATAGTAGAATACGTTTTTTATCAAGAAAAAGATGGATGGGCTTTTCTAGAGAATTTCAGTAATTTCCGTACCCCCTGTTGAGGATATCCGTTTAAAGGAAATCACCCCTGGATGTCCAAGAAGATAGAGTAGATAGAAGGGGAGAGGATATCCATCCCCTGGATATCCAGGCATTTTGTCTTGCCCATCACGGATATCTGTGACGGGCAAGACAAAATGCCTAGATATCCAGGGGGTACATGACACCCCCTGTATATTCAGATATCATTGAACCCCACTGTTCGATATTACTGTATTATATATTATTCTGGGAAAGCCAAATACGGTTCTTCTTCACTTTTAATCTACTGAATCGTATTTTCGTCCTATTTTGCAGGGACCAATTTATTCATTAGCATTCAGCCCAGATGGAAAATATTTAACTTCAGCAGGTGACGACTCTGAAATCAAAATATGGGACCTTGCCAACGGACAACTGTTAAACGAGTTCAAAGCACATTCAAAAACAATATACAATTTAAGCTTCAGTAACGATGGTTCTATGTTCGCTTCTGGAGGTTTAGACAAGACTGTCAAAGTATGGGAAAGTGAAAATATTTTTCGTAAAAAAACAACTTCATTGTTCAAAATGGCAGACGAATGTATTGGTAGTTACCCTGTTGATAATATCAGTAGCATATTGGACTTGAAATTTTCGGACGGTAACCTGTTATATACGAGTGTTCTATCCAACAGTGTCAGGTAACATCCGGTTTATTTCTAAGAACAATTTTATTTATGTATACAGTATATATGTATGTAAGGATTTTTAACAAATTGAATATCTGTTGGTATTACAAACTAGATGGACTAATTCTTGTTATGTATCCAATACATATCATTAGTTTTATTACCGTATTTTGCTATAATTGATTTAAAACTTAATGAAATGTTTTCGTTCTCATTGTTTTTCATTTCGTTTTTTTTTTCTCGTTTTTCGGTTTGTGTATTTGTTTTCAAATTATTTTCGAATTCTGCTATAAGTTTCGAATGTATATTTGAATGCATCTGTAGTTGCAAAAAATATATCAAATCCAAGGTATTAAAATAGAGACCAGTTCTTTTGTTTCTAATGTCCAGATTAATATTACGATTGATAAACTGAAATAGACTTTATTATTGTGTATTTGTAAAGATTTTTTTTTGTTAAATCCAAGCTAAACTCTTGGTCAATTTTTTATAATATTTAAAAAAAGATTATTTGTATATTTTGACATGCACATATTATTAGAGGAAACACATTCAAATATTATTTTATTCCCAATATTATTATTATTATTATTTCGACTCAAATCTATTTACTTGTTTACTTTTCTAATATTTCAAAAAGTCTTGAACTTTGGAAACGTGCAAATTTCTGTTCTTCGCTGCTTTTTCTTATTGTATTTTTAAGATTCTTAAAATATCAACAAATCAAAAATTCATCAGAAAATACTTCCTATTTTTGGTTTGAGGAAACACAAATAACTGAAAGAATTGCCGAACGATATGTATCTTTGTTGTTTCGTTTTTTTTCATACATATTCAATACAAATGTATTATGATTATTTTTATAATCAGAAGTGCATGCACGTTTTTTTACGAGAACAAACTATATAAGAACATAAGGCTTCGAGGGCCAAATTGTTAAAAACATTTTAAGGCTTTGTAGACCCTAGAACACCCAATTTCTTAGAAAAATGGACAAAAAACTCAAAAACTGCTGAAAATAAGAACATATTAAGAACATTATTTAGGTTTGTAACCCGAAAAGTAAGAACATCTGAAGGCTTCAAAAATTTGGATGTTCTTATAAAAAGAATAACGTGTACAGTAGCCCGTTCTTTTATTGTATGTTTCACGCTCAACCCTCAATATCCTTTAAATTAATCCTTTGATGTTGTTTTTTTTCTCTTTAGATTTTTTAAGAAGTATTCAACACTAACGTGGAAATCTTCATTACATAATTGGTGTACTAATTATTGCTCTTAATTATGGAACTGGTAAGCTTTTATTGTTTGTTTGTTTTCGATTCCCCGTCGTTTTAACGTTTAATTTCTGCATTTTAAAAAGATTTAATGTGTAATATATTTTTTTAATCATAATTTCTTTTCCTCTAGATAAATTTTTGTGAAATTTTCAGGAGAGATACATAAAACTGTGGTGGATTTGTGTGTTAAAAGTTTTTCATTTGAGTTGATTTTGTTTTGAGAGTTTGTTGTTGCGTGCTTGATAAATTGTTTTCTCGCTACGCAAGTTTCTGCGTAGCTAGCCGGGGTATCTATAAGGCTGGAACACTAGATTCTTCCAGTCGTTCATACAAACTAAATCCCGTAACAATTATCGTATTATCATATAACGCCGATACTATTGTATTACACGAATTATTAACGACTCCAGTCTATACCAAGCGGTGATGTTTATCCCACTTGTCTCTAGTGAAGCCGCTAGTCTATTTTTATATGATATTTCCTCTTGCTTGCGAAAAATAGATGAAGAAGAATGATGCACAATGATTCCCCGAAAATCCATACCGGATGCAGAGTGGTACGTAAACAATGATTCCCCTTCGTAATTGTGTACAATTGTAATGATTATTACGTAAATCAATGAATGCAAGATTAAAAGGTGGTATTTATAACGATGCTTTTTGCCAAATCCTAATTAGCATTTAAGATACTGTACTCAACATAAAGTTGAAGCAAATAACGATGAAGGATTTCGTTGGTATACTTTTCTTCTTGAGTTTTACTACAGGAATCAATTCACAGGCTGTACCATGTTCAGCAAATTTGGCCGCTTTTGTTGCAGATCAAGAGATACGAGATGAAGATCATTTCTGCGTACAAAATCTGTGTAGGCTTCAAATTCAACCTAAATTTAACATGTCGTAAAAACTGCTCTCATCCATAAATTTTGCAGGGTATCTCGCTACGCCTTTGCATGTGATGCATAATGAAGCATAAAATAGTATTTTTGTGAAAGTTTTGAGCCTTTCCCATGGGATAAATTATAATCAACGGTTAAAAATGCTCTAAAAACTACATTTTTGGGTTCTAATGCCGATTCCATGCAGGTGATATTTTTAGCAAATTTAATCATAGATATTCTTATAAAGTATATTCTTATAAAAAACCGTGTAGAAATGAATTGCCAAGTATCCTTACATCTATTCAAATTCGACATATGGGAAGTATTTTATTTTCTCTTTCAGCCGGTACATTCATACTTTACGTCATCACAGAGGGCCCGACAGTCCATGACGCTTTCCAGAAATGCAGGCAAAATAGTGGGATGTTGACTTATAAGACTTTACCTGATGAGGAAAGAACACTATACGCTGGTTTAATGCAAAAGTAAGGAAACTTCTTATCTGTTATTTTGATGGCAGATTGGCGGCCGCCCACGCTAAAGCTATAAAGATGCCAATTTCCCATCGGAGGGGAATGATAGGCGGCCTTTGATGTGCCGCATCCCCAGTCGGGTTCAACTACCCTTGCACGTAAACCTAAAAAATATTTCGGTTGAACCCGCCAATCCACGAAAACGAGGGCTGGGTTACCAGACCTCCCGCTGGAATATCTTTGACGTGGTCTTGCAAATTTCCGTAATCTAAACCTTCCAGATGTTGAAAGTTTTCCCGACTTTCCGAGCTTTAGCTTGTCGGATGCCCCGGGGGGGGGGGGTACTTAGGCAAATGGAGGGTAAGGGTACCTTTTTTGGACTTCCAAAGTCCCGCTAAGGGTTGGAAAAATCAGAAAATCAAATTTCAGCCCACTAAGGGTCGGAAAAATAGGATTATTTCAACTTTTTACCCCCTGAAAGATCGAAATTTGGTCAAAATTGGTCAAAATTGTCCCGCTAACGCTCGAGTGACTTAGGGCAAGTCTCAAAAACCTAACAGTTTACCCTAAGTTTTCGCTACCAATAGCAGCCAGATTCAGAGAGCCACTTAGGGCTCTAAAGTACCTCTATACCTTAAGGTTTCAGGACCCGGTGTTACGTAATTAAATATTAACCCAAAAATTAATTATTAAAGAAATTGTAATGGTGACGTCATAATTTGATCGAATTTGGTGACGTCATGAATCGTATAATTGCTATAATATTAAAAATATATGTCCAATCTTTCCCAAATTTTAACCAAAGATGTATCTAACTGAAATGTAATTTTTTGAAAAAAAAATTTTGGAAAAATTTGATGATGTCAGCAAAAAATTGCGTTTTTCGATTTTTTGCATTTTTTGCTGACGTCATCAAAATCTTTTGAAAATTTTTCATTGAAAAGTTTGGCACCATTAAGATGCATCTTTGGTCCAAATTTGACAACGATTTGACATGTACTTATATAGTTAGAGCTAATTTACGATTTATGACGTCATAATTTGATGACGTCATAATTCACAATTTCTTTAATAATTAATTTTTAGGTTAATATTTAATTACGTAACAAACGGTTCATGGCACCTTAAGGTATAGGTCATCTAAAAATCTATAAGTGAATACCTGAGAATGGGTGCTATTGGTCGCGGATTCGGGATTTGTGATATTTAAAAATCTAGACATACCCTAACTCACCCGAGCGGTCGTAAAACTCCCAAAATTTTCCTTTGCAGATAAGGAAAGTTCTCTCCAATAAACGAGTAATGTTTTGTCTTGTGTTGGTCCATTTCGTGAGGCATTAAGTCCCTTTTTGGGCGTCTTTGATATGATTCAGCTGAGAATCGAATTTACAATCTTGCGCACCGTAGCTGGATGCTCTACCTTTATAGTATAGCCGCTTGAACGGTATTAGGCTATTAAATTTATAATTGTCATCATAAAAGAAATATTTTTTCTTTTTTTTCCAGCAATGGATTGTCTCAAGCTGTTGGTTTCAGCGCAAACAAAATATGCTACATTTACAAAATTGGTCAAGAGGGTTATACAATGGAGAGATGCTCAGAAGAAATTTCCAAGCATTATCTATGTAGATACTTTTTTACAATACCACCCGTCCCTGCTTCATCCTTATTTTTTGGTCCCAATAACGAATACGAGCAAATAACTCAACAAAGTGATGGGGGAGTGTACCCTGATACATTTCTATCCGCAAAGAAATCTTGTGAAGCGAAAGGCAAAGAAGTTTTATCGATTGAAAATCTGGCAAAGTTCGAAAGTTTCTTCGATCTTTTTGCTGAAGCAGGCGCATTGTAAGACATTTTTTATTTAGATTTTGTTATGGTATCACTATCGATAGTATCTCTCAATACAATATTATGTCAAAAATATTTGTATCATCGCCTTATCATTACCTAGCCTTTTAGCCTTAAATATTATTCTAAAATGGCCAATTCCTTCACCAGTTAATAAAATCAACCACCTTACTGGAAGTTATTTCTCACCTCTCGAATATTGTTAGAATTTTGAGGTATAAGGAGGCACTTCGTAGAAAAAGTTTTAGTAGAAGCCGAGCGCTTTTTGATGTCTGCATTACAGTACCAGGATTTCTCCCAATTCACCGTGTCTGACCGCAGTCAGTAGACAAGAATTCACTTGCAGCTCTACTCAGTGGCAATTGAGTCATCGGGTTCCACATGGACCCGTAGCTCAATGGTAGAGCAAATGCCCGCGATTGACATGGTTGCGAGTTCGAGTCTCGCTGGATCTGTTGGTTTTCCAACGGTTCTGGTGGCTGGTCAGAAAACAATATGAGAGCGACTGTATTCACTTCATTGTATTACAGTACCAGCAATTCTTGACCTTTCTTTGTTTAGCCTTCCTACTTTGTGGTTAGGAATGACATACGATCCATTTGACAAGAAGTTTCGATACTGTAACAAAGAAATCCAATCAACTTTTCGACCATGGTGTTCCAACACAAATGATTTTGATGACGAAGGAAGACTATGTGTAGTTCTTGACTTCATAAGCGGTTGCTTTCGACAAGTTTATTGTGGCTTGAGCACACCCAGTATTATTTGTCAGCATCAATTTTCGCCTTTATCAACTTATGTTCGAGTTGCACAGAATTTGATCAATGAAATTAAGAGCGATTGTAAATCATGCAAGAAAAATTGATGAAATTGACCCTGGTTATTCTTATAAGTGCTATGCTTATAAATATCGTTTAAAAAAGTGCTATAAGTATTTCTCCGTAATGGCTGGTCTCTACTTTCGCGCGAAATGAGCGACAGTTTTTTTCTTAACCCTTTTTTGCCCGAAGAAAAGATTACGTCATAAAAAAGTTTCGTGCGAACAAAAAAAAAGTTGAAAGAAGTTCTACTTTTTTCATCCTTTACGTCAATTTCGTCTAATGGAATTGCTTCATTCCTCCACCGACCGATGACCCTACGGAAACATCAAAAAGTTTTCGCCCATTTTGTGCGAAAGTGGAGACCGGCCTTAAGTAGCTCAATATTCATTACCATTGTACACAGTAATTGTTTTTGTTTATTTTCTAGATCCTGTCTGTTAAAACATTTTCTAAGGAACATTATACAAGGCGGTAATCTTTGCTTTACACATTTTCTTTGTCTCTCTGATTTTTCATTTCTTCATGTTATCCCCTCTTGCTTGTGACATAAGATTAAGAAGATTTATGAAGACGATTCCCGTGCACTAAAAGAACAACGGTCGCCGGATGTTGGATTTTTCATAATTATTCAATAATACACACAATGATTATTGTCCTTGAATAAAAGCTTCTTTCCTGATACATGTACAGTGATAACATTTTAATCAAATCCTGCTAGTTACGCCAATCAAAGAATGCAAAAAAAAATTTCATTCTACCTCGATTAGTTTTAGTCATAGAGATACACAATTTGAAGTTGAAGTAAATAACGATGAAGAATTTCGTTAGTATACTTTTCTTCTTGAGTTTTACTACAGGAATCAATTCACAGGCTGTACCATGTTCAGCAAATTTGGCCGCTTTTGTTGCAGATCAAGGGATCCGAGATGAAGATCATTTCTGTTTACCGATTGCAGGTACGAGCTCTTTTATGAAATAAGATCAATTAAGCAACATAAAGACAGCATTTTCAATTAAAAATTTTCAGTTGGATTAACGATGTAAAAATAATAGATAACCAACTTGCCTTGATTCTCAAAAAACATCCGTGTTACGGTTGTAAAAATATTAATGACATTTTGCATCGTAAAAAGTGCAATTAAGTAAAAACTTGCTTCATTTGCAACCTTCTATTGGACAGAATCGATCACGTGATGTATATTTTTCCAAAATTTGGGTTAGAAAAAGTGTATTTTCCTATAGGCAGCCTCACAGAAGGAATTTTTTAATTAGATATTATTGTTCTATAAACATTCATCTGTTTATTTTGTATCAGGCAACCTTCATGCACTTTTCATTCGTGAGATATCGCACTTCAAATCACACATATATTTTTCAGATAACATCATTTTATGAGCGTTTATTTATCCAGATGAAGATTAAGTGGTATCAGGCCGATCCGTAGTCAATTTGTCTAAAGATTAGTACCTTTATCTTTTGAAAAAAATTTCAAAATTTGCAGTAAATAACAATTCAAATTTTCTATCAATTCAGTGGATGTCAAAAAGTGTGTCAAAATCTAGCTAAAAGCATAACACGCACTGCACACAGAGCTATTTAAAGGAGTGCTCATTTCAATAGGAAAACAATGGTTGTTCTCTTGGGAGAAGTGCCTTCTAGAGGTAGTTGGTTATCTATTATTTTTACATCGTTGGTTGGATGTAGGCAAGAATTTATAATTTTTCTGGTTTAATAATGGAAAGTCTATAATACTGTACTATCAAAAAAATGATAAAAAATGTAAATATAATTAGCTTTAACATATAAGATATTAAGGTAAGACATTTCAGAAGCAATCCGTGGACCAGTCTGTAACACAGCTCAAACTTTTTTTGGGAGGCCTACATCCGGGGGGAGGGGACTCATACGGTCCGACCCTCGGCATGTGCCGTCCTTAGGGATATGTTTTTCGTTACCCTTCAAATGAACTGTAAGGGTGTACTTTTGAAACAGTGCACTACAAGGGTCTTCTTTAAGCTGGTTACACTTCGGCTTCACCGAAATAAGATATAAAATCAAACTAAACTGTAAGGGTCAGAAACGTGCGGTAAAATGCACTTCTTTTTACTGCTTAAGGGCTGCACTGTCCGATTTTGAAAGCCATTTTTTGGCGGCACATGCACCGTTGTTTATAAATCGATTGCCCCCTCCCGGCCTACATCGTGTAACCAAGTTTTACAATTATTCCTCTTTCCAGGTGGTTTCACTCTTCTTTACGTCATAACAGAGGGTCCGACAGTCCATGAAGCTTACCAAAAATGCGATCAAACCGGTGGACGTTTAAGCCCTCTACCTTTAACTGATGACCAAAGAACACTATACAACGGTCTAATGCAAAAGTAAGGAAGCTTATTTCTAAATGTTTACCTCTCACAACAGATGCTAACACTTGTTCCCATAACAAGCATCTTTTTATTTTATTTTATAATCTACCACTTATGAATATCTTTTCAACGTAAAATAGATTGCATTTCAATTCGAATTTCATCAAAATTCAGACCCAACCACTAATGAGAGGTCTTCTGTTTTCAATTAAAAAACTACTTTTGTTTTAATCGCCCCATTAACTTGTATTGCGGTGTTACAGTATATTAACACAAGGAAGCACAAACCAAACCAATATTACCCTGAGTATCAGAGGTTGAGTTTTCAAAAAACATATCAACCTCTGAAGACAAAGTAGAGAAATTTTATCGCGCACGTTTCAAACTAATCACTGTAGAAAGAATCAAAGATGAAGAGCAAAATTACCATATTGATGTCTAGCAGACTGTATCAGTATGCATGTTTATTATTGGTGAATTCTCCAGAAACCACCAAGTGTGATTGAAATTAGTTTCTTTTAAAAGAAATTCCGAAATGTATGATAGTAGTATTTAGTAGTAGTTACTATACACTATTAATTATGTTAATGTTACATCAATGGAATCGAAATGATAGACAGACCTTTATGTTATGATTCTCTATCGCTGACTCTTTTTAGAAAGCGTTGATGACATTTTTGAGTTTTCAACGACGCAAATAAAAATATCAACTTTGAACTTCATCCAAGATCTTGGATTGTCGTCAAGGTTACTTTTCTCTGCGTTGATGGTCGGCACAGGTCGATATAAGATTTCGGCATGTGCTTTTCACGGTATAAATCAATATACATAAATGTTCAAAATGTTATTTCCTAAATATAGTGTCATCCATCCAAAGTGAAGCCATTAATTTATTACATTATTTTGTATTTCAGCAATGGATTGTCCCAAGCTGTTGGTTTTAACGCACAAACAAAATATGCTACATTTACAAAATTGGTCAAGAAGGTTACACTATGGAGAAATGCTCAGAAGAAATTTCTAAGCATTATCTATGTGTTTATGTCTTACTCGGCACAATACAACCTGTTCCTCTTATATCTAACTTTTTTGGTCCCAATAACGAATATGAGATTAAGACTCGACTAAATGATTTTTACACCGATACATTTCTATCCGCAAAGAAAACATGTGAAACGAAAGGCAAAGAGCTTCTATCTATTGAAAGTTTGGATAAATTGGAAAGTTTCAACGCAGCTGCTACTGAAGCAGGTTATAAGTAAGATTTTTCTTTACGTCAAATTCTACTTCCTTGATTATTATATGGGTGTTTCCACACTTCTCAAAAGTTTCTATATACCGCTATTGCAGGATATCCTGATTCACTTTTAACTTTGTATTTCATTCCCGAGGGGGGGGGGTACTCATATGATCTGGCCTACGTCATGTGCCGCGCTTAAGGGTTGGTTTTTTTAGCATCCCAAAATGCACTGGAAGGGTGTGTTTCTGTGGTATTGCACTATAAGGATCGCATTTTACAATATTGTTAACCAGTTTTCAGCCAATATTAAATGATAACACTTGCTTGACTGCAGATAAGTTAAAATAATCTTATTGTGTTTTCAACGACGCAAATAAAAATATCAACTTTGAACTTTAATCTAAGATCTTGGATTGTCGTCATGGTTACTTTTCTCTGCGTTGGTCGGCACGTTAAAATAATCTTATACTGTTATTTCCGTAAATTTTTTCACAGCAAGGCTTATAACTTTATAATTAAATATTTACCCGTTTTATTTGAGAAAAAGTTGCAAAACATAATGCACTATAAGGGTTGGGTAAATCAAGACAAAATGCACCGAAAGAGTACTTTTTCAACAAATTTTTCGATTTGAAAGGCAGTTTTTGCGCGGCACATACCGTATTGTTTCGAAATCGAGTGCCCGGGATTTTATTCCCTTTTCAAAAAAATATTACCAAATAGAACATAATTATTCTCGTTTATTTAGTTATCCTGGTACTGTTTGGTTAGGTATGATTTACTCGGGTAACTTAATGCATGTCCCAAAAATGCATTAATTTTTCCGCCCCAGTTCCAGTCCCTAAACCATAACATACTATACATTTTTAGAAGCATATTTGCATGTAGAATACCGTATTTGGTGTAACTTAAATTCTTTCTCAGCAGAATTTGAGTTTTTTTAAGAAAACGTGATTATGACGTCATTATTTATGACGTCACAATTTTAAAAGTTGAATATCTCAAGAACTAATACTCAAAGCTTTATGAAATTTGGACCAATGATAGAACTCATCAAGACGAGGAGAATTCTTTTTAAAAAATTTGAAAATTTGCTGATGTCAGCATTTTATCGCAAAAATTCGAATTTTTGCAATTTCTGCTGACGTCATTAATTTTGAAAAATAATTTCAAACATTTTTGAAACATCTCAAGGTACTTTATCACTGGTCCAAATTTCATAAAGTTCTGATTTACATTTCTCGAAATATTCAACTTTTTGTATTTATGACGTCATCAATTATGACGTCATAATCAGGTTTTCTTAAGATATCTCTAATTATACTGAGAAAGAATTTAAGTTACACCGATTGCGGTATTCTACATCCAAATACGCTTCTAAAAATGTATAGTTTGTTATAGTTTAGGGACTGGAACTGGGGCGGAAAAATTAATGCAATTCTGGGACATGCATTAAGTTACCCGAGTATGATCCCTTCAAAAAGAAACTTCAATACTGTAATCGAGAAATACAGACAACATTTCGACCATGGTGTACTTCATCCGATGCTATTATCAACGACGAAAGACTATGTGTTGTTTTTAGACCTTCAGAAAGCTGTATTGAACGGTTCTATTGCGGTAGTGGTTCGCCTATCTTTGTATGTCAACGTCCATTTTCATCTTTATTGACTTACGTCAATGTTGCCCAGAAGTTGATCAGTGAAATAAAGGACCATTGTAAATCATGCAATCAAGATTTATAAACTATTATACAATTTTTGGCGCTGGCCAGATAGAGGGTATCCGCAAGGGTTCATTTTAAATTTGCAAAAATTATTTTTAATCATTGTACTTTTTTAATTCTAGTAATTCTAGTAACGTAAGTGATAAAAAAGAAATATTCAACCTCTTTAAAATTCCTTTGCTTTGTCTCACTTCATCCGCGCCCATTTAATGGACCTCACCGCCGGGCCACACCCTATTTCGAACGTTCGTGTGTCATTCGAACGTTTTCTTTTTTTAATTCGAATGTTCGAATGTTTTCATTCGAATCCTATCAAAACAAAAAAGGCGTGAGAAAATAGATTTATTTTGTGTGGCTAGCTGCTCAAGTTCCTCAAGTCACTGAAGTCAAGCAACGAGGATTTTTGATATCCTTTAATTATGAAGTGACTTAGTTTAAAAAATGGAGTTTTTTAATTACCAATTTGTTTATATGGTTTGCTTGGTTTCTTTTTGGCAAGCTCATTTAACATTACAACTTGATTTTGAATGTACTTACAATGGGACAACACTTGCTGACAACGTCAAAATCTTTCTCGACTTAGAGGAAAATGGAACATCAAATCTAGTGTGTATGAAAATGCAAAACCAAGGCTTCGTTGAAGAGCTTAAAATGAGTGTTTCCAGCAGTGACACTGATTTGGTGACTCTAATCTTTAATTCCACATGGACTTCAGAAAAAGTCCTAAACATTTCTGACCATGATATATTTAAAACTAATAACCCACCGAGTTTCAACATGAAGATTTTGGTTTGTGAAATATATTACGTCGATGCTTTACATGAAAATGTTACCATAATAAAATTTTTGGCTGTTACAGCACATAGATCATTCAGTCAATATCAGAGGACTTTTGGTTTGGATGATTCAAAGCATGTTGTAGCTGAAAGTCCATGTTCTAGCATTGTTTCTTACTGGATACCAAAGATGTTATCGGAAACGAAAAACTGTAAGAATTGTTTCGTGTCCCGGGGGGGGGGTACTAGGTTGGTGAGTTTGTGAGGTGATGGGTATGTCAGAGCCAAAAATCGAAAATTGAAGCTTTGAGAGGAACCCGTTTTGGGACCCTTAAAAAAATCTCAAAAATTTTATCGATTTTCACTCGATTTTTGTCAAAATTTTGAAAATTCACGACCGTTAGAGAGGAAATTTCAGAATTTTTGAATTTCGTGATTTTTGGACCCTTACAGAGAATCGATTTTCTTTTTAATGGTGCTTGTACCCCTTTGAGTTTGAGAGACTTTCAAGGGTGTAGTAGGGGGAAATTTGTTCGTTTTTTTTTAAGGTCACTCGATTTTTTTAGTCAAAACACTTGTTATACATTTTTGGAAAGCTAAGGGGTAGGGGAATCAAAATAACTTTGGTGCCAATTTTTTTTCGGACACTTTGGTGTGATTTTCGGACAAATATGACGGTCTAAGGCAAAAATTAAAGGGTGAAAAATTAACGAAAATTTTAGCTTGTGAAAATGGAGATCTGTTGTATATTTTTGGAAAGCTCTCAAAAAATTAAGATTAGAGATATATTGCAAGTATAAGTGATTTCTGTACCTAACTCGATACATTAACCCTGTTTTTCAGCCAGAAACAGCTATTTTGTTCAGTTTTTGCGCTTTCGGAAGCTCAATATCTCGAGTTAGGTACTGAAATCACCAATATATCACTAATCTTAATTTTTCAGAGCTTTCCAAAAATATACAACAGACGTCTCTATTTTCTCAAGCTAAAATTTTCATTATTTACTGACCCTATAATCTTTGCCTGAGACTGTCGAATATTTGTCGAAAAATCACACCAAAGTGTCCGAAAAACAATTGGCACCCAAGTTATTTTGATTCCCCTATTAGCTTTCCAAAAATGTATAACAAGTGCTTTGACTAAAAGAATCGAGCGATTGCACAAATTTCCTCCTACTAGTGTGAAAAAGGGGCCCTTATGGCTCGTACATACCCGGAACCCATTTTGCCTAAGTGCCCCCCCCCTCCCCCGAGGGCTTTGTACCCGAGGGCTAAAAGTCATGTAAAGAAAATTATTTCAGTTTCATCCAAGATTTTAACCCAATCGTTTTTCTCAAATTTTAGAGCATTAAAATGTTCTTTATCTCTCCTCTCGCACATTCTAGAATTCTTACATCCCCTTTCGATTCTGACCTTGTTAAAGATTAAAAATAGTTGGCACACACATTTATCGATTCCTTTTTTAGCACTTCACTTGAAGATCAGCAACGAAACACTTCTAATGATACCCATTCTTATGAGTGAAAGCCAAAAGATTTCAGAGAATTCAACGGTAACCCGTTTCGTTGTTATGAATAATCACATCATTCTGGTAGTTGATAACCAGTGGCTATGGAAAGGAACATTAGAACTATCTGGGGTGAGAAACTTTTTTTCAAAATGTATTAAATTTAATTTCAACCAGGTGAGAAAACCAGTGGATACCCCTTAAAAAACCACATACCCCTTTATAAAAACCTACAAACTTGGGTTTCGGGCTCTCTTAACCACCAAACCTAATTTAATATTGTATAAGTCACTTCTTTACAATCTCTAATATAGGTACTTTCATAAAATACCTAATTTCAAGAATTTTAATTATCGTAAAGTGTCGTAAAATTCGAAATTATTGAAAATTTTATGTTTTTTGGACCTACAATCCGTGCCATAATATATTGGCAATTTCAGGCCTTCAACTTGATTTCATCGATTATTTCGATCTGGGAGGGATTTATTGGTTTCTAGGCTATATTTCAAGCCCTACTGGACCATTTTTGAAATTTTGGATCCTCAGATCCTAAGGTCCTAAGTCTTAAATCTAGCTTTAAAACTCAGAGTTAAAACTCTACCTTTCGAACCTACTTTAGAGCACTTACAAATCGATTGTGCTTTCAAAACACCCCGGTGAATTTCCCTTTTGTGCCAAGTATTTTATCACTGATTGTAGAGATTACACAAATGAATTTAAGGTCATAAAACCTATACTTTTTAGGTACCTATACTTATGGTAAGTACGAAAAGAAACACCCAAAGAAATCGTAAGGCCCTCAAAGTTCTATTTTAAAGCTCATTAATGGCCACTACGGCCAATTAAGTCTGAAAATCGACTTTCTCAAAACATGGTCATATTGCATATTAATCGTAGAAATTTTAGCGGGAGTAATTTTAGCGTTTATTAGCGAGTCAGGAAAATCTTGATTTTTTTGGATTTACTTTAGCGAATCACGATTTCAAAATTTTTTGCGTGGATCCGTAGATAAATTTTAGCGTATACTCATATTACATTATTGATTTAATTCGTTTTCTAGCATTTTTTGCACTGAAACCCTTCCTATATTGATAAAAATGTATCGAGGCAATATAACCAGAAATTTTGCGTGGATAGATTTTAGCGATCTGTCGATTCGGCGTGTTTTAGCGAGACTTATTTTAGCGAAATTAGTCTCGCTAAAATTTCTACGATTAAAGTACCAAAATGTCACAAATTTGATAAAGATTTAGAAAAACATTAGTAACATACGTCAAAAATGAAGTGAATAAAAGTTTTGACCCTTCAAAGCCGTTTTTTGACAAATAAACAGGCGTAATTGCATTACGGGTATGAAATCCTGAAAAATACAAATGTTTTGGGAATGGATTTCTAGCAAGTATTTGATCAATTGAATCACGGTTCAGCACCTGAATTGCAATTTTACAGTTTCAGTAAGTTGTGAGTAAGGGATCAATGTTTGTAGGTTTTAAGGTGTAATAGTGTAGGTTTTAAGGTGTATTAGTGTAGGTTTTAAGGTGTATTAGTGTAGGTTTTAAGGTGTAATTTGATTTTAACGTACAGTTAAATATTTAGAAACCAATGATCTAATGGTAGCATTAGTAACTTTGCAGTGAATCACTGTTCAAAATTTTAGACCAATAGGACTATTTTATAAAAAGTTATTCAAAAAAACCATTTTGTAGGTTTTAAGGGGTAAATCGCTTAAATTGTATTTTTTCACAATAAAAATTTTCTTAGCAGCTTTTACAAAATACCATACCCAGGGAAGAAATTCATAGGTAGCCTAGACTCACCAGAGAAAGTTTCAGCCCTTACTGTTTTCTCTATCAGGATATACAGGGGGTACCTTTTTTGGTTGTAGGTTTTAAGGGGTATCCACTGGTATTTCGTATCTGGAATAAATACTCTTTACGTTTCCAAGGGTAATTGAAATTCATGGTTTCTTGCTAACCGGGACACATTTTTTCGGTAGGTATGGCTTCCGTCTAGGTCAGGGATGTAAACCTAATTGCTGAAATCTATATAATTCTAGGATGTGAGAATTACCAAAGCATCTTCAAATCGAGTCCAAGTTCATTTGCTAACAACAACGATTCACTGTCCAATCACTGATACCCCTGGAGTCGCAGGCTTTGAAACAGCACTCTTGGTACATCAAATTGGAAATGACACCTTCCTCAACATTTACGCACCGCCCATTGAATCAACGCCCCTCTACACTGTGACTTTGACAAATATCACTGGTGTAGATATTATAGATGTGAAATATGATTATGGTAAAAGACAAGTTGTCGTACTATTGGTGAGTACTGTAAATTTTGTCAAATTTGGCAATTTTTCGAATTCGTTAAATTAATTTTTCGCCAAATTTAAAGTTGGGACTTCGCCAAAATATATGGAAGTTACTCCTGCAATAAAAAAGAAATATAATCTCCAGTTTAAAAAAAGTTTGAAAAAAATCTTCTATTTTGAAATTTTCGGTTCATAGAAGAATTTCCAGTTTAAAAATCAAATTCAAAGACCTCTCATATAAAACTTACTAATCAAGCTAATCAAGTTTCTAAAACTTAAAAACACAAAGACGAGGGTAACTCTCAGACAGGAATTCTATACACTTTGCGCATCTCCTATATTACAACATGAGAGGGGATGCGTGCAGTCTACAGTCAAAGCAACGAGCAGAAACGTGAAATTGAAATTTAGTTTCCGTTCCCTTTTTAGATTTCATTACTTTCGGCAATCGAATTGATTGTGTTCGATTACGTTCATCAACAAAGTGTCAATCAACTTCTATTTAATTTGTTCATTATTATTCCTTTTAGGTTACAAATACAGTACACGCATTCTCGTTATCTGGAACACTGCAATGTGCGCCGGTAATTTTGAAGGATACACATATTAAAAACCAATCAAGACTTCTCGTAAAGTGCAACCTTCTGTTGATCGTCACAAATGTTAGTACATTTTCTAATCTTCATGATATTTTTTAATTATATATATGCAGCAATCAGAGTTTAATTAAGACGTGGTGGGGTTAGATGGAGTCGTGATCTAACTTGAACTTCAAAAGAGCCAAGTCAATACTCAACAGATTATTACTTTTTTTAAACACCCGACCCCCCGTATCAGCCATAAGTCGATAGAATCGCACTCTCCATAGATATTCTATCATGCAGAATTTTTAACAAAGAAAAAATCTATAATAACTTTTTACATACAAATACTCCACATTTAGGAAATAGTTGTTTGGACATCAACAAATGGTGGATGCAATTGGAAACGACCTATACAATGGAACAACATCCTCCATGCAGACTTTGAGTTCCATTCTGCCGATACATTAAAATTGACATCTAACATAACATCAAGTTACGGAACTCCGCTAGAAAGTTATCGGGATTATGATATTTTATGGACCAAAATTGGTTTCTTACGTCCACAAACAGCATTGAATAACTCTAATTACATGTTGCTCCTCAATGACAAGATTCCGGAAAGCAATAACCCTTATCTTGATTTAGACATTTTTGCCGTAACAGAAACCGCAGAAGGATTCCAGTTAGAGTTTACGCCAAATGAGACGAAGTTTCCTGAAATTTGGATTGGTTCCTTGGTAAAGCTTGGTGACTACTCATGTCGCGTCACGGCTGTTTTCAACGCTACTGTCGAGATTTATTGCTACAATAGTAGTTTAACATTCACAAACATTATCGACTTTATCCAGCAACGACGCTGGTTTAGTGTCGATTTCTTTTATGCAAGAAAAGTAGAATGTCACCTTAGTTTTAATGTGAATACCACAACCATTGTTTTTCAAAAGAAACCAGACACGGAAATTGATCACGTGTTTTTTTCAACGCCCCCTCTTCATGCTGGGACAAAGGAAACAAACAGTAGCGTTGCTTGGACTTTCAAAGATCCGCTAACTTCAATACCAAGTTCGTCAAACCAAGTTTGTCTTTACCAGAAATATAAAACCTTCCAAGAATATATTTATCAGAATCCAACTGATTGTCCAATAACGTTCACAGTAACTGGAATCAACGAATCTTACATACATCTAGATATTGATGAACATTTGGAAATCTCCGTCAATCTGACCATTGATATGATTGTACCGTTACATGAAGATATAAGCGATCTTGATTGGCTCAAAACACAAGTTTCAAATCATGAAATTGTATGCTTAAGAACACATCGTGAAAAATCGAGGAGAGCTGAGAAAATCCGTCTCCAATTCCATCAATCTTTGGCAATGTCAAGCATCAATGTTGTCACTATCAAATCAAGCATTTATAATCCGAAATGTGGTGGACAAAGTCTGAAATTTCAGATTCTCAATGTTTGTCCTCCAAACAAGAAAGTGATCTTCGAATATCCAAAATCCATTCAACCAAACGATTTTGCTTACGATGATCAAAAACAAGACTCAGAAGGGATTATTCGGGTCTTTCATTTACCAACCAACTATCAACCACCTTCTTCTAAAGGTATTGGTATACCACAAACGCCGCATGTATATAATGCAGACCCGGCCAAACCAATGTTTCATAAAAAATATCTGGCAAATCAAATCGATCCAGTCTTTAAACAATGCAAAGATAAACGAAACAGGTGATTCATATTCTCTATTTTGTATTTAGTTGTGAAGGTGGGGCCCAAGGTGGGAACATTTTTAGGTTTAAGCTCAAAAAGTTAAGAACATCCGAAGGCTTCAAAAATCTTGGATGTTCTTATAAAAAATATGTACTTGAAATTATATATAAAATTTAAAATTTGGTTAAATGCATTATTAATACAATAATGACCGGTTAGTGAGGGCTGTACTGAGAAATATTGCCCGAGGTCAAGTAACGACCGAGCTTGCGAGGTTGTTGCGTTGACCGAGGGCAATATTTTCAGTACAGCCCGAAAAAAACCGGTCATTATTGTATTTGTTAACCGTTTCCTTCAACTTTGATTGATTTTTAGCGCTTTATCCAGGAAAAATAGCGAAATAAAGCAGAAAAAACAAGCGAAAAGAGATAAAAAATTGCTATAATTTCTGACGTCAGAAATAAAAAATGAGAGAAATGATGTCAACGCATTGTTCATTTTCCTTTGAAAAAGTGACGTCACAATGAATTTTCCTAACGACGGGCAACTCTGGAAAATGTAGGCCCGTCGTCATGCGAAAAGAACCAATTGCATTGCGCAAAAAAGCCATGTAGCCCGCTTCGAAAAAGTAACCGGTTAACAATGTTTGTAATCCAATGGGACCGCTCGTAGTAGTAGAACCGTCCCTCGATCGAAGAGACTGACTGTAAAGAGTGTAATCTTCCTTGGATCAAAGGACGTTTGCGTGAAGTTCGGCCTACGTTACTCACTTTTGATGATTTTTTTTTCAGGACCATGTGTGGGTGTACAAAACCTATGGAAATTTCTACGAAGATTAGTCAATCAGATTGCATCAAGAAAGTATATCGTCTTCTGTATCCAGAAAAGTTCGTCCCTCGATTACTTTTGCAACAAAAAGCTAAAAACAATACTGCTTTCGATAAGTTGATGCGTTTATCGGAACTCAATTCCAGAACTGATTATACCCTAACTAATTCAGTTCGAGTCTCAAACGGAGCCGAAGCGGTTGATATGAAATCAAATACCACCATTGAACTTAAAGGATCAGGATTATATCATTTTCAATTGGACGTATTTGATAAAAACGTATCGTATTGTAATTTTGAAACGGAATTTCTAGTCTATGTTGACGGGACACCGCTACCAAAAGCCGTTGAATCGCTTGTCGAGGCTTTTACCGCTTTTGTTTTTGGTTTTATTTTGTTGGGCTTGTTCTTGTACCAATATTACAAAAAGTAAAAAAATAGGAAAAATCACGCGAAAATGTTTTACTTCAGAAAGGTTAGTGATTCTTTTTACTCTTCGTTTTTGAATTATTTTGTTTTGCAAAATTATAAATTTAATACTGTTTTTACTAATTTAGCCAATGAGTTATTAAAAGTGCGGCACTCTTAAGTTTTTGGTTTTAGAAACAATACCGTGCTCTTTAGAGGAAGGCACGCATTTGAGGGCGACGTTAAATAGAAAAAAATAACGATAGTTCACCAGCACCCTCAAGAGCACCAAAGCTCTTTTTCTTTCTATCTTAAGGGAAGAAATTTGGCGGGAATTTAATTTAGCGTATGACCGAAAAAGTTTTTTCAGAGGAAATTTAATTTGGCGGATAGCGGGAAAAAATAAATTGGTGGGAACTTAAATTGGCGGATTTTTAACCAAATCCGCCAAAATTTCTGTCTGATAAAATTTCTTCCCTTAAACTAGCCATAGCTTTCACAAACTGCCACCCGCTAGTACAAATGCTTGTAAAAATTAATTAATGCTAATTAAGGCTTTTTAATGCTTTATAATTATAACAAAAGTTTGGAAATGATTTGGAATAGTTAGAATGATTCTTCTCAACAGCATTTTCTTTCAGATATCAATGAATAAGTAACATAAATGAAACAAATTTTTTTTAAAATGTGAATCTTTTTACAAAGATAAATACGAATCTTAAACATTCATTAGGAAAAGTGTCAGAGAATCAAACAGACAGTTACATAGATCTTAAACCAATCAAAAGACATGCAACTATATTTATTTCAACCAATTTGAAATATAAATGAAACATAGTAGAACCAACAGCATAAGAAATGCTATGAGCCAGAAACATAACGAGCAGAAACTAAGAATTGACAGGTAACAACGTACTTAGGAGTTTTTCCAACGGTTTAACAAAGGATATCGTGATCCAAAATTGTTTACATTAAATGGATTTACCATTAATCTAGAAGCTGTAACAGCGTTGTGTAAAGGATGGAAGATGATAGGACGTAACATGGTAATAGTATCAGTAACGAGGCAATATTGATGAGTAGGAAGTAGGTATTAACAGGAAATAGCGTACATTCAGGACTTTTTCCAACAGCATGATAAGGGATCTCATGGACAAAATTGTTTGCATTAAAAAGATATGCCAGTTAACTTGCAGTTTAACAGCAATATCGTGTAGAAGGATGGAAAATCATGACGTAACGTGGTAATAGTAGCAGTAGCAAGGTAATATTGCGTTGTCAAGGTAAACGAATCCTCATTCATAAAAAGCTTAAAGGGAAAATAAGAAACATGAAATTAGATGATATATGGCGAGTGTACTGAAATTTCCTCAAAACTAGTTCACAAAAGTTTCTTTCAATCTTTGATAATAATTTCCCAAATAGTGCCTGGTAAGGCGGTCGGCGAAAAATTGTTATATTCGCATCACCTGCCCGCATCATATTTTCTGCTGATTTTCCGGTGAAGATGTGCATAGAATTACCTGCGTTTGAAAACTTAATCCACAAATTAATGCACGACAGAAAAAAACAAAAAACCCCGAAAGGAAAAATAACGAAAAACGTCCGCCGCGCATTTAGCGAAAGCTACTTGCTAGTTTGGTAAGCTATAAACGTTGCCGGATAATTACGGAACACTAATTAACCGGAAGACCGATTACAAAACAAACAAAAATCGAGATTCCTGTTATCCTTGCGTGAAGCTATGTAGGCCACCCTACGCTTCGCAAGCTCGCTACGGGCGGCAATTAACTAATCAATACTCTTAGATTTCTTCTTTAAGCGACTTGAGTGCACCTACATGTAAAACAAACAATAAATTGTTTTCGGTATTTAAAGTCGTGGGTTCCTTTCTATTAAGTGGTTACAAGGAGGACTTTCTTGTGGTTCATATTTTAGCTTGAAAGCCACTTATATTTCATACTCGAATACGTTAAGCACGCAATGTGTGTAAGTAAACATAATTATTTTCTAGTGTACATGTCAGGGCCGGTGAACGTCTGTAAAAGTGGAGGTAGAGGCTGAAATAGGTTAAACTTGGCTTGGGAAAAATAGTTTATTTTGCTTAGCCTCCCCAGCCTCCCGCATGCTGTCTGTACCACAGCACAAATGGAAACTAATTGGGCTTGAGAAGATCCTATAATTTGTTCACGAATGAGAATTCTAATTTACCTTAAAGGAAGAAATTTTGGCGGGAATTTAATTTGGCGGATGGCCGAAAAAGTATCTTAGAGGGAATATAATTTGGCGGATGGACGAAAAAAAACTAAATTTGGCGGGAGTTTAATTATGTGTTTGCTGAAAAATTTATCCTTAAAATGGCGTAAAAACAGCAAAAAAATGCAAAAACATCTTAAAAGAGATCATATTTTCAAAAAGTTTAATTTGGCAGGAATTAAATTTGGCGGATGGCGGAAAAAAGAAATTTTGGCGGGAACTTAATTTGGCGGATTCTGGCCAAACCCGCCAAATCCGCCAAATTTTCTTTCTTTAAGGTACACACTTGGAACTAAAACGGTTACACTTTCCAAGCAACTCTGAGGAGTAATCTCAAATAGACAGAAAAAAAACAAGAAACAAAATTATTATCGGTGTAAAAAGAACATTTCTGTTAAAGAATAAATTTCTAAATTTCACAATTTGAATTAAAGTAATAAATCTTTGGATATCCAGTTATTTGCCACATACATACTTTGGCAATAGTCATCATACATTCGCAAAGCCCAGTGCATAAGATTCTCTTGTTCTTTGTTGGCCATAGTCTGAATGTGAACTGTACGTACTAAGGACGTCAAATGCGTAGGCCCCATCTTCACAATTTGTATATACGATTTCTGTATCAATAAAATCTTTACATAGCGGACAAGTCCCTTTATGTTTCTTTACACACTTTTTTAACCACTTAGCTATACAGGTAGAATGGAAAGCGTGTTGACAGTCTAGTAGCACAATCTTTTGTTTTATTGTAAATGTCTCGAAACATATAGGGCAAACGTCATTTATACTATGTTTTGATGTATGATTGTTTGGCTCGCCTGTAATATCAACAGTTCCGTATTCAAACTTATCCGCATGCGGTATATACATAAGTGAAGCAGAATGTAGTTTATTTGTGATTAAGAAAAAGCAACAACCGAAATCAAATCTTGCCAGATAGCTGTCTTTAGATGAATCATTGTTGAAACTTCTACTTTCTTCTAAAATCAACCCGTAATGGTCTCTGTAATTTTCACCAACTAAATCTCTATTATTATTGGGTTTCTTAAAGCAGGAACATCCAAAAAGTTTTTGAGCTATGTATAATACAATTAGCATGATCAAGAGACAGAACGGTAGAATCAGCTCTGAAGGATAATTCATGTCTGCAGCAAATTGTCAATGCTTTCTCTTTGTAAACAATTCTTTCAAGTATTCAGTAAATGTCGCTTTTTTGCATGTAGTAGTAGAAGCTCACCATTTATCCAAACTATAGTCCGTACTTTTTAAACTACTAATGAAATTGATCAAAGACTCTATGTGCTCAAACGTTCAAAATTTTGATGATATATTTAAATTAAAATGAAAGTAGTATCATTTCTGTGTCCATGTTTCTCCTTAGTTGGATCTCTTACTGTTCTAATTCAAAACAAAAACATTTCCACTTTAATAGAAAGTTTGAAAGTAAATATTTTCAATAGGACTTTTAACACTTTAAAACTTGTTAAAAACAAACACCAATTTTATCAGGATACTTCAAGTATTTTTAACAGGTCAAAGGACAAGTTATACGCATTTTACATACGTGCTTGTTCCTATACAATACAAGTTCTAAACTTGTAACAAATAAAATGATCAAATGATATATCAAAGATTATTTTTGATATAAGTGAAATATGAGATGTGATGTGTGTGTATATCTGTGTGTACAGTATATCAAACCGGCGACACTTTACGCCAATTTACGTTACTGTAGGAAAAAAGCAATTTCTTTTCCTGATTAAAAGCTTTAAAAAACTTTCACAGAATGTTGTACACAAATTCGTGAGCAAATGAATAGGTAGTACCGGAGGAGGGTTACTACCGCCTTACCATTATCTTCCTCTGAAATTTAAGCTGTGGAGACAAACTGTAAGAATTTCATCGCGGGCTTCAGAAGGGTGTTTTTAGTAGTGTGGTGGGTTAATCAGAATTGAAACAAACTGGGGAGGTATTTTCTAAAGTTGGCATTTTGGCACAGAGGCAGAAATAAACACCCCCTGCCTCAGCAAGTTTTAAAATAAATGTCTACGGTATTTATCCACTGTTCCGTGAAACATCAAACCCCTGGCTTCAATTCAGTGCAACTGATTGGTACTTAGGCAAAATGGGTGCCGGGTATGTGCGAGCCATAAGGGTACCTTTTTTCATTCCTCAAAAGTCTCTCAAAGGGGTACAAATTCAAAAGTTAGTCTCTGAAAGGGTCCCAAAATCACGAAAATCAAAAATTTCTCTCTCAAAGGGTCACGATTTCCAAAAATTTTGACCAAAATTTGGTGAAAATCAAACCAAAATTTGGAAAAAATGGACCAAAATTTAGGAAAAAGTCTCTCAAAGGGTCCCAAAATCACCAAAATTTTGTCTCTCAAAGGGTCGATTTTCGATTTTCGGCTCGGACATACCCGTCACCTCGCAAACCTAGTACCCCCCCCATGGGCCCCTAAATTAACATATTTGAAAGATATGTAATGCAATACACTGTTGCTGATCTAAGGTTGAAGTTTGTTCTTCTGAAAATGGTAATCTACAACGTTCTTCAAGAAGTTCATTTTTTTCTTTTTCATTTTTCTTCACTTAAAAACACCGTACACCTTTTTGACACAGATTTTATGTTGAAATTGCTTGGTTTCTCATAAAAAGAACCAGTTTTAAGAATTTCTCACAAAACAATTATTATCAATCGGTAACAATTTTTAGAGCATGAAGTTTAATTTATGAAACATCTAGCATATGACTAGACGGTTCCCGTCGTCGTAAACGCCGGTTAACGGTTTTGCTTGCACATCAAAAGCCTTTAAAATACTATAATGTGGGTTAATTCCTGACATCGTTTTGGCTTAAAATGCCAAATACAAAAATAAAAATTATACTTCTAAACTTTCTACATTAGTCAAAATTTTGTGTCTGTAAGCCATGATGATATGTCTTTTTAAGATAACGGAAGTTTGTGTTCAATGAAATGCCATAGTGACCCTGTCAAAATTATCGAGGCTACCCGTCGTTGCAGACGCCCAAAGGTGTCTGAGGTGGTGAGAGGGTTGCTTCTAGGAAAGAAAAAGCCTTAGTTGTGAAGGAGAGGCTCGCGCTTTGCGATTGAGCACTGAAGGTTTTCCCGTTTGTTGGCTTCGCATGCGGACAGCTTAAGACCGGCGCATATGCAATGCAACCAACATTGAAACCTTTTTAAATAATGTTAGACGAAGTTTAATCATCAAACAACAATGTTGGATTTTGTTGCGTGTGTTGATATAAAATAATTCGAAATCGTGCAACAAAAATGCCACACCTTTTTATTTGAAACTTTGTGACGTCGCAGTACTTTTTCATGAAATTGACGTCAGAACTTTTTTCGGTTACAAATAGCAGTGTAGAGTCTTCTCTAATCCGAGTTTTCTACGCTTGTCAAACTTAGCGCGAGACTTTTTGTATCGAAGGTGGATAGGTTTTCCAGCCGCGGCGTTCAAATTTTAGAAACCTTAACATATGTTACTGGGCTAGCGTTACACAGACATTTTTCATAAAATCATTTAGTATAGTAAGATTTAGTTCTTAGTCGATTCTTAGAAAATTTTTAAAACATTTAGATAGAAAGTATTTTGAATATTCCTTCTACATACTATAGACCTATATACGTAGAGCTTCAAACCCTAAATCAAGGGTTTTTATCCGAATTCCTTTTGTCGTAGTTAAATGTGGGGGGCGTACGGTATTTCGGAATTGCGGAAATCGACCCTTTTTTGTTCAGAATTTCGGAAATCGAGGAAAATTCCTTCGGTATTTTGGAATTCTGAAATTGCTTCGGTATCGGAAATCATGAATTTTTGCTTCGAAATTTCGGTATTATAAAGTTTTTATCCCCCTTTTCCGGAATTCATAAATCAAAAATCAAAATTGATGAGAAAATAGTCAAAACGAAGGAAAAATATCCAAAAAATCGGTATCGGAATTGCAGGTATTTTTTTACGGAATTTCGGAAATTATGGCAAAATTATTCGGCATTTCGGAAATCGTAAACCCCGTACGCCCCCACCCCCTTAAATGAACTTCAGATTAGCTCGATCTAATTAATAAAACTAATAAATCTTTCAATTTTTGGATCAGTTTTCGTTTTACTCTTTCCAAATATTGAAGCTATAATCAGATGATTCTCAACTTTATTTCTAATTTCAGTTGAGCAATAATCTAAGAATGTTTGTCTGTATGTCCGTAAACTTTGAGGCAACCTAGAAAGGCAGAATAATTCTACAGAGCTAAAATTTGGCATGCATTCTATTAAGGTGAAAGCCCTTTTATTTTTTGAATTTCCATTCTTTTCGTGAGCTATGTGTCCATCTTTCGAGCAATAACAACATCTAAACTAAAATAATTGACGTCAAGTAGCTTTTTTAGCGACGTGAATTAGTTTCTCTCGGGAACGAGCGCAAGTTTACAGTTGAGCCTTCAAATACAAAGTAACCAACACCCTGAATTTGAAATAAAGTCCTCTTTAAATCTAACGCCCAGGTTTTACAAAACTGAGATTTCTCTAATCTTAAAAACACATCATCCCAGCTTTACAATTGTGTTTTCCAAATGGCAAGCAACTACTATCACCCTGTTTTGGTACACAAATTAACCTTTTCAAGATTAAAAACATTTTTATCTTGGCTTGGCGTTGTGTCTTCCCTCTTTTTCCCACAATAAACCAATTAAATTCCATCTAGCTACTGAAGCTGAACCCAGTACACGCTCCTTTTTAAGATAGTGGCATGGCGTTCTAAATCTGGATTTAGAACGCCATGGATAATAGAGTAAATGCTTGCGAAAAAAAAATTTGACGTCAGAAATATTCTTCTTCATAACACTGTTGTAAAATGATTTTTCTTATTTTTTAGTTTTTTTCTCTCAAAAATAAACAGAGGTATGGCGATGCGCTTCACCATTCTTTACAATGTTCTATTCATTTTGCTTCATCTTGCAGGTAAAGAAAATTTCATCTGATGTTGAATTTTAAAGTCTAATTTATGCTGGAATTATAAAGAGTATTTTTTGCGAGGGTTTCCCCTTGACGGGAACTGATCTTTCTTTTGAATTATAGAAAAATAAGTTTGAGGGGTTACTTCAATCAATAATTGTCTTCATTCCTTAACTTATTTTGATTTCAAATGCACGTCTACAAACCTAGTCTGTACACAGACCCGATATCTACGGCTAATTTCAGAATTCATTGCCGTAGAGGGTCTGTTCTGATTTGAAATTTTTCAAACCGACCACTGCAATGAAGTGCGGGTGAGCGAGGGGAAGAAAGAGAGAAGTGTTGCTATTTATATAATGTACTTCATTGCAGAGGTCTCCGTACGGGAATTTTTTATCAAACAGACAATGCGCAGGAGTGTACTACGAGGCGATAAACGTGAGATACACTCGGGTACAGAGTACTACAAACCGAACTAAGAAGAAACTTTTTCACTTGATGTCTTTTATTCTAGCGGAGAAAAAAGGCGGCATATGTTGCGGCGCTCCTAGGTCCAATTTCTTTTTATTGAACGTTTTTATTTCATTCGAAATTCATTTTACGAGAAAGAAAAAGAGTCTGCTAAATCACGCCCCTTACGCGCTCTCATTTTTTAGTGGCCATTGCGTAAAACATGTAGCTCATCCATGGAGTACTCCATTAGTGTAATTTGATTACCGACCAACAATGCAACAGAAAATTTATAAATGCAGCTCTTCAAAGTGTAGCTCAGGCTTTATGTGCCATTGCTCTAAAACCACTTTCTTTGTAATTGCCACCACAGGGAGCCTAAAGTGACCGAGGATGGCATTCATAGCTTCACGCCTAAGGATAATTCACAAATAGCTCACAATTTTGCGAAATTGTTTGTCACTTTCTTATACCGGTTAAATGATTAACCGTTTAAATGGTTAACCGGTTAAATGGTAGCCCGGTATTAAGTTTGTCTTTTTCTTATCCCTAGAGAATTAACGAATCTAGGAAATTCCCTTTTTTGGGAAGTTCCTTTTTTTATACCACAAGTAGTTATTAGCTTAGATACACAGTTGTTATAGAAAACCAATAAGTTATGGCTCTGGCTAGGTTGCTCTGAATTCTATGAGTTTTTCAGACTTAAATGTTCTTGTCATATTAATTAAAATGGAAATCTGTACTAATTTGTTCTTAGATTTTGGCCAAATTTCAGCATTGTATTTTTATAAAATTGTTCTTATAAAAAAGCGTGTATGTAACTATAACTAGACGCTAAAACAAAACGGGCTTTATTTTTAAAACTATAACCAAGGATTTATTATACACTGGATATACAGGGTGTCCCTAATAAAAGTATCGAGTTTGAACATGCGATCGAGTAGAAAGTTTTAAGTGTGTATTCACAAAATTGTATTTTAAGCTCTCCCTCTTTTTTTTTGTAATTACGATTAATTTATACGTTGTAACTACCTTTTGTAATGAGCCTATGTGATGGAGAACGTTCTTATATTTTAGCGATAACACACACAAACTTTTTTACTCAATCGCATGTTCAAACTCGATACTTTTATTAGGGACACCCTGTACAAGTAACAGATTTTTGCCGATTTCTTGTGAACTAGCTATGTCCGTAGTAATGATATTATTGTTCACTCTCCTTCCCTCATTAAATGTTTTTTCGAAGCATTTTTATTGTACGAAAACCTCATCCATTCCCAAAAGGACTTAAAACTTTCCTGTGAGAGTAAGATTCTTCCACTTAATTGATAATTATAAGTCGTTATGACGTTTCAAGCTGCGAGAAAGACGCAAAAGACGTGTTGTGTATAAGAAATTGAATGTTGACACCGGAAATTTTCAAACTTCAACCTCAAAAAAACCACCTTGCCACCACGTGTCTCCAAAGGATTTTCATACCACAGTGGAGCCAAGACACTCAAGTCTAATGTATGCTAATTTCAGCTCTTCTGGGGACAGTCTTGGAAAGATATTTCCAATTGAAAATTTCGTGTCACTATAAGCATTTTGTCTGAATTTTTTGTCTAATGATGATTTTCTCACACCAGATTTCACAAATGTATCCAGCTTGGTATGCTAGCCTTACTTTCAAACCTTTTTTGCAAATGTACAAAAAGAAAGAGCTAGAGAACTTTTTTAGAATAAGACTGATAAACATTTTTTTAAATCAGACATCTTCGAGCCGCCATGACAGTTGTCTCTTGCGGACACAGCTTGAACATCAATTGTTTTCTGAAACAATGAAAATACAATGAAAAAAGAGATCTCTTAATCGTTTTATGAGTCGTTTATCCAGTGTATAATAAATCTTTGCTATAACTGTAAATCACTCCCTTGACACATTTGTTAGCATTTGAAGACTGAATTTTGTCTCAGATCAGATGAGAAGTCAAAAATTACTGTAGGGCTAATACCGTTCCTTTTGAAAGCAAATTCAACTCTATCTGTTTTGCTGAGGTGGTACTTTAACGAAAGCTATGGCTAGTATAATATATTATAGAATAATGTACAATCCCTATAATAGTCCTACATTACATCGTTTTGCCTTCATGCAAGAGCTCTTAACTTGATTCTTGTAAAGTAGATGCTTATAAGAAAAGTAGATGGGTTCGTATTATGCGCCATCCCATCGCTTTTTCACAAAGTAAAGCAAAAATGAAAAAAAACTTCACGAAAAATGAAAGCGCGTGAATATATATGAAGGCGCGTGAATATATTAAAACGCGGAGGCGCGTAGGGCGAGTGATTTATAGCAGACTCAAAGAAAAACTATGAACTTAACAATAAATAAAAACATAAAAAGAAGAGTCAAATAATACTTTCACTGTAATTTTCTTTCACAACGGAAATAAAGGCTGCGTTTAGACCAGCCTGGTATTTGTAATTGCTTGCAGTATTCTTTTGAATTCTATTGTCTCGCGCAATTGTTCGGTTTGTCAAATGCCTAATGATACCAGCGTGTTGGCATTTCGTTGGCATTTGAAATGCCATTTTGAGCAAAGGAATCCCCTTTTCTGGCATTTCAAATCAAACAAAGGAACCAAAACAAAGAGAAAAAATGACATTTTTGATTTTTTAAAGTATTTGTACGTTTTTTATTCAGTTCTTTCTATAGAAATTTGCAAGATTTGCCATAGCCTAGCCCTACGGCAAAAAGTTTCAGTCTAAATGACTGCAGTTTTTGAGAAATTCCATGCTTTTCATTGTTTGATCTGTCAAAGATGAACTTGAGGGAATCCCCTTTTCAGTAATGACTCTAAAAAGACGATTCCTTAAATGCCATGACAGAAAATACAATGGAAAAGCTATTAAAATCAAATCACTCATGAGCAAATGCAAAATTACAAATGCCAGTTGGTCTAGACGCAGTCAAAGTAGCGAAACCAATTGTGCAATTAGCTCGTTATCATGTGATTACATATACAAATTGCAATACGATTATACTATAAGTTTTACTGGATTTTTGCTTTCATTACCTATTACAATTTCTAAAATTCACTTATCTGGAATGTTAGATTTTCTTTTCCTGTTTCCTGGCTCAAGTTGATGTGTAAGCTTGACTAACAGGTTATATGTTACTTTCACTATTTTCAGGTGCAACTGATGGGAGCTGGACGCAATGGGGCTCATGGAGTGCTTGTACACCACAGTGCTATCAAACTAGAAAAAGAACGTGTACTGCACGAATATGTAAAAACTATGATACCGACACTCAGTTTTGTAATGCTGCCGGTCGCAGCTGCTCAAAATGGAAAGCAGGTAGGAAAAAATACTTAATCTCATACCTATTTCAATACCTATCCCAACCGTATTTTCTGGCAACTTTTTTTTCTTTATCTTTTTGAAAACGCAAAAGACTCTGGAGAATACTTGCTTGATGTGAAGTTTATCATCAGCTATAGGTTAATGTATAAAAGTTTTTTCCGAGCCGTCGTAAAGAGTTCTGTATTGCAATTTTATCACAAAACGAAAAACATTTCATCCATTGATTACATTTTAGATGGTTCTGCCCCTTTTACATTATCAAAATGTAAACATGAAGAAGGACGCTGTTTAACGGGCCTGCGCAGACGTATACAGAACAAAGGTGTTATCTACATAAACGATTTAACAGATTCTGGAGTTATGGAATCATTCTCCGACTGTTTTGAATTATGTCAAAGAATCCCTGGTATGACAGGTTGTATGTATGGGAAATTTAAATGCTGGGCTCATACACAACCTCTTCTTCCTCGTTACGAAGAATCTTTTAAAGACCCATCTCATATTTGTTGGGTAAAGGACATTTGTAGAAGTAAGCTGTATTTTCTTTTTATTGACCTTGTTTAGCTTAACGTGTTGTGTTGTCATTGACGGCCCTTATTTCGCTGTCAGTAATGTACATGATTTTAAAACTTGCTCAAAAATCGATAATCATTTACAGGTTGTCTGAAAAAAAGAGTATCGAGCTTGGATATATCATTGTGTCATTGCGTAGAGAAGAGTTACAAGTGTGTCCCAATAGACCTTTTCATAAATTGCGTCACGAACATCATTTGCCTCGTTTTGAAATTATTGCCATGGTGATTAAAGGCTTGGGGACACCTCAACAATTACCATGGCTATTATGCCCCTTGAAAAAAATGATTTTTTTATTCGAATAGAAAGTAATTTTAATAAAATCTGCTGGGACCTGGGAGTTAAGGCTTGGGGACACGAGAAGTTTATTTCGCGTTGGTGCAATGCAACATGCTCTACCCCATCAATCTGAAACGCTTTCTTGTGACGTTATTTATGAAAAGGCCTATATAATCTGCAGCGGAGACAGAAAAGGCTTTAACTTTAGATTGAAAAGTTACTGGCCACAAATTCACAAATTCATCCATCGATGCTCTTTTATTCAAAAAACCACCCTTTGCAACAAACCATGAGCATATAAACGACTGGACATCCATCTCCTTTTTATTTTTGTAGAAAGCACTACTAGCTTCGTTGCCGCCAAGTTAAAAATATAAGATGAAACAATAAATTTTGATGATATTGTTGCCGCATTGAGTGCAAGTAGGCCTCCACTCTACGCGGGAGTATATGGTTCTCCTCCGTAACGTATTTCTCAATGTTTCGTGCGCGTCTATTGTCTTGTTTTATGTATTATATTTATCTTGTCTTGTCCCTTGTGAATTTGTATTGTGACGTCACTTATCTACTTATCTATGTTATTTTTTGAATGTTGTTTTATACTGAACTGTTGTGTGTTGTGAAAGAACTTTAGTATTTTCTATGTTTGTGATATGTACAATGCTCAGGTTCTTTGTTGGGCTTTCGTCTGTTATGTCCCTTTAAGCAAGAATATTTAGCAAAGTTTGATAAGATAAGTTTTGCAAAGACTACCCTAATGATATCCATTTTTTTTCTTTTTATACCAAAATGATCGATTTGTGCATGTAATTAGCTGTCAGGTTAAAATCTGTATTTTGTTTTTTTAGAACCGCTCGATGGGGACTGGTCACAGTGGGGCCCTTGGGATGTTTGTCGCAGACCATGTTTCCATGGTGATCAATTTAGGAGAAGGACATGTACTAATCCAGCACCTCAGAAGGGTGGACGTGGTTGCCCAGAGTCTAGTGGTCATCATCGGATGTGCAATCCAAACAGTTGTAAAGGTATAAATAATCACTTTATCTTTAATCTCATAACCGATCACCATTGCTACGGCATATGATGATCTGAAAAGTTTATGCAGCGGAATTTTACAAAACCGCGTTCGAGGTCTGGGGAAAAAACTACACGTTTTTTTCATTAGAACACCTAAAATTTGGCTGAGGCTGGATGTGCTTATTCTTTTAGCAATTTTCAGGCTGAAATGTTCTTAAATGCGTTCTTATTTTTCAGACTCCTTTAAATCGACAATATCATGCAAAATAAAGAGCACTTAAAATTGGTAAAATCCGGACAATATTTGACTCTTGATTTTAGAAAATCCATCCCTAATTCAGTTAAAACTGCTTGAAAAGAGGAAAAAATTGTAGTTTTTTGTTATTTTTTCCAAACTGAGGCTGGGCATGTTCTTACAATGTTCTTATACACTAGGTTCTAATAAAAAAAAAACGTGAATGACACGTGACCAGATACCGGTATCCGATTGGCCCGCAGTTTTCAAGATTTATCTATCATTTTATAGGAAAATTTTTTTTGTAAGAACTAGTAGCAAAAACCCCTGTATCTTTTGAAATAGTGAATATTTTCCAAGAATTTGTTCAGATGGTAACAGGCAATTGTACATGGAACAATCTGAATCTTCACCTGCCAAAAATACTAACCTTTTTGCTGCCGAAATTTCCTTTGAGCACCTGAAAATATCATGGCTACAAAATTGTAAACAGTATCATTTAAATTGGAGTTTTTAGACCTTTTCAAGCCAAAAATACATTCCAGAACTTAGAGTTGGTATTTGTTTATCTTCCAAATCTATTAAAAAGTTCTCATTAAAGGTTTTTGAAGTCTGATTGCAAAAAGCCAAAAAATTATAGAGCCCAAAAAATTGAGCATCGAAACCGCTTAAAAAAGCTCAACAAATATAAAATTTCACCATCATTTCACCCAAAAAGAGTACAACAATACAAATAGAGCCTTAACTAGTCAATCTCTTGGGGTTTGAATCAATTATTTTGTCGATTGAGCACCTGACACATATTTCACACACGTTAAGTTATAATTATTCTGAAAAAATGCTTGATTCCAGTCAATCATCAAGGAGATAGTAGGAAAGAAGTACACATTACACAAAAGAACAGACCTGTAACAATTTGTTTGGTGTTTGAACAAAAATGAGAAAACATCCAAGCAAAATCTGTATCAAAAAATGCAACTTTTAAAACAGTCTTTCAAAGCTTTTAAGTCAATAAGTATGAACAGCCACTTCTGTTGGTGTAAGTTAAGTTAAGTGTAGCTCCGCATTTATTGAACTTTCTTTTAAAAGTCTCAAAATCCATAAACAAATCAAAACATTGAGTAACAGCTAAAACGTGAATTTTAGGCGCCATCTTGAATTTTGTTCGGAGCAAGAAAGCCACTGTCGCAGTAGAATCGATTTTCTTTAGCCCACGCATCCTATGACGGCCCGAGCAAATCGATTTAATTTTATGCGAATGCAAATTTCTAAAGAGTTTTATGAATCATTTGGCTATTACAGAAAAGTTGTTACTCCATCTAACTTTTATTACCTCTATGATTTGAACAAATGCCAGTTGGTCTAAACGCAGCCATATTTTTCATAAGCGATTCCGACCTCCTCTTGAATACCGTTATGGAATTATCATAGACATTGAAAAAACAACTATTTTTGTCGATTTCTCATGTTCAAGTCTTGTCAGAACAGAAGTAATTCTAGCTTTTACTATTACTGTATCAAACATTTGGCCAGTAAAAGAACAAAAAGAAAAAGATAGAGAACAGCTTCCATGAAAGTTGTCCTTTCCGGACAAAGCCGATTATTTTTTGAAACAATAGAAATACAATACTTCACTCTTCACCGTTTTATGCAATGTTTATCCAGAGTCTCTATAATAAATCCATGTACACCGTTAACTTAGCTTTAACGCAAGATATCTGCATAAACTTTTCAGCATTCAAACCATGCAATATAATGAACCGTCTCTTTTTATAGATTTAGATTTACATTCATCATGCAAAAAAGAACAAGAGGAGTGTCTTGATGAAAGCGGCCGTGGACACATTCAGACAATGGGTAAGAAGCTAAATCATGGAAAAGAGAAAGATTGTCTCGAAAAATGTATGGACGATCTCTACTACGGTTCAGGTTGTACTTTCATCAAAAGTACTGGTTATTGCTATACTCATACAAAACCCGTGGCAGGAGGAAATGGAGATGATGGAGCTTTTTGTTGGGTATTTAAAAAATGTAAAAGTAAGACGTCTTATATTTTTGTCTTTGGTCGTTGACTCCAGATTTCTAATAGTGTTTTGTGTCACATACATCATAATTATTTGTAAGACTTTCATACAATTGCAAGCATTTAGGGTGTTTTTCCACTGACGGCTTAAGCTAAATGGATTACTGTAATGTAACTTTTTATAAAACGATGAATAGCCCAAACTTTTTAAATAATTTTTGGATGAAAAGAGATGGTTGCACGTTAACTTTTTCTATTCAGAAAAATATTGTATTTTCTATAGCAACACAGGAGAAAAATAGTATTTTGCACGCATTTTCTAATTAAAAGATTCAACGATTTTTCTACCATTTTTAAAAAAAGTGGTACCCTAATAGTAGCACTACTCAGTAGCGGTGTAAATGCATCCAGAGCGCTAAAAACACTTTTCCTCGAATACTTTTGATGATGTAGCGTGACGTTAGACGTTAATTATTAACACTGCAAAGACTTTTATGCTGTTACCACTCGCTGGTAACATTTCCAAAAAATTAAAGCAGACAACAGTAGCTTTGTCCAGGGTTATTATAAAGGTCAGCGAATTCAATCTATCGGAAACTGTTTAACTGATTATCATTTAATTTATCCCTCAGTTAATGGCAAATGGTCAAAATGGGGCGCATGGGGAGAGTGCAGTGTATCATGTGGCCCTGGTGGTAAGCAAACTAGAAGAAGAACATGCACCAATCCCATACCTAATGCGGGTGGATTGGATTGTCCAAAATCTGATAATGACAGTCAAACTCGGAATTGCAAAACACGCATTTGTCCAAGTAAGAAATGTTTGTCCTATATAAATAAATGTCTCAACCAACAGCAAATTGATATTTATTGAAAAG
Source organism: Clytia hemisphaerica (assembly GCF_902728285.1). NCBI lineage: Eukaryota > Metazoa > Cnidaria > Hydrozoa > Leptothecata > Clytiidae > Clytia > Clytia hemisphaerica. Next base: position 323,290 of record NW_027104185.1, read on the forward strand.
TGTCTATTCGTATTCTAGACTGGCACACCAGTCGGCCTTGAACGATATCACGCGAGAGAAAGTGAGCGTAAGAGGAAGATTTTTTGCCGAGAGGGACTGAAAGGACACCTCCTATTTCAACAAAAATCCTTTACCCTTTGATTCCCACCCTCATAATCATTGATGATGTCATCATTATTTAAAAATGCTGAAAATAGGGCCCCCATCCTTCCTTATTTTCAATCTTGAATTCTTCTTTTGAATTCAGGTCAATTTTTTTGCCACTGCATCGTGTATTTTACAGATCAACCCAAATTTGCCTTGTCTGCCTATTGCCTAAAGTAGTTCTAGATTACTGTAGCTATCTGCAATCATGGTCGTAATATTTGAGAAAAAAGGGAAAACCACTGGGAAGTTTTGAAACCACAATCGATTTGTAAGTGCTCTAAAGTAGGTTGGAAGGGTAGCTTTAACTCCGAGCTTTAACAATTTGAGAGATGGCCCAAAATCAACTTTCTCGCCCAAACTCCAAATTTCGAATAAATTTCGACCATGATTATGGATTGGAAAATATTATGGCTTGAAATTTTGATAAGTGCGATGTATTGACGAAAATCAGACCCGTGTTTAAATATTAAAATCAGTATTTTGGGTAAGGGAGCGGTCATTAAGTATAGCATATACCGGGTGGAAGGGATTTGGGCAGGGCAAGAAATTTTTTTCCCTCTTTTGGGTAGTGTATGAAAAAAACTTGAGGGCTTTGAGTAGGGTACGAAAATAATTTTAGCAGAATCTTATTTCAACAAAAATTTCAATTTTGTCAATTCTAAAACTCCATTATTCTTGCGAACCCTGAAATCTGAGAAATTTTAAAGTGCCATAAAGCTGCCATCTGGTAAGGGGTAGGGTAAAAAAATTTTCATCCAGTTTTTGGAAGGGTATGAAATTTATTTGAGAACTTTTGGTAGGGTATGAAAATAAGAAGTCTGCCAAAAAATCCCTTCCACCCCGGTATATGCTATACTTAATGACCGCTCCCTAAAATAGGACCAGTCTGTAACTGACCAACCACGTTTATGGCCGTCTTCAAGTGTCAATATCTATCACTAATGAAAGTTTTAAGTCAAATTTATCAAGCTTATTGGCCGTATTCTAGTCTGACCTAACCAAAATTTTGCAGATCATCACAGTTTTCTGACATCCTACCAGTGGTCAGAATTCAAGGTCATTAGGTTTTCTCGGTCATGAGATTTCATATAGGGCTAGAGCACCCCCTTACAAAAAAGAGAGGTCTTTCAGTTCAGAACTCCACGATCTGTGTAATTTCTCAGTTTGTATTTCTTCGATTACAATCTTCCTTAGCAGTAAATCTTTTTAGTTCAGTCAATATGGGTGACCTTAAAATTGCCTACCAAGCAGTATAATATTTTTACTTGATGAATTTTCAGCTCATGGCAAATGGTCGGCATGGGGCTCATGGGGAAAGTGCAGTGCATCATGTGGTGGTGGTAAGAAAACTAGAACAAGAACATGTACCAACCCTGCACCTCGGCATGGTGGAATGGATTGTGGAGACTCTATACCTCATATTTTGAATTGCAATTTAAAGTCCTGTCCTCCAAGTAAGTAATGCGACTCATTATTTGATCCCTTTTGATCCTCTCATAATTAAAAAATAGGATCATAGCTGCAGTCGAGCACAAACCTATAAGGTTTCAGAACTAATACTTGAGTAAAATACATATAGATCTGTAATGTATTACTCATGTGCAGGGTCGATCAATTTTACACACTATATTTGATGACCAATACATATCGTCGGTGAAAACTTATGACAAACCCCAGATAGTTCCTGAGTTTTGAAATGGGTGTGTATTTAACAGACGTTTTTACAAAAAAATCGATTCAAATTTATCAAGCTTATTGGCCGTATTCTCCCAGCTGGCACACAACGTTGGTTCAACGTTCATCTAACGTTATATGGATGTTGTGAACATTAGATTAACGTTGAAACAACGTTGTGTGCCAGCTGGGCTGGTATGACCTAACCAAAATTTTGCGGATCACCCCTGTTTTCTCACATCATACCAGTGGTCAGAATTCAAGGTCATGGTAGGTTATTCTCGGTCTTGAGATTTCATATAGGGCTAGAGCACCCCCTTACAAAAAAGAGAGGTCTTTTCAGTTCGGAACTCCACGATCTGTGTAATTTCTCAGTTTGTATTTCTTCGATTATAATCTTTCTTAGCAGTAAATCTTCTTAGTTCAGTCAATGGGTGACCTTAAAATTACCTACTAAGCAGTATAATATTTTTACTTGATCAATTTTCAGCTCATGGCAAATGGTCGCAATGGGGCTCATGGGGAAAGTGCAGTGCATCATGTGGTGCTGGTCAGAAAACTAGAACAAGAACATGTACCAACCCTGCACCTCGGCATGGCGGAAGGGAGTGTGGAGACTCTAATACTCATACTTTGAATTGCAATTTAAAGTCCTGTCCAAGTAAGTAATGCGACTTATTATTTGATCCCTTTTGATCCTCTCATAATTAAAAAACAGGTTCATAGCTGCAGTCGAGCACAAACCTATAAGGTTTCAGAACTAATATATGGGTGAAATACATATAGATCTGTAATGTATTACTCATGTGCAGGGTCGATCAATTTTACACACTATATTTGATGACCAATACATATCGTCGGTGAAAACTTATGACAAACCCCAGATAGCTCCTGAGTTTTGAAGTGGGTGTGTATTTAACAGACGTTTTTACAAAAAAAATCTATTCAAATTTATCAAGCTTATTGGCTATATTCTGGTATGACCATGAACATATAAACGACTGGACATCCATCTCCTTTGTCGTTTTGTAGAAAAGGCTGCTAGCTTCGTTGCCGCCTCGTTAAAAGCATAAAATGAAACAAAAGATTTTGATGATATACCACTTGGGAATACCTTGCTAACAACTCAGAACTTCGACAAAAGTCTCTCTGTTGTTCTACTCTTCTCAAGTCGTTTATCTATATCATAACAAAGATAACAGAGGCAAAATCATCGTCAGCTTGTCAAAACTCCGACTAATATTTCTAAATTTTGACTTGAAAATGTCTAATAATTTTAGAGAGTGTCACATTCTAATTTCGATATTCTTATGAAACAGGCTCTCAACTTTGACAAGCTATTTTTTTTAAGTCATAAAAAAAATTATTGGGGTGACAAAAGGGATTCAAAAGTATACACGCAGTTGAAATTCTGCATTTTAGAGTTGAAAATGTAGATAAAATATATTGCAAACTTGTGAAAAAATTCGAAAATAATTTTTTTGTGCATTAGGAGTAATGTTCAAGCTCTATCATTCCTTTTACCTAAATAATTCAAAGAAATAAAATTATGACGGAATATTGTCGGATTTTTCATACCAATTTTGAAATACAGGCGGCAACGAAGCTCGATTCAAAGAGACAATAAAAGATAGACGTCCAGTCGTTTATATGTTCATGGTATGACCTAACCAAAATATTGCGGATCACCCCTGTTTTCGCACATCATACCAGTGGTCAGAATTCAAGGTCATGGTATGTTATTCTCGGTCTTGAGATTTCATATAGGGCTAGAGCACCCCTTTATAAAAAAGAGAAGTCTTTTCAGTTCAGAACTCCACGATCTGTGTAATTTCTCAGTTTGTATTTCTTCGATTACAATTTTCTTAGTAGTAAATCTTCTCAGTTCAGTCGGTGACAACTGGGCGACTTCCTTTAACCTAGAATCATAATAACCTAGTTGTAAATATTGTTATTTGATAAAGTTGTAGTCCATGGCAAATGGTCGGAATGGGGCTCGTGGGGAAAGTGCAGTGCATCATGTGGTAGTGGTCAGAAAACTAGAACAAGAACATGTACCAACCCTGCACCTCAGAATGGCGGAAGGGATTGTACAGACATTAAAAATGATATTGAAAATCAGAAATGCAATACGAACACATGTCCAAGTAAGCAACCACTACTTTTTTTTGACCCATTGAGTTTGAAATCTTAAAGAGGATTGTAAGACACTAACCAGGCAGATTCATCTTCATCTTTATTCATCATTGGTCTAAATTTCAAGTTCATCACAGTGCTCAATCTTAAGATTATAATAGGGGTGGCCATTTTGAAAAAATCGAAGGATGCTCGGAGGATTATGATTATTAGAAATCCAACCAAAGATAATAACGAGCTAGCTGAAAAAGTTTGTAGAATCAATGTGTTCATTTGAAACCAGACTGCTTAAATGTAGAGATACAAAAATAAACAAAAATCAGAAGTGTTCATACTAATTTTAACGGAGAGAATTTTCTTATATCCAAGCCACGATAAACTTCCAATCCCGGGGGGGGGGGGGGGTACTAGGGTTGCGAGCTGACGGGGGGGAGCCGCCCGACTTTCGAACTTTGGACCCTTACTGGGACTAAAAAGGAGAAGACAGAGGAAAATTTTGGGAATTTTACGACCCTTAGCGGGACAAATTTGACCAATTTTGATCAAATTTTGATCTTTCAGGGGGTAAAAAGTTGAAATTTTCCTATTTTTCCGACCCTTAGTGGGACTGAAATTAGATTTTCTGTTTTTTCCGACCCTTAGTGGGACTTTGGAAGTCCAAAAAAGGTACTCTTAAGGGCGGCACATACCGTACCCTCCATTTGCCTAAGTACCCCCCCCCCCCGGGCTTCCAATATTAATATCACTGGGTCGATAAATGCAAACTTATTTAGATTAATTTTCTTATACTTTATATTTTAAGACAACAACAAAGTTGCTGAAAAAGTTTGTAAAAAGCAATGCTCTCAATTGAAAGGGAATTGTGGTCAGATGCTTAGATGTGGAGATATCGAATTAGACGTTTCAAACCTTTGCCCTGAAACCTGTGCTGCCACGACTCGTAAGTTCTCTAAATCTGCATTATAATTACACTTTTTTCTTTTATAAGAACATCGAGGCTGAAAATCACCAAAAATTAAGAACAATTTAAGGACAATGCTGAGCCTAAAATTATTTAACTTCAAGCAATTTAGGGGTCAAAGTAGTAAAAAGAGGGTATAACGCCTATAATTATAATTATAATTGGTTAATTTTTCCCATTTGGTGCGCCTTCAAATAGAACAATTAATCGTTATCTGAAGAGAGCAATTAATCGTTATCACACTCTTTAATGAAGCGCTAATGTTTACAAAATATAGAGTTTAATGTTCTTCTAATGTTTTAATTTCATTTATATTTCATTCTGTGAGAAAGAAAAACTATGAACATCAATTAAAGAAAAACATAGAGAGACAGCTAAAAAGAAATACTTTTAGTGTAATTTTCTTTCACAACAGAAAAAAGTAGCGAAACCCATTGTGTGATTAGCTTGTAATCACATGATAACTCATGCAGTTCGAAAATCACACTCGCGTTATCACGTGATTACACATACTAATACCTCAATTACACCCTATAAATGAGAATAGGATAAGATCAATTTGAGACTCAAGTGCCAAAAAAATAGGAACAGCCGAGCCTCAGCAAAATTTTACTGGTTGTTATAAAAAAAATGTCACATATCATACTAACATATACCAAAAAGTATGCATTACCTAATCCGGGAAAACTTCGTCGGGAAAAATTTTCGTCGGGGAAAAATATTCCTCACTTGGCCAAAATTTCGTCACTTTTCCCCGACGAAGTTTTCCCCGATAAGGTATATTTTAACCGAATTTTCTTGAATATTAGACGGCACCAACAAAGACAACAACGAAGTTGCTGAAAAATTTTGTAAAGTGAAATGTGTATATCTGAAAAGTAATTGTGGTCAAACGCTTGGATGTGGAGAAACCAAATTTGACGTTTCAAACCTTTGTTCTGAAACCTGTGCTGGCACTCGTAAGTGTTCTAAATTTGTATTATAACACTTAGCACGTAATGTACTAACTGATTTTGAGGTCAAATTTATAAGACACCACCCCCTATACAGCCCAAAATAGCGCTCCGCAACACATACGTCATAATTATTATTTTTCACCTTTTTTGACATTTTGATTGAGTTGCAATCCCACAATTCAATGCGGCTCAATTAAAGATACGTGCAAGTTGTTATATATATTTTGTCAAATGATGCAATTAACGTGCAAAAAAGATTAACGCAAAGGTTGATGGGATTGGAACTCGTACAAACACATCGCGAGGAATGATTATGTCAAAAATAAAATCTATTTTTAGATTCAGCGCGGTGCGCTATTGCATTTTTGGCCAATGAATTTTTCAAAATTTGCCTTTCGGAAAACTTTTCAACATCTTTGATGTTAAATACGTAATTATGTTAGAAATTATTAACATAATTTTGGAGTAAGATTTTGGATGTTTATTTTTTCAAATTTGAAAATTATTCTTTTTTAAGATTGAAATTTTTCTTTTTTGAATTTTGAAAAGGAAAATGATTTTCTCTCTCCAAAATATCAATTATTTTGCCAAAAAAGCTTGATTTTTGGCAGTTAGTACACTGGATATACTAACTGCATTATTCCAATGGACCAGCACCGTACTAAGTGTCATGGGTGTCATATACTGACTGCTTGAACCCCTCACTGGTCGAAGGATTATATCTTAGCTGAAATAATTTTGTTGATTTTAGGTGGGCCCAAAGATAATAACCAATGGGCTGAAAAAGATTGTAAAGTGAAGTGTGTATATCTGAAAAGCAATTGTGGTCAATTACTTGAATGTAGAAGAAATACGAAATGGTACATTTCAAACCTTTGTCCTAAAACCTGTGCTACCACGAATCGTAAGTGTTCCAAATTTGTATCATGAGTAACTTTCCCGGGGGGGGGGTGGTACTTAGGCAAAAATGGATGATGGGTATGTGCGGACGGTAAGGGTCGGTTTTTTCACCTTTCAAAGTCTCTCTAAGGGTCGGAAAAATCAGGACATTTAGGAAATTTTTTGATTTCCAGAGAAAAAAGTGTAATAAAGTCTCTCTAAGGGTATGACTTTTTAAAAAATCGAAAAAAAAAAATCAAAAAGTCTCTCTAAGGGTCGGTTTTCGGGTCCCGTCCGCACATACCCCTCATTCTCCAACCCTAGTACCCCCCCGGAGTAACTTTTCAACCAAAAAGTATTTCTTACTTATAATGTCCAACGGATTAGAATAGGTGGATTAAGAACTCATAGGTCGTGTTCACACTACAGACCTTCCTTAATAAAAATATAGTTAGGAGAATCTTTTGTTGACTACAATACAGAACGTGCATTTAACAAAGAGTCGAACGCGTAGTATTGTAATTTTTAATCGATCTTCCTTAATTAAGAGTCGTAAGCTCTATTGTCTTAAGGGTAGGGTAGAGGCTTCCCTTAAAACAAAAGATTTTATTAAGGAAGCATAAACAAAGAATGCGTGCAGTGAACAAAAAGTTTTACGATTTCAAAAACGAATGAACTGAGGAAAAAATTAGAAATAGTGCAAACGGTGTTGTTGATGTGTAAGATGAATGCAGTTATTGAGTAAAACCATTAGAACAAATATGTTTGCTGATTTCAAGTGATGTATGGATACCAATATCAACCAATCACAGGTGAAATCGAAACTCTTAATAAAAAATCAACCAATGAGAAGCCTTAAGCAAAATCAATCACCGTGTTATAATAGATCTCGTGAACCTACAAAGAACTGTAATAAACCAGTGTATTCATCTATCATAAATCTCTTTGTGTAACTTTGATAGATTTAATTAAGTAAACTTTCCAGTGTGAACGCGCCCATAGAAAACACTCCTCGTTAGGTTATCAAACTTTTTTACGAGTTTGCTAGCAATTAAAACTTGATAAGTTGTAAAAAAGTTGTAAAAAATCATTACTTTCAACATTTTCATTGGTCATTACGTATCACGTGGTACATTTTAAATAAGAAAATGCACTTTTTTAGCCCTTTCTATCCAATGCAGAAATTAGCCAAATAATTTGAAATTTATTTTCCTAATTCTAAATACAGTCTTCTTTCACCAGTATGCAACCCATTCGTGACCCATCGATAGTTTCTTAGTTATAGACCATACGTTAATTTTCACTTATCTGAAGATTGCCATTGACAAAAGATTAAAAATTTACATTAAAACTGGTCTAGCGTTTGTTGATGCTAAAACTTAAGTGCAGGATTTAAAATATTTGCAAAATCATCAAAATTGATCGAATCATAGGACAAATTCGTTTTCGAAACTGTATAAATTGGAAAATTGTTCTTATAAAAACAATGAAAAAACTAAACGAGGAGTGCGCAGAGTCATTTACAGATTTTTCTTGTAACAATGAGAAGACAATGGATCTCTCTTGGGAGCAACGAGAGAAGTTAATCCACCTATTCTAATCCGTTGTAATGTCGAAGGATTATGTTTTAGCTGAAAAATTTTTCTTGATTTTAGTTGGGACTAAAGACAATAACGAAGTTGCTGAAAAAGTTTGTAAGATGCAATGTGTCCATTTGAAAGGGAAATGTGGTCAAATGCTTAAATGTGGAGAAGCCCAATTAGATGTTTCAAACCTCTGCCCTAAAACATGTGCTGCAACGAGTCGTAAGTTTTCTAAATTTGAATTTTAGCTAATTTTTCGTTAACATGGAAAGTATGAGCAATCTTATTGACTTAAAACGCGTACATAACTGCCGTCGGAATACCAGACCGCGTTCAAAGAAAGGGGCCTTATCCAGGGGGGGGGGTACTTAGGCAAACAGAGGGTACGGTATGTGCCGCCCTTAAGGGTACCTTTTTTGGATTTCAAAAGTCCCGCTAAGGGTCAGAAAAATCAGAAAATCAAATTTCGGTCCCGCTAAGGGTCGGAAAAATAGGAACATTTCAACTTTTTACCCCCGGAAAGATCAAAATTACGGGTCGTATAATTCACAAAATTTTCGTTTGTTTTCTCCTTTTTAGTCCTGGTAAAGGTCCAAGGGTCGTAAGTTGGGCGGCACCCCCCGTCAGTTCGCAATCCTAGTACCCCCCCGGGGGTCTTGTAAGCGAGAGCCCGTATTTTGTATAATTTTACGAATAGAAAAGTTTTCTTCTCGCTCGCAATACACAGCAACTTAGAATCAAAAGAATGTTGTTACCTTTTTAATGACCATTCGATTCTTTTTCGAATGTTTCGATATTGATTTCATCCAAATGAAAGAGAGAAAAACAAAACAAAGAAAAGAGACACAAGTAGGCCCCTCAAGTAGAAAGAAAAGTTTGTTGTAAAACAGTATCATACTTTTACAATATGGGATATATTTTTCTCGTCTAAAGGCTCGAAAAATCTGAACTCGAAAAATGGGTATATCTGATATTGTACTCGTTACCAATTACCATGCCATAACTATTATATATCAGATCCCAATAAAAAATAAACCCCTGTTTTGTGACATTTTTACTGTCAGCCAATAAATTTACCATAACTAGGGAAAATTATGTTACACTTAGAATCGCTTTGATGGTTAAGCTGAGGAAATTAGCTATCCATTGCATAAAGTCCATAAGGGGCGAATTTTTGTAGCTTAGTTAAAGGGGAGTTACAAGCAAATGAAGTGTGGGAAAAAAATGTGGCTTACTGGTCATGTGGCTTACCCAACCAAGAAATTTTGAAGGCTGAGTTCCCAATAATGGAAACAGTCAGAAATATACTTTCTTTTCAACATTGCCAGCAAAGGGCTAAATTTTTCATTAGCTGCACTGATTTGTGGCTTAAAGTTTGTTAAGTGGGCAAAAATGTGGCTTACACAAGGAAAATATAGGTGAATAGGTGAATAGGTGAAATATAGGTGAAATTTTAAGTTTTTAGCACTCAATCATTAAAGTATAGCACCAGTAAGTGTACAATTTTGTGGCTTACAAAATCACATTAAAAACTATCGAAAAGTGAGCCACAAAAAAGTACATTTAACAGCTAGAAAGTATGAACATTTAACATTTTTTTTAAGATTCAACCTTTCCTCTGTCAAGTAAAGAAAGACTCATTCTAAGACCTCTTATCTAATTTGTGTGGCTTACATTTCTAAAAAAGATACAAATTTTGAGTTGGAGCCACTTTTTTAGCCCAATTAACGAGAAAAATTGTAAAATCTCAAGACTTATCGATTAAGACTTCATCAGCTATGACAAAAAGTTGTTTTTGGGCATTTTTCAAAATGTCACACTATTTTTAATTGGGATCATCAGCCAAAAAAGTGTAATAGATATATACTAAAATTGGCAAAAAGGATTTCATTTTTTATTGGAAAGAATGTTTTTGAATTTTAGATACGACCAAAGATAACAACGAAGTTGCTGAAAATTTTTGTAAAAAGCGATGTTTTCATCTAATTGAGAATTGTGGTCAAATGGTTAGGTGTGGAGATACCAAATTAGACGTTTCAAACCTTTGCCCTAAAACGTGCGCCACCACGACTCGTAAGTTTTCTAAGTTTGTCTTATAACTAACGTCTTAACCAAAAATCATAAAAGTTTGTTTTCATACCAATAAAGTCGAATTTTAACAGCAAAGATTTTTTTGAATTCTAGATGGGACCAAAGACAACAACGAACTTGCTGAAAAAATTTGTAAAAAGCGATGTGATCAATTGGAACGCAATTGTGGTGAAATAAAAAGATGTGCGGGATATACAATGTTAGACGTTTCAAACGTTTGCCCTGAAACCTGTGCTCGTAAGTGTTCTAAATTTGTATCATATCTAACATATCAACCAAAAAATATACCAGAATTACCTTAAGGGAACTTTTTTTGGCGAGAAATAATTTTGGCGAACCAGGATTTTTTTTAATTTTGGCGAGAACTTATCTTGGCGAATCAACGATTTTTTTAATTGTGGCGAGAACTTATTTTGGCGTAAATCTGTTCTATTTTGCCTCATTTGAAGCTTTTTTGTGAACTCAAGAAGTTATTTAGGCAAAATACCAAAAATTTTAATTTTGGCGAGAACTAATTTTGGCGAACCAGAAATTTTTTAATTTTGGCGAGAACTTAATTTGGTGAATGGCCTAAAAAGTTAATTTTGGTGGGAACTAAGTTTGGCGAATTTGGAATTCGCTTGCCAATTTCGCCAAAATTAGTTCTCGCCAAAATTAGTTCCCTTAAGGTATTAAAATAATGTCGAAGGATTATATTTTAACCGATAGAATTTTCTTTCATTTTAGACAAAGATAACGACAAAGTTGCTGAAAAAGTTTGTAAAAAGCGATGTGTTCATTTTAAAGGGAATTGTGGTCAAATGGTTAAGTGTGGAAATACCAAATTTGACGTTTCAAACCATTGTCTAAAAACTTGTGCCGCGACTCGTAAGTATTCTAAGGTTCAATTAAAATTAACATCTCAACCGAAAGTTATAACAAATGTTTTTACGAGAATAAGCTCGAAGGATTATGTTTTAACGGAAAGCCGAAATTAGTAGTTAGAGGTAGTTTTTTTATCCCTATGTATTATAATTAAATAAGAACAATTTGAGGTTCAAAGTGCCAAAAAAAACCCAAAAAATCAGCCTCAGCAAAATTATACTGGTTTTACTGATTTATTTTCATGCTTTCATTGTAGTTTGTGAACCTAAAAAAGAAGCAATGGTTATGTGTCATGGACGGTCCTATACATTACATGGGAAAGCAAAGAATGGTGCCAGCGCTAAACAATATGAATGGTACAAAAAGAGCAAAAAGGATTCGCTATTACGATTGGATAGCGATTCTCAATACTCAATTACATACTCCGACCGTGATCCAACAAAAAGCAGTTTGACTATTCTTTCTTTCAGTATGGTTAAACACGAAGGACTTTACGCTTTCAGAGAAGCTAATCTAAAATACATCGATTGCTATGATTATAAAGTGAAAGGAGTTCGTAAGTTAAATTGCTCCTTAACACCTACACACCCCCCCCCCACCCGATCACTGCCCGCCCAATTCTTGACAACCACTAATTCTTAAAAGGATCCCATAATTATCAATAAATAAAATCTCAAAAAGGGATGACCAATCAAGACCAGTCAAATACCAACGAATAAGGGCGGCTTAACATAAACGTCCAAGTATCTGTTTAGCCCTTAAAAAATATTATAAAGTTTTAATCCGCACCCTAACCATACTCGAAAAGTTATTGAAAAAAAGTTTGCATCTGATCTAATTAATCGTATTTAGTACCTGAGAGGTGCATTGTTGGATTTCAAAAAAATAAATGTCTTTCGGTGGTCCTGGGGTTTTTGCTGACGTCAGCAATTACGTCATTTTTCAAACAACGTTCCGCAAAAACTTCTTTTGGCTTCATTTTCAGACACGGGTTGTAATGTTTTTCTAAACGAGAATGAAAAATGCTTTCCAACGGTATGTAACATGACATACTTTGGAGAAAAAAAATTCATTTTAGCCTGGGAACCTGTTTTGGTCTGTAAAATACACAAACAGGTGCCAATTTTTTGTGTCTGAGATTTAAATCCATTTTTGAGCCCTAAACTACAATTGTGCAAAGTCTCATGCTTGTACGCCTTTGTGCACAATGTTAATGACTTTTGGCACATTTAGACTGCACTATAATGACGAATTGACACTTAAAAATATGTCTGAAAATTCAACTTATTTAGTTAGTTATTGAAGGTAATAAGTCTTTTATTTGCAATTCATAGTTCAAGTTGAATATATTGATGGTAAAGATATGTTTGATGTTGTGGCTGGCGAGAATATAAACTTGCAGTGAAAGCAAAAGACCCTGCATCTAAAACAAGCTGGTCTGTTGATGGACAAAGTTTGATAGAACCTTTAATTAAAGCATCTCCACATTATAACTTGCCATCTACTGATGATTTTGGCCCTACTACACAAAGTAAGTAAAAGCATCAATCATAAAGATATTCCAATTTTAGGAAAATATTTTGACAGAGTTTTGGGTGGGCAACTTTGACACAGTCTCGTTTTTTGTGTCTTTAATGTTACAGAGAGGCATCAAGTTCAAATTTAGTACTAAGTACGTTGGTATGAACCATTGACCCTACACACCGTAGCCGAATGCTCTAACCTCATGTGCGGTCGTTGCATACATCATACCAAATAGTCGTTTAGTAGTTTTTTGAACTACCATCCTCGGTCCCTATCACGCTTTCTTTAGTGAAAGAAAACCATTTACAGGGAGCCCAATTGGTGTATTTATCACCTTTAAATTATTCTGTATCTATTGTTTCAGTGTTGGAGATTCTTAATCCTCAACGGAGACATGGTGGAATGTACAAGCTTAAATGGTCAACTGATTTTGATCAATGCCCGATTGCCGATATTTTATTCAACGTTACTGTGAGAGGTATGACAATCCATTTTGATTTTGAACTCTCCTGTGTCACCCAACTGCAAAATTACCCGGTAGGAAAATAACCTGGAATTTCAGTCCCGCTGGGGAATGGACTTTGATTTCATCCCCCATCCAAAATTCAATGTTTAAAAATTGCACTCCAAAACCATCTTCACTGGATTTTTTAACCTTGGAACGATAGCTATCGATTCTATCCCCACCGGGATTTCAATAGGAATTTTTATCCCCACCGAGGAAAAAATTCCAACGGGGCTGTGGAGCAGGGTGATGTTTTAAAAACGAAGCAAGCCAATCTAAAAGATGCATCTAGTATCTCTTCAAAACTGAAAGTGAAAAGAAAGAATGACGAGTCATGATAATGCTCGCCATCGCCATTTTGACAATCCAAAAACATACTAAATTGAAACTAGAAGGGTTAAAAGTTAGGAAAACCGCATAATTCCGCAGTGTTGTAATTTTCTGCGACGTTGCGGTGTTTCGAAACGCTTCCACAGAAGTGCTCTGGGTATACAACGCTTCCAATTTAAGTGTGTGATTTCAAATTCTGAACGCCGATCAGTTTTCGCTTTTTCTGAATAAAGTAGCCTGACTGTGAAGAATGATTGTGAAAAATCTTAAGGTAGGAAAATAAAATCCAAGGTTGAAAAGTTGACTTTTGCGTCGTTCTACACTTGACAACGCTAAAGTTGCGGAATTTCCCGATTCTACGCAATTTCCCGTATGGTAGTACTTATTTATCTCTGAATACCTAGAACGGAATATAACAGCATCCACTATGGACAATACGAACAACGGTGTAAATACAACAACCTCACCTAACCAGGAACTCAATGCTGGTCAACGAATTGGTACAGAGGAAGAGAGTGATGATTCTGTAGGCTATGTTCCATTGATTTTCGGTTCATTCTTACTTGGTATAGCGAAAGGATCTATTGTACTTTGGTTTCTTTATAAAAGAGGATTAGCTCGCAAGAATCAGAGGTAAGTTATTTTTTTCAACTTTGTACAGCTTGTCCAAGAAATAGTATCGGAACGGCATATATGTGTATCACAAAATATAAATAGCCCCAAAAACTGGCCCCGGAAACCCTAGTCTGAATCGCATACCTCTATAGATATACTTCCTATATAGAAATATTTTTCGCTAGAGGATAAACAGAAGCCTACGGAAACCCCTTTGATGAATCCGACCTTTCATTTTTATATTATTGCCATGGCTACAAAATGGGCTTGGTTATTTTATAGAATTCAAAATAAAGTATTTATTAATTTCAGGAGCTCATCTAATTCATTGCTGCTAAAAGCAAATGATGATAAACCCGACTCAGGGCGAATTGATCAGAATAGCTTAGATGGTGACACTATTCCTGAACCGCAGTACAACGCTCAGCCTGTGGAACAGAATAGCTTCGATGGAGACACTAGTCCTGTATGGCAGAACAACGCTCAGCCTGTGGAACAGAATAGCTTCGATTGTGACACTATTCCTGAACCACAGTACAACGCTCAGCCTGTGGAACAGAATAGCTTCGATGGAGACAGTAGTCCTGTATGGCAGAACAACGCTTACCCTGAGGCACAGAATAGCTTAGATGGTGAAAATAGTTTTGCACCCCAGAGCCAGAACAACAATCAACCTGAAGCACAGAATAGCTTAGATGCTGAAAATCACCCTTTTGGTCCTGTAATACAATTTAAGAAACAACCTATAACAACAGAGAGTATGTTAGATGAGAACACTGATGAGACCAATGACCCTTTTGGTCCTGTTCTGCAAAATACGAAACAACCTATAACAACACGGAATAGCTTAGATCAGGATAATGAAAAGACACTCGAGACTATCTCCATCTTCAACAAATTGGCTTCTACTTCTTCCCGTAAATTTAAAAGGATGTAAAGCATATTTGGACGTGCTCAGTTGTTTTATTTTTTTCAATTTTATATAGTACTTTTAATGACTTGAAAGATTATTTGGATAATAAAAATTAAAATCATACGGTGTGTACTTTAAACTTCGGAACTGTTCCCAGGGTAAACATTCCCCGGTCGAGCTTTGTTTGGGCATGAACATATAAACGACTGGACATCCATCTCCTTTGTCTTTTTGTAGAAAGGGCTGCTAGCTTCGTTGCCGCCTCGTTAAAAGCATAAAATGAAACAATAGATTTTGATGATATACCACTTGGGAGAACCTTGCTAACAACGTCAAAACTTCGACAAAAGTCTCTGTTGTTCTACTCTTCTCAAGTCTTTTATCTATATCATAACAAAGATAACAGAGGCAAAATCATCGTCAGCTTGTCAAAACTCCGACTAATATTTCTAAATTTTGACTTAAAAGTGTCTAATAATTTTAGAGAGCGTCGCACTCTAATTTCGATATTCTTATGACACAGGCTCTAAACTTTGGCAAGCTATTTTTTTCAAGTCATAAAAAAAATTATTGGAGTGACAAAAGGGATTCAAAAGTATTCACGCAGTTGAAATTCTGCATTTTAGAGTTGAAAATGTTGATAAAATATATTACAAACTTGTGAAAAAATTCGAGAGTAATTATTTTTGTGAATTGGGAATAATGTTCAAGCTCTATTAATCCTTTCACCTAAATAATTCAAAGAAATAAAATTATGACGGAATATTGTCGGATTTTTCATATCAATTTTGAAATACAGGCGGCAACGAAACTCGCTTCAAAGAGACAATAAAAGATAGACGCCCAGTCGTTTATATGTTCATGGTTTGGGATAATGCAACAGAGGTCTCGGAATTTCCATATGATTTGAAATATTCAAGTTAAAAAACACAAAAGAAAAATACATAAGAAATTTTTTTAAATTACATAGTTGAGTTTGTCAAAGTTTTCCTTAGAAATTTGTCAAAAATACCTTAGAAAAATTTCTAAATGAGAAAACATGTCAGACGTTTGTCACCAAGAACAAAAATAAAAGCTTGATATGAGCATAGCTTTTCATTCTATCGGAAAACTTTTGAGAGGTAAAAACTTCTTCAAATTTTGTGATTTTTTTGTTGTTTGTGGAAGTTTCTTTGCTTTAAATATCTTTATATCTAGAATACAGCTGCCTCAAAATTTTGATAGAATATAGAAAGATTGGCATCAGTAAATATGTAAAAATTAATAAAATTTGCCGAGGATTCCCTGAGCAGCAAACATTTCAAATTCGATGTTTTGTGCTTATTCTTACAAGGTTCCCCTTTTTTTTTGGTGATTCCTGACATGTTCCTGGACCTATGTGCAAAATTTCTACACCATTTTTCTCCCGGTTTTGGTGGTTTATGACCTAATTCTACCTGACTATTATGTTTTATCAACAAAACTGTCATCACATTTGTTTTCGAGGACTGTATGTGCACTTTTTTAAATTTAGTGATAGATTTTAGTTTCAATCCGGCGTTTGTGTAAAAACCACGCATGGACGTTCTGAAAACACTTATTTCCCGTCCAGGAGTCTCGGGTCTAGTTCTTCGGGCTTTTTTTTAAAAAAATAAGAAATTCCAGTGAAATGAGCTTGTCTTGCTCACAATAATTCGATAATAAAGAAAGCCGATTTGAAAAGAATTTCAATGCTAATTCAATTACAGAGGTAAAACCATTACCATAAATATGTTTACGGACTTCGAGTGATGCATGGATATCAATATCAACCAATAACAGGATTCTTTGGAAATACCAATAAAAAATCAACCAATTAGAAGCCTTAACCCTATTAGCCCCAAGCTTTTTTGACTTTTGTATCCCCAGGGGGGGGGTAGAATCTACCACCCTCGATAATTTTCGATCTAGAAGAGCTATGGCCATGAAATTTGGTACAGATGTTCTCCATCATAATACAATTTTCCAGGAAGAAAAAAAAATTTGATTACATCATTAAAAAACTGATGACGTCATCACAAAATTTCCACCTGTCGGAAAAAAGCCCAAATATATGGTTTACAAAAATGTCTATTACAGTCGAACTAATAACGATATTTCAATTCTGTTTAAAGATTCTGAAAGATAAAAGACTGTTCTTTAACATAATTGCCGGTTTTGCAAATTCCATGAAGAGTTTTTCTTAAAATCTATGCTGAAGATGAGTAAAATGTTCAAAATTTGATGACGTCATAAATGATGACGTCATCATTTTCAAAAATTTTCTTTTAATTTTTTGAATTTGTATTATCAATGCCTATCACGTGTCAAAATTTGAAAATGATTGAATAAACAGTTTAGAAGTTATCAGCATTTTAAAATTTTGAGTTTTAAGCGATTTAAGCTAGGTTTTATGTCATGTTTCACAATAAAGTCATAAAACCTGATCTGGACAACCTATGACCCTAAAATTTTGCACAAGTACTCTTAATAAGATTTTATTAAAAGTCAGAAAGTTTCAAGTCGTTTGAAAAATTTTTCTCCGAGATATAAACAAAAGAACTCCAGCGTGGTAGATTCTACCCCCCCCCTGGGGCTAATAGGGTTTTAAGCAAAATCGATTAACGTGTTATGATAGATCTCGTGAATCTACAAAGAACTGTAGTGATAAACCAGTTCATTCATCCACCATAAATGTCTTTGTTTGACTTTGATGGATTTAATTAAGGAAACCTACCAGTGTAAACGCGCCCAGTACAGGGTGTCCCTAATAAAAGTATCGAGTTTGAACATGCGATTGAGTAAAAAAGTTTGTGTGTGTTATCGCTAAAATATAAGAACGTTCTCCATCACATAGGCTCATTACAAAAGGTAGTTACAACGTATAAATTAATCAATAGCCCTTTTCACTATTCCCCTGTTGCATAAATGTACGTCTTTAAAAATCAAAATTAATAAAAATTCAAATTCTTTTCATAGTTTTACATACGATTCTTTACAACCATGTTTTAATTGTTGCGTTTTTCTCATGATCGTAATTTCGTTGCATTTGTAAACAGGCAGAGTATGTTTTTATTGTTACGTAATGACAAAGAAAAAAGAGGGAGAGCTTAAAATACAATTTTGTGAATACACACTTAAAACTTTCTACTCAATCGCATGTTCAAACTCGATACTTTTATTAGGGACACCCTGTATAAGATCAACTACCATTAAGGATGTATTCACTGATGCTTGACAGTTGCTCAGAGAAAAAGCAATCCTTTAATTGTGTGTATAAACGTGAATTCGTTATATTTTGAACCGTTTGGTAATTTAAGTTCATTCTTAATCTTACAACATTTCATGCTGCTTCAAACCTGCGCCAAAGAAACAAAGGCAATTATTATTTTTGCTTGAACGTTTCACGTACATCAGCAAGAAGTAGTAAAATTTCCGAGGTTTGCGAGGTGACGAGTATGTCCGGGCCAAAAATCGAGAGATTTGAGAGAGGAAATTTCATGATTTTTAGACCTTTACAGAGACTCAATTTTCTATTTAATGGTTTTTATAACCCTTTGAGAGACTTTCGAAGATGTGAAAAAGGGACCCTTATGGCTTGCACATACCCGGCACCCATTTTTCCTCAGTACCCCTCTCCGTCTAGACTTCCATCAAGATTTTTATGATTTAGACGTTAAGGCCATTAGCTTGAAACTTTCAGCGTGAATACACCCTTAGGTAGAAAAAACGGTGACAACAGATTTTAAAAGCGTTTCTACGTTTCTACTAGGCTTTAAACTCAATCCTCTTCTGAATCATTTAAGATTCCTTCTATGATTTGTTATTATAGCAAGTTTGTGTATCGGTGGATATCGAGGGCGACTACCACCTCCTTCGAGAAAGACGTTGAAAAATTGATTTTTCTGTCATCATTCAATTGACTTGGGAATTCAAGAACTCTTTTCCATTGTTTTTGCTTTTGTAAAACTTGTAATCTCAATTTGCAAAGGGTGTTCAACCATAAAAATGGATTACTGCTGCAATGACGTAAAAAAATATCATACTAAATACCTTATCGGCCCTTTTTACGCCGGCCCTAATTTGACACCGACCCCTTTTACGCCGGCCCTTATTCCGCCACAGCCTAATTTTGGGCTAAATAATGCCAAAACTTGTAAAAATCGCTATTCAGGCTTCAAAACAGTAATAACTAAATTTACATTAAAATATCATCTTTCAGTATTAAGGGGTCTGACCATAGTGAATTTTTCATAATTGCCGTGTTTAAAATCTGTTTTCTGACTGATGTAACCAACAAAACTATGGCATGTTATAAATTTTCTGTTAGACAAACTATTCCTGAATCTGAAAATTCAAAAATTGCATTGAAAAAATTTGATGATAAAGAAAATGAAGACTTTTGCGAGGAAGAGTATTTCAACTTTGAAGAGCTTAGTTTCGGCGAAGAAAAAAAATTTTGAAAATTTTTTCGCAGTAGATGGTGTATCTTTTACCGAACAATAAAAATTTTTGCGGAAAATTTTTGTAAATGCTTCTTTGTCTCGAAATCTTCAAAATAGTGGTTTTTCATCAATTTTTCATCTGGATTTTGCTTAAAAAAACAGTCATAACTTTTGACACATCTTTTTAGAAAAATTTTCCGCAAAATTTAATATTGTTCAATTCTTTGCGGACAGTTTGAAAAAACTTCGAAACAAAAAAGTTAATTACCTATTAAAACTTAGCACTTTTTATAAAAGAAGGTGATGTAACATATTATTAGCGTCTTTTTAAAGTTCATAACGTCATTTTTGCAATTAAGTTCTTAATTACTCTTAAGGGGTTTGATTAAAAAGCAATTTATAAAGGCAATTCTTTGTTAAAAGTGTTAAAGAATCTAAAACATAACTTTTATGTTCAGATACTAAAATAAATTTTCTGACTATGGTCAGAGCCCTTAAACTGCTAAAAATTCCATTGAAAATCATTGATTTTCGTGAAATTTTGGATATATAGAGTAAAGAAATGGATAGTTTTCATCCTTTTTTCATGCCTGAAATCCTTTAAATTAAGAAAAAATGGTCAAATATTAACGCCGCTTTTAGGTAAAAATTGCAAAATTTTGGCCTTTTTTACGCCGGCCCTTTTAACATCGGCCCTTTTTTACGCCACGAGCCCAAAATTTTATTTTTTTTTTTATTTTTTTTATTTTGAAAAAGTTTTTCTTTTTGCACTGAAGAAATATTTTTTAATAGTAATTAAATATTAAATTAAAACGTTACAATATATAAATTGCTTAAAATACGTAGAGCTAGGAAATTCAAAGTTAAATAAATAAATAAAAAAAAAATTGAAATCACGACACAAACAAAACTGAAAACTGAATCGAAAAACTGTCGAAATAGCACAACCTAGCGGGTCATGCCAAACTCAAAAGCATAAACAAAAGCAATGGTAAATACGGTGAAAAAATTAAGTACTAAAATCTATGAAAAGCTAACATTTCAAATATTTTTATTTAATAAATCAATCTCATCAAACCTAAGGTTTGGTTTAAGTGTTCGTGTGCCGCGAATACATGTTACGACTGATCTCGTTAAAGCAAACGAAATTTTTGTTCTGATCCAATTTTTGGTTTGAGACGCGTGAGAATCTGTCTTATCAGCTAGTAGATTAGCTAGCGCTCCAAAGAAGTGCTCAGCCTCTACACCCATTCCACCATTCATGGAAAATATCAACGGAGTGAAATGATCCATGATCAACTTTGATAATTCGTTCGTTGTAGTTTCTCTTTTTTTCCCGTTCGTTTGACGCAAAAGCGCTTTTGAGACTTTGGGCTGTGTATCTCAGAGCATAGGCGTTGAATACCTTTACATCAAAAAATGCTCGTTGTCCACGAACCCAAAAGCCTCCAGCACTGATGTCAGCTCTCGCGTTGTCAGTCGTGATCGCACCTTTGTTTAAACGTTCGCCAGTGATCGACTCCAACATTGGTTCGATAGCGACATCATTTGTCACTTGATTCAACATTTGAGCAATTGTATCCCTCAAAGTGTTGTGACGTTGGTAGATGAACCCTCCTTTAGGGCAGGAAAGTGCATGCTCGACAGAGAACGACTTGCCACATGCACATGTCGATGGTAGGTGCTTCATGTTCCATCTGTATCGGACGGCAATTGCGTCGAAGAACTCTCTTTTTGATAGGTTGAAATTTTCAGATTTCAGGCCAAACATAATAACGTCAATAAGGGTCGATAAGGTACACGAATTCTATGAAATTAATAGGGTACGTAGTGCGTTTTTTTTTTCATTTGATCAAAAGAAGTAGATAACATAATTTCAAAATTTCTTCGTCTTTCATTTCAATGTTCGAAAACGATACAATTTTTCGATTCGAACAACCGATGACAAATATTTTTGCATATTTCTTCATAACACACACCAAGAGATTTTCCAGTAGCTAAGGACTTGTCGAAAGCGAGGTAAATAAAAAGTGTTGAAGCCTTTAAAAGAGACATCCGAATACAGCTTTGGTGTAGCTTCACATGTTATACCCCTGTTTACAGTATCTACCCGATTGGACGTTTGACAAACAGGAAAGAATAGTGTCATGGTTTTCAAATTCTAATTTCTACAATTCCTGCACAAATTTGCAAAATAATTGTAGCGTTCGCAGTGGTTGATGGGAAGTCAGTGGTGGTTTTGATTAGCTCGAATCTCATCATAACGACTATCTATTCTGTGAATAAAGGGATGTTGCGAAGGTGGTTATCCGACGTTTCTGATTTGGCTTTTTGAGGGAATTTCGTGTTAAATCCATGAAGGTAAAACGATTAACGGTAATAAGTTTACGATTGTTTGAAGTATATTTTGACGCTAGCTTTTAGCCAATCACTGCGCTCAAAAGCTCGTTTAATGTTCATTCATAATGATATGGAATAAAACAACGCGGTCCACAAACCTGGGCAGATGCTCGGTGGTTATAATAGTGTAGACCTTACTTAGAAAGGGAATAAAAACCAATTGAATGGGCTTTTAAAGCAACTTTCGAAAAAAGGGCCTCCTGACAGAACAGTAGGAAACTCATAAATATTTTAAAACTCTAACCTCGCCTAGTCTACATTAAAATAATTTCTTTTTGTGGAAAATAATATTTGGGGATTTAATAAAGAGCGTTTAAAAAACCAATACATATTTTTTTGATAAGAACAAACTATGTAAGAACGTACGTAAGGCCTCGATGACCGAGGCCCCCCCAGCGGCACCCCTAATCACGCCATCACGAAAAAAAATTTTCTCCATCACGCTTCACGAAAATTGCTAAAATTTGTCATCACGCAAAAAATAGCGGAAAATAGCCCAAATCACGCATCACGCCTCAAAATTTTGCCCTATCACGCATCACGCCAAAACCTTGATCACGCCATCACGCCAAAAAAAATCTCTAATCACGCCATCACGCAAGAAAAAAGTCCCAATCACGCCATCACGCAAACCGCTGGGGGGGCCTCATGACCAGCAAAATGTTAAGAACAAGTTAAAAACATTTTAAGGCTTTTAAGACCCTTAAAGTTAAACACCTATTTTCTTAATCTAAGGAAAATGGGCAGAAGTACTCTCAAAATGGTGAAAATAAGAACATGTTAAGAATATTTTAGGCTTAAAACTTAAAAAGTCAAGAACATCCGAAGGCTTCAAAAATTTTGGATCGAGTTTTGGATGTTCTTTAAAAAAAACACATATCTTCAAACATCAAAAACAGCAGGTCACTCGACATTTTGTTTAAAAAAAGAAAATCAAATAGAACTTCAACATGAATTATTCAGAAGGAAAATGTCACGTGATAACAATATCGCAATATCCTGCGTTTTGATTGGATTAAACTTGCGCGCGTATTCTTCAGCAATTTTTGTTTTGATTTTTCGTCTTTCTTGTGAAGAAGAGACGTTTTTCCAGATTATTTATAAAGTAGTAGGAGACGCCCAGTCAAGATGGCTGACGAAGGAAAAGAAGAACTAACGAAAAATGAAGCAGAAACGCCTCAAGATCCTGCTGTAGAAGCGCCAACTGTAGAAAACGATAACACAGAACAAAAGGGGGATGGAGATGTAAGATTTTTTCAAGCTTAACTACTTTTGCTACCGCATTTTTAACAATAGAATCGAATCGAAAAGTTTTGGACAGGATTTTTTGAAAGAAAAAATATTTTGAAATGTCTACTTTGCTATTATATAGGACCCGTTGCCATCACAGATATCTGTAAAGCTCGTAGATAGGCAACTTTAAGCTTTCTCCAGCAAAAAAAAGTGAAGCAAAAATTTGACTTTTTAAATTTCGTGCCCGCGGATAGGATCTAGCATTTTAATTGTTTTTGGAGCGCGAGATAAAAAAAAAAGTAGACGGAAAACGCTACTTCACATCTCTCAAACCGGTGAAATTGCATATTTTAGTCACGTGACTTTGGTAGGAAATCCTTCCAAACCCTGGCTTCACTTTTCGATAAAGGCCGCAAATCTACTTAGCCCTTCGGGCTTTACAGATCTGTGGTTGCCATGGGGGAGTGATACACGCAATTATGTCTTTTAGTCTTGACTACTTTCACTTTCGTTTACGTTCAAATTTTCTGAAATTTTTCTGCAATAATTTTTTAACAGGACAGAACATTGCATTATATTCTATCAGTCTATCTTGGCTTCGAATAAATTCTTTTGATAACATGTTATTATGTTTTCAATGGACCTGGTATAAAGTATATTTCTTTTGCATCTTTTTAGGATACAAGTAATAGCAGTTATATTGTGGCAGTTAAATCCAACACAAACTCTAAAGCTGAAGGTGACAAAAAAGATGCCGCAATTTCTAAAAAGAACAAGAAAACAAAAAAGAAAGATGACTTAAATGACTTAAAGAAAGAACTTGAGCTAGTAAGAACTTGATGAATAGTTGTTTTGGAGAATGTGACAGCTTATTGAATAGACCTTTTTTTAAAGAGGCAGCCATGTTGAATAATTATGTAGTCCAGCATAAAAACAATGATATAGCCATGCATAATTTTTAAAATATACATGATACAGTAATTATGTATGGCTGTATCATTGTTTTTATGCTGGACTACATAATTATTCAACATGGCTGCCTCTTTAAAAAAAGGTCTATAACTAATTACTCTACAACAGTTACCACTAGAGACAATAAGATACCGTGAAGTTGGGTAACTTGCATCAGTAGTCCACTGACAGTGGAGGCTAACATGCATAGCCCTCAAAGAGGCCCCCCCAGCGGCACCCCTAATCACGCCATCACGCAAAAAAATTTTCTCCATCACGCTTCACGAAAATTGCTAAAATTTGTCATCACGCAAAAAATAGCGGAAAATAGCCCAAATCACGCATCACGCCTCAAAATTTTGCCCTATCACGCATCACGCCAAAACCTTGATCACGCCATCACGCCAAAAAAAATCTCTAATCACGCCATCACGCAAGAAAAAAGTCCCAATCACGCCATCACGCAAACCGCTGGGGGGGCCTCCTCAAATGACTGACCAATCAAAGCAGCAAAATTTCAAAACAAATAAACCACGCAGCTTTGCTCGCAGCTCTACTCTACCATTTTTATTTTGATTTAACTTTGTATTTTAAGGACCAGACAGGGTCATTCATTTTAGGGCTATGTATGTTAGCCTCCACTGATAGGGGCCGTCGATAAACAATTTTCCTTTTTTTAACGGCTTCTGGCCGTAAGGGGTGGGAGGGGGTCACTGCAATGCCGTTAAAAAAATTTAAAAAAAAGGGAAAGTCTCACTTGCAAATTTCATCAGTCCAAAAAGTAGAAACATGTGAAGAAAGGCTAAAACCAAAGCAACCACACGACATTCACCTTATTCCCGGTCACCAATTAATGCTTCGACGAGAAAAATGACTGGTCACTTGACGAAAGTCGGGCAAATTTTTCCCTCCGCCTCAGTTGACTCCTTGCACCACCCATCCCGCCCTGAATTGCTGCAAGTTTTTTGAAAGGTCACGGCTCAAAACCACATGTTTATTCCGTGCGAAAAGAAGAACTTTGAGGATTACGAATCGAAAGAATATGGCGGGCATGGACCAGTGAAAGTATTTACTTTTGAAGAATTTTTTTGGCCGCTAAGACGTAGGAGGGGAGGGGGTCTGAACCTTAACGGCTGCGAAAGTCGTTTGTCGACGGGCCCTTACCCGACTTCATGGTAATTCATCACGTTTTTATTGGCTGAGGGAAAGTAGCTAATGTATGTGGAGTAATTTATTCAATAGGTCGTGGCGTTCTCCAAAACAACTATACTAGGGAAAATGTGTCATTATTTATCTTGAAATGATAAATTTTGAATATACTACTTTGGTTTGTTATGAAAGCATTTAACATTATGAAAGGACCAAATACACCTTTTCCATAATTCAAATTTATCCAATTCAGCCCAGGAATATGATATTGTAGGGGAGGTAAACGAGCATGTTTTTGCCTGTAAAGGCTAGATAGCAGGTTCATGAAAATTGTAATAACTTAACATACTTAAATTTGAGAAGATTATTTTTACAATAAAAGTTAAGAAAGCTAAAAAACATAACTTTTCCTGATGAAATGCAGGCACAAATGGATTTGCTTATCTGCTAAAACCAAACCGTTGAGCATGTGCCATTTTTTCCCAAATTATGAGATAGGTGTATTCTTTCAATTCCCATAAGAACTTATTTTGCAATTATTAACTATAATTAACTTATTCTCTTTGAATTTTATGTTATTTTTTAATATTTTTCAACAAATTTTCATACTTTTATTTTGCTGTTTGTCAAATTCATAATTTAGCACCACTATATTTAAGTTTGATTAGGTTTGATGAATCAAGGTTTTTTTTTTTTTTGAAGGAATCGAAAGCTTTTTTAGAATGTATTTAATCCTGACTGAAAAATTGTAATGATTAATGGAAAAGAATTACATGATTACACGGTTATTATGCAATAAAATTACACAATTTGATTCTTGGTAAATAAGATGAAAGATAAGACGAAATATACCAGGAAATCTACTAACCTATATTTATTCTTATTCTTATTAGACTTGTCATAGTGAAAATTTGGATGATCTTATTGCTCAATATGAAACAAACCTTACAACCGGTCTGACTAAAGAGATTGCTGCTCGAAACCTTGAACGTGATGGCCCAAATGCTCTCTCCCCTCCAAAACAAACACCTGAATGGATCAAATTTTGTAAACAATTATTTGGGGGGTTTTCAATGTTACTTTGGGTTGGTGCAATCCTTTGTTTCTTTGCTTATGGTATTCGAACAGTCAGAGAGGATGATCCGAGTCAAGATGAGTTATATCTTGGAATTGTACTTGCTGTTGTTGTCATTATTACTGGTTGTTTCTCTTATTATCAAGTGAGTAAAATAATTGATTCTATCATGGGCCGTTTGCAAACATTTAGCTGGTATCTTATTTAAATAGTATTCTCTTAAATGCTAAATATAGATTTTAATCATTTTATTATGATAGCTATCTCTAGGAACATTGTGTGCGTTCAGCAACACTTAAACCAGCGTTTGCAATGACGGGAACCGTCTAGTATATTATTGAATGGATTATTTTTCATGTCTTTAATGTTTTCAAGATTACCGATCTGATACAGACGTTCAATGCAAAACATCTTGCACGTACAATTGATTATTTCTGTTTATTAAAAATTCTGTTTTAGGAAGCCAAAAGTTCAAAGATCATGGAAAGTTTTAAGAAGATGATCCCACAGGAGGCTACAGTATTACGTGATGGGGCAAAGATTCAAATCAATGCGGAAGAATGTACCATTGGAGACATAGTATTTGTTAAGTTTGGTGACCGTATCCCTGCGGATATTCGTGTTATCGAGTCAATGGGTTTCAAGGTACATTTTTCTTGATGAGATTGTCAAGATTGCTTTATATACAGTGGGCAGCCTTTCGGTATTTTCTTTACTTTATAAGTTTTAACTTTATCAGGAATATTTTTAATGCTTAAAGTCTATGTATTAAAGAAGGGCGTCCGTGACATACTTATTTTGTTCATCCTTTAGGTTGACAACTCTTCATTGACTGGTGAATCTGAACCACAATCTAGAAACAGTGAATGTACTTCAGAGAATCCTTTGGAAACCAAAAACTTGGCTTTCTTTTCCACAAACGCTGTTGAAGGTACATTGTTTTACATAAGAATTGGCAAAGTTTTAGCTTTACTGAGATGTTTGGCTTCTCATTTTATCTGCTTTCAATTAACTTAATGAAAACTGGCATGTTTTTACATATTTACTTGGGTATAATCTACCAGTGTTCACCGTCTGAGATACCCGCTCAAAGATACTACTCAGAATGAGTTCACGGTATGGGAATAAGGTTTGCTGTTAGATTGTGCTTGTGGTAAAAATGTCTTACAATATAAAATATTATTTTCAGGTACTGCGACTGGTATGGTCGTTAACATTGGTGATAACACTGTCATGGGACGTATTGCCAACTTGGCTTCTGGTCTCGGCGCTGGTAAAACGCCTATTGCTCTTGAATTGGAACATTTTATTCATATCATTACTGGAGTTGCAGTGTTCCTTGGTGTGACATTCCTCATCATTTCACTTGCTATGGATTACCATTGGTTAGAAGCGATCATCTTTTTGATTGGTATTATTGTAGCTAACGTCCCTGAAGGTCTACTTGCCACTGTCACAGTGAGTATATTTTAGCTTTGCAGTATATGAGCTTATACTAGCCATAGCTTTCACTAACTGCCACCCGCTACAAATGCTTATAAGGACTAAATACTGATTAAAGCTTTTTAATGCTTTATAGTGAAAGTTTGGAAAATTATTAGGAACAAGAATCGCAAAATTGCGACTAAATATTTCCTTAAAAATGAAGGTCATTATCGACATATACTAGCAAGTAGCTGTCGCTAAGAATGCCCTGCAGAGCTTCCTATCGAAATATCCCTAAGTAAGCAAAATTACGCATGTGTAGATTTTAAATTTGTTTTATCGATAAAATTTAAGTTGGAGGAAGAAAGCTTGGTTTCAACTTTACTTTTGAGATGACATGGGATAGATGGTCGCTCACATCTCAAAAAGAGAACTTATCGCTCACATTAATCACAGTGAGAACGCAAAAAATTCTGAAATTGATTTGATTCTTATAAAGTAGACACTTATAATAAAAACAAGACGACTTAAAGTCGAAAATTTCGCATAATACTTGAACATCAACGACGAAGATGCGTGAAACGTGACTCCTGCAGCATTATGCATTTTGAATGAAGCGTTACACAAAATATACACAATGTATTGTACATACATGTCATAGATACCATGTTTTTTTAATGAAAAATCTCAATCCATTAAAAAAAAGATTCCTTAAAAATGTGACTAAAGAATTCCACTCTATAAAGCGTAAACAATTTCAATTCAGAATAATTCAGAGAACTGCAATATACTTTGAGAAAAAATAATTTTAAATTTTTTTGAAAATGAAGAAGAAAAAATGAACTTTTCATTATTTGATGCCAGAACCCTCATTTTGTGCTTTGAAGGAACTTGTGATAAAGACCTCTTTCACTTGCGCGTTACACTATCTTCGCTTTCTGATATGAATGATGGCCCACCACCACCAA
This sequence comes from Clytia hemisphaerica, assembly GCF_902728285.1. Taxonomy (NCBI): domain Eukaryota; kingdom Metazoa; phylum Cnidaria; class Hydrozoa; order Leptothecata; family Clytiidae; genus Clytia; species Clytia hemisphaerica. The sequence goes on from NW_027104185.1 coordinate 352,111, forward strand.
GAACATTGGACTTTTCCAGAAAGAAATTGAATATGGGGGGGGGGGTGAAGGATATAACATTTTTTGGAAACCCCCCCTGGACATTGTGACTTTTGATCCCCCGGACAGCAGGTCTAACCCCCCCCCCGCCCCGGACAAGCATCAGTTGATCCCATTGAGAGCAAGTTTACCCCCCCCCCCAGGACAGGGCAAATTTTGTAGATTTTTCACTCCCCCCCCCCCTCCAGACACTATATCCTCCACCCCCATGTACAGACATTTTCTGGAAGAGCCCATTAAAGGCAAAAAGCAGTGGAGTAGTTGAACTCCAGCTTCTGGACTAGAAAATTGCAGGGTAAAAACTAGCCAACTTTAATACTCCTTGAGATTAACCTTTGACTCCTTTATAACTGCTTTAAACAAACCCTCCCCAATCTCTTGCCGTTCTCTCACTTGATTAGTGAAAAATATATACTGTAGGGGAAAGATTCCAGAAAAGTAACAAGCAGACAAGAATCTTGGTGCGGAAATGGGAATCTTATACAAACAACGGTACCATGATTCAAAGTGAAAATCCTAATTAGCAAGAGGTGTATCAAGATCGGTGAAGTTTGATTGAAGCTTGATTAGTTTGATTGAAGCTTGATTAGTTTGATTTATTACCTTGTTGCCCATTCTTTTTACATTTCGACGGCTTAATAGCAGACGCCCACACTAAAGCTTAAAGAGCGAGCCAATATCTATCATCCCATTGGGAAGCTGGAACTTTTACTAACAAAACTCATCGAACACCAATCAAACTTCATCGGATAAAAAACTGTCATCATTAACGAGGGACCGCTGTACATTGTGCGGTGGTGTACGGTGGGGCTGGATCTAAATGTCCTTTGTACGGCGGTGAAAATAGGTTAATTTGAAATCTACTGTACTGTACACCCCACCTTACCCACCGTAAATCACGGTACAATGACACTGTACGGCAGTGTCTAGGCAGGGTTGTTTCGATTATACAAAAATGATTGCTGAATTTCAATTCACAATTGACATGATTTCTAAGAAATACTGTGAGATCGGGTAACAACTTGCATCAGTGGAGGCTAACATGCATAGCCTTCAAATGAATGACCCGTTTGGTCATTAAAATACAAAGTTAAATCAAAACAAAAATGGTAGGCTAGAGCTGCAAGTGGAGTTCATTTGTTTGGAAATTTTGCTGCTTTGATGGGTCAGTCATTTGATGCCTATGCAATAAGTTAGCCTCCACTGATGCAAGTTACCCGACTTCACGGTACTTGCTAAAACTGACTGCTTGTCACAACTGGTTTCACTATTAACACATAACTATCTGGGGAAAAAAGAACAAAAAGATCATACCTGCGCTGTTTGTAGTTTTGGAGAAGAAGAGAAGAGAGGGTTAATAATGTTGTTGTTTGTTGTGGAAAATTAACTCCTACTTACTGAGCATGATCAATTTGTTGGTGCATTCACTAACTACACAAACATACAATACTTAGTAGTAAACAAATATTAAACCTCTTTAAACACTCTACAAAGGACCAGAAAACATGATTAAAATTTATACAGCAGCAGCAAGTTTCAAAAGCACAAAAGCATGTGCAATAATAATCAAGCAGCCATTTAAAAAGTTCTCACGATACATGAATGTTTACAAAAACTTGGTTACTTCGCCTAGCGTATTTTATTTATTAAGAAAAGCCCTGTTTTTATCACTTTTTATCTTTGTGAGTGAGTCCACCTTCAGAATATTGCCCGTAGTACGCCCGCAGCCAAACGCCCACGCCATAATTTGCGCCCCAAAAAATGTCTCGCCACATACATACATACACGGAAGGCTATCGTAATACTTTCGCTAAGCGAAATTAATAAGGTCATATTGTGCGCCATCCCTTGTTTACTTTGTAAGAGCTAATTACCGAAAGGTATATCACCGTCTATCAAGAGTTATTGATTTGATTCTTATAAAGTATATGCTTGTAAGAAAAATGAATATGCTCATATTGTGCGCCATCTCTTGTTTACTTTGTAAGAACTAATTACCGAAAGGTATATCACCGTCTATCAATAGTTATTGATTTGATTCTTATAAAGTAATGCTTATAAGAAAAATAAATAAGGTCATATTGTGCGCCATCCCTTGTTTACTTTGTAAGAACTAATTACCGAAAGGTATATCACCGTCTATCAAGAGTTATTGATTTGATTCTTATAAAGTAAATGCTTATAAGAAAAATAAATAAGGTCATTTTGTGAGCCGTTCCTTGTTTACTTTGGAACAACTAATTACCGAAAGGTATATCACCGTCTATCAAGAGTTATTGATTTGATTCTTATAAAGTATATGCTTATAAGAAAAATAAATATGCTCATATTGTGCGCCATACTTTGTTTACTTTGTAAGAACTAATTACCGAAAGGTATATCACCGTCTATTAATAGTTATTGATTTGATTCTTATAAAGTATATGCTTATAAGAAAATAAAGAAAAAATCAAAACTATGGAGCTAAAGACACAAAGATATATGACGTAATCCAAAGAAAACCCGCGAAAATCGTCCGTGGTTATACGAGCGTGTAATTTGTAAATTAAATTTAGTGAGTTCGTCCACCGTATCAAGCACTTTCGTTTTCTAATTTTTTTTCCGATGACACCGCCGCCGCCGCCGCAGAAAGGCTATCGTAATACTTTCGCTAAGCGAAATTAATAAATATGCTCATCTTTTTCGCCATCCTTTGTTTACTTTGTAAGAACTAATTACCGAAAGATATATTGCCTTCAATCAAGAGTTATTGATTTGATTCTTATAAAGTAGATGCTTTATAATAAAAATAAATATGCTCATCTTTTTCGCCATCCTTTGTTTACTTTCTAATAACTAATTACCGAAAGGCATATTGCCTTTAATCAAGAGTTATTGATTTGATTCTTATAAAGCACATGCTTATAATAAAAATAAATATGCTCATCTTTTTCGCAATCCTTTGTTTACTTTCTAATAACTAATTACCGAAAGATATATTGCCTTCAATCAAGAGTTATTGATTTGATTCTTATAAAGAAAATGCTTATAATAAAAATAAATATGCTCATCTTTTTCACCACTTTCGTTTACTTTCTAAGAACTAATTACCGAAAGATATATTGCCTTCAATCAAGAGTTATTGATTTGATTCTTATAAAGAAAATGCTTATAATAAAAAATAAATATGCTCATCTTTTTCGCCATCCTTTGTTTACTTTCTAATAACTAATTACCGAAAGGCATATTGCCTTCAATCAAGAGTTATTGATTTGATTCTTATAAAGAAAATGCTTATAATAAAAATAAATATGCTCATCTTTTTCGCCATCTTTTGTTTACTTTGTAAGAACTAATTACTGAAAGGGATATTGCCTTCAATCAAGAGTTATTGATTTTATTCTTATAAAGCACATGCCTATAATAAAAATAAATATGCTCATCTTTTCGCCATCCTTTGTTTACTTTGTAAGAACTAATTACCGAAAGGTATATTGCCTTTAATCAAGAGTTATTGATTTAATTCTTATAAAGTAGATGTTTATAATGAAAATAAATATGCTCTTCTTTTTCGCCATCCTTTGTTTACTTTGTAAGAACTAATTACCGAAAGGCATATTGCCTTCAATCAAGAGTTATTGATTAGATTCTTATAAAGTAGATGCCTATAATTGTTCATCGAAAGTGTGCATAGAATTACCTGCGTTTGAAAACTTAATCCACAAATTAACGCACAACAGAAAAAAACAAAAAAACCCGAAGGGAAAAATAACGAAAAACGTCCGCCGCGCATTTAGCGAAAGCCACTTGCTAGTTTGGTAAGCTATAAACGTTGCCGGATAATTACGGAACACTAATTAACCGGAAGACCGATTACAAAACACAAACGCAAAAATCGAGATTCCTGTCCAATATCCTTGCGTGAAGCTATGTAGGCCGCCCTACGCTCGCAAGCTCGCTACGGGCGGCAATAACACACCCCCGTATCACAAACCTGGTGGGCCCTCCGAGCCACTGAAAAATCTGGCCAAAATTTCTTCCCGGTGGGAAAATTACCTTTTTCAGCCCCACTGGGAAATTGACTTTGACTTCATCCCACTTTGAAAATTAATTGCAAAATGCACTCCAAAACCATTCCTATTAGAATTTCTATCCCCATTGGGATTTCGACGGAAAGTTTTATCTCGACCTTGTGGGAAAAAGTTTCACTGGGACTGTGAGACAGAGGTATTATGACAATACGGAGTCAATCTCTCGAGTTGGGGAGACTTAATTTATTTTGGTCTAACAGTCCCTTGTTTTTGCAGGTTTTGACTTCTTTTGCTGGGTCTTCTTTATTTAAAAACTAGGGCTCATTATTGAGGGCCAAATCACTAAAATAAAACTCGTACACAATTTTATAAATCAAAAATAAATCAAAAATAAATCATAAATCAAAAATAAATCATAAATCAAAAATAAATAAAAAATAAATCAGAAATAAATCATAAATAAATCAAAAATAAATCAAAAATCTTTCGAAAAAAAATTGACTTTTCAACTTTTTTTAATTTTTTGACAATAATTTTGAGTATCAGTTCGTTATAATTGAAAAAAAAATTCGATAAAATTACTCCTATTCATAAATTAGAAATAAATAAAAAATAATGAAAAATTAATCAAAAATAAATCATAAATCAAAAATAAATCAAAAATAAATCATAAATCAAAAATAAATCAGAAATAAATCATAAATCAAAAATAAATCATATAAATCAAAAATAAATCATAAATCTCGTACACCATTTTTCGATTGATTTGCCCCTCGCTCATTATAATATTGTCATCTATCGAAATAATAAATTTTCCCTTTATATAATATAAATATATTCTACTAACAGTTAAATTTATCTCTTCATTTAGGTATGTTTAACATTGACAGCAAAGAAAATGGCAGCCAAGAATTGTTTAGTCAAACATTTGGAAGCTGTAGAAACCCTGGGAAGTACTTCTGTTATTTGCTCAGATAAAACTGGAACATTGACACAAAATCGTATGACTGTTGGTAAGTAGATGATTCTATAATCAAAGTATCCTCTCTTTTCCTGAAAACTCCCCAAAAGAAACTGCATCAACCGGACGACGCCGGGACGGCATGTGTATATTTTAAAAGATCAAAATATTTCGAACAGTTAAAGATTTTTCATTATTAATTGATTGACAATTTACAATACCAGTTTTGAAATTTCCTTTTCCTCCCTACACCCCTTACACAAATTATAAAATTTTGTCTTACTCAGCTTTTTTCAATACTTGAATAGGCTCTCAATAAAGCTATGGACTGTCTTCTTCTAAGGACTATAACCATATCTTTATTCTTTATAGCACACATGTGGTTTGACAAGATGATTATTGAAGCTGACACGACTGAAGATCAATCAGGACTTTCACATGACAAAGGTTCATCTACATGGAAAGCCCTTGCCAAAATTGGTGGTCTGTGCAATCGTGCCGAGTTCAAAGAAGGACAGGAAGATTTACCCATATTAAGGTACATCCTCCTCTTATCTTTCATTATATCGCAGCGTAGACAGGCGGGGCGCAAATTTTGTGTAGGAGAGTAAATTTTGTAGAAACTCTGATTGGGGTTTTCCAGAAAAAAACCGTGCACCCCCTGTTGAGGAGTTCCAACCTTTTGTGACCTACCCCCTTGGAATTCCAGGCAATTTTAGGATCACACCCCTCTGGAATTCCGAATTTTTACAAATTTTCAATCATTACCCCCTTGAAATTCCGCTTATTTTTGACGGATTTTCGTCTACCCTTATGGAATTCCACTGCATTTCAAACCTTACCCCCTTGGAACGGAAATGGACCTCCTCAACAGGGGGTATTTGATTTTTTTCTGGAAAAGCCCATTATCTTTTTACATTATGAACAGATAATTACAGTGTCATAAAAATCTGCTATCCTACACAAACTTTGCGCCCTCCTGTCTACGCTACTGTATCGTTTTAAATAATTTACTCCTATCTTGACTATCGAGCAAACGTACTTTACTATCAGCTTGAGTATGGTATCTGTGAATGGTATTAAATAGTTCTTTCGTCTCAGACAGATTTCCGTCTCAAAATACGACTTATTTAAGCGAATCTTCAAGCAGATGAGATGGAGCTTCTATAAGATACTTTAATTTTTGGTCATTTGAATTGAAGTAATAAAAATGATGCGTTCTTTAGAAAAAGTAACAAAATTGTTTTATTATTAATTAACGACCAACCAAATCAAATAAGAGCTTGTAAAAACTCCACCTCGTCCCGTTTCAAGAAAATGTGTTAATTTGCTGCGTAAAATCTATCTTCCTTCTCAGACAAGAACTTTGCTTTGATCAATGTACAAAGGAGCTAACATTTACATAAGACATCTTTAAATACCCTTGGAAAATTGAAATCGTGTTCAGAGGTAAGACAAGCCAAAATTCACTACTTTAAATTTCCATTTACAGGAAAGAGTGTAACGGTGATGCTTCAGAGACTGCTATTTTGAAATTTGTTGAACTGTCTGTCGGCAATGTTATGGATATGCGTTCTAAGAATGGAAAGGTTGTTGAAATCCCATTCAATTCAACCAACAAATATCAAGTATCTATCCACAAACAAGAAGATGAGAAAGACCCCCGATATCTTTTGGTTATGAAAGGTGCTCCTGAACGAATTCTAGACAGATGTAAGTGTTTTAATCTTTGTGTTAAGTAAGTCTGTGACCGCTCCACTTACCTTTGATCCTTCTCTTAATTTCTGAGCATCAAGTAGAGATGCATCAAGTACCATTTTTGGAATCTTTGGGGTGCAACCTCTTGCTGGGGATTGAACCCACAACCTTGTGCACCGTAGGATGAATGCTCTACCACTTCACTACGGTCGCTTAAAATAAAGTTTACTGAAAATTAGGCTACACCTCGCAGATTTCCCATATTCAGGTATCATTCAATTACATCTTCACAAAAATTAGGATGAAGATCTCTTAAAATTTCGATGATATATTCAGTCTTCTGTCATATTCAATCTTTGATTAAGATCTTTTCTGTTCTTTCCGAAGGTTCAACAATCTTGCTCCAAGGTGAAGAGAAACCATTGGATGATGAAATGAAGGACGCATTCAATGATGCATATCTTCAACTTGGTGGTCTTGGTGAACGCGTCTTGGGATTCTGCCATTACTATCTTCCTGGTAAAAAACTTTCTAAAAGTAGTTTTAAAGACCGTTCGTTTTAAGTTAACTCTTTTTTGAAGCCATATTGCAACCCTTCTCAAGGAAACTGACTAATTATGCTGACATGGTAAAACGCAAAACAGAGTGTCATTTCCATTATTAGGACACATCATACGCGCTCTTTGATAACTTCTATACCTTGCCCATCTTTATATACTTGATTCATTATTTTACCATCAGCTGAAAACTTTCCTGAAGGATTCGAGTTTCAAACAGATGATCCATGTAATTTCCCACTTGATAACCTATGTTTCGTTGGTTTGATGAGTATGATTGATCCTCCAAGAGCTGCTGTGCCCGATGCTGTCAGCAAGTGCCGAAGTGCAGGTAGCTTTTATACTGTTATTGATCTTAGAATCCACTAACTTCATGATTTAAACTGTTCAAAACCCTTTTAACTGCAAATTAGATTCGCTTATTAGAGATTGGTGAAGTTTTAACGGATTTTTTGGTCGTTTACCAAATTGTGTTGGATCTGTAGAATCTGTATATGTTTGACATCCCACTATTAGTACTGAAAGGGCCCATGAGTCTGATATTGATTCACTCACTTCATAAGATCTACCCCGTGGACTTCTCCCTCTAAATGGCTACATACACTACTCAATATATTATCAGGCAATATATATATATTGGTGAGAGCCGTCAACGGAGTATCTGTTATTAAAAATTTACATTACGGTCATCAAACTATATTGCCACATATTGTCCACTCATTATATTGTGTAGTAGCTCTTAAGCGTCGTAAAACAACCACGCTGTAAACTAGGCTTTTCTATAAAGTTTCTTTTCTTTTTCGTCTAGGAATCAAGGTCATCATGGTTACAGGTGATCATCCAATCACAGCAAAAGCTATCGCCAAAGGTGTCGGCATCATCTCCGAAGGAAATGAGACTGTTGAAGACATTGCTCAACGCTTGAATATTCCTGTTGAAGAAGTCAATCCTCGTGATGCACACGCTGCTGTTGTCCATGGAAGTATGTCCTGAATTGTATTCCTTGTCTATGAAATACGAAAGATTTTGAATCTGGACAGCCTTTCCTTTCAATTTGCACTACGTTCGATTCTGTAAAATTACGCTACAGGTTTTTTTACGGAAATGCTCTTGAAAATTATTAAATTTGAATTTGGAAAGAATGTTTCGAAAGAATTGCGGCCTCTGTAATCAATTTACCTAAGTAGTTAGTCTATTCAGCTGTCTTTTGAGGTCATATTTCAAAGCTCATAATAATAACTTCCATCAATGCTATGAATTGTTTACTGTTTGGATTTATATGATCTAAGATATCTACTACTATGTTCTTGGACAGTATCTCAAACAAACAAAAGTTGTCAACATTAGATACACACTTACTTCGTATAATGTACCAAACACAATATCTTTAAGAATTAATCTGGTTTGTTCTCTTTCCAGCTCAACTGAAAGACTTGTCAGCGGAGGACATTGACGACATTTTGAAATACCACACTGAAATTGTGTTTGCCAGGACTTCACCACAACAAAAATTGATCATTGTTGAAGGATGTCAACGTCAAGGAGCTATCGTTGCTGTCACCGGAGATGGTGTTAATGATTCGCCTGCTTTGAAGAAAGCTGATATCGGTAGGTGGTCGAAATTATATTGTTTTACTTGAGGTTCTTGCTTGTTTGAAGTTGTTCGATTGATATCAATAAAATAAGATCTTACAAAGTTTTTCACATTTCAAAATAATATAATCTGTGAGAGAGTTTCCCTGTAGGTGGATTCCCGTGGAAAGGCTTTAAACGTTTTGGTGAAGACTGAGCCATCTTTAAGATTGGGAATGACACTTCTTTAATATTACTTCCAGTGGGGTGTCTTGTACGGATTCAATCATCAATGACCAGTATAATCTTCACTTCGACTTTCTTGGTTTACAGGTGTTGCTATGGGGATTGCTGGCTCAGACGTTTCAAAACAAGCAGCTGACATGATCTTATTGGATGACAATTTCGCTTCCATTGTCACCGGAGTTGAAGAAGGACGTCTCATTTTTGACAATCTCAAAAAATCAATTGCTTACACCTTAACCAGTAACATTCCAGAGATCTCGCCGTTCTTGATGTTTATTTTGCTCAGTATTCCACTCCCTCTTGGTACTGTCACCATTCTGTGCATCGATTTAGGCACTGACTTGATACCCGCCATTTCTCTTGCTTACGAGAAGGCTGAGACTGACATCATGAAACGTAAACCACGTGACCCTATACGTGATAAATTGGTGAATGAACGTTTGATCAGTTTGGCGTACGGTCAAATTGGTATGATCCAGGTAAAATGATGCATTCTTCTACAAGTTATATTGATTCTCTTCTTCATACTGTTGTTATCATTTGATCAGTATTTGTAAGGTCTTATTCTTTTATATTCCACCCTAGCAACGGAAGAACAAAATACTGTTCACCGTAAACTAATCAAAGCTTATCACTCAAAGTTGGGGTGTCTAGTTAAGACCATACTAGAAAAATGGCCAAAGATCATCCCAGCTGAGAAAGTCAACCTCAAGTTTAATGCCCATTAAAAAAACTACACAGATGTAATCATCTATGTTGTAGACATTTTCTAAAAGCGTTCATTAAATTTTTCACTGATATCTTTTATTGACATTTTGTTTTCATCATCTCACAGGCTATTGCTGGTTTTTTCACCTACTTTGTGATCATGGCTGAGAATGGTTTCTTGCCATCCTTCCTAATGGGTATCCGATCCCAATGGGATGACAAAAACAATAATTCAGTCATCGATTCTTACGGTAGCGAATGGACGTACTCTCAACGCAAAGATTTGGAGTTGACTTGTCACACAGCTTTCTTTACTACCATCGTTGTTGTCCAATGGGCTGACGTCATCATCTCCAAAACAAGACGTCTCTCCGTATTTACGCAAGGAATGACGTAAGCATGAATTTTTCAAACCATTCAAGTCTCTTTGTATTACGGTTATAAAGATATGAATATACTTTCTATAAATCTTCCAAAATTATAGATCTCTTTATACTACGTTTGGTTTTGTAGCTTTAGTCTCCCTCCCCCAGACCACCTAAATTATGCATCTAAAGCTAAAGTTTTTAAATTTTCGTTCAAAAGGCTATTCCAGAAAACAATTTGTATTTCCTATGTTGAGGAGGTTTTTTTCAATCCCCTTAGATTTGGTTTTTCTAATTTTTTAGACCACCTTGGATTTTGTACCTCATTTTACTGATTTTTTATTTTCAAGACCACCCTGGACGCCACAACTCCTCAAAATACTGGGTACACACTATTTTTGGAATAGCCCAATAAGACAAGCTTTACCTCAAGTTTTAGGCATTTTTTTAACTGGATGTTTTTTAACTTAGCTCTGAATTTGCATTAAAAGAGAGATTTTTTTCTCTTTAGAAACTGGATGTTGAATTTTGGTTTGGTTTTCGAAACTTTATTAGCTGCCTTCTTGCAATACACACCAGGTTTGAGTACTGGCTTACGTTTACGCCCATTGAACGCCTCGTGGTGGTTCTGTGGTGTCCCTTTTTCCTTGTTGATCTGGATTTATGATGAAATCAGAAGATATTTGTTAAGAAAGTATCCTGGAGGTGAGAAATTTTTTTTTTGCTTACACGTTTTTTTTTATAAGAACAAACTATATAAAAACATAAGGCTTCGAGGCCCAAAAATTTAAGAACATTCTAAGAACATTTTAAGGCTTTGGAGACTTAAAAACATGCATTTTCTTAAGAAATTACATCAAAATGCTCAAAAAATGCTGAAAATAAGAACATTAAAAAAAAAAAACGTGTATGTAATTACATATTTCACTTCCTAAGCGCTGGTAACCTTCAGGTGTAGTGGTGTAAAATCCCGTTCTAAAGCTAAAGGGTGGGATAGAGTTACCCAGAGAATCACTTTAAGGGAGGGGTAATGGAAAGGGGCCTTATTAAGGGTGATATAGATTTTCATATCTAGGGGTAGGGTTAAGAATTTTAGGATATTATTTTGTGAAGATAGATTATAAAGCTTTTTTAAGAATTATTTTAAAGTTGTTAACCGCCATAAAGCAAGAGTTTCAAGGGAAGGGATAATTCGAAAAATGTTTTTTCAGAGGGAATTTAATTCCGCGGACGAAGGATATTTTCTGGCCAAAAACGCTTTTAAATAAAAATATAGCAAACATTTGGGGGGGGGGAGTGAATGCGGTAATTCAAATTTGACGGGAATTTAATTTGGCGGATAACAGAAAAGATTTCTTCCCTAAAGGTAGAGGGAGAAACAGAATAATCATATTTATTTTGAATAACGATATATTTCTTTCATTTCAAAGGATGGGTGGAGCAAGAGACATATTATTAAAGAAACACGACAAAAGCACTCACTCCCGAAGAAAATAGTGCCAACACTTAAATTATATCCCTAATCTTTCTAGGCATTTTTTGAGTTTTTAAGTTATTAATTTTTTTTAGGATCTAAGACTTTTAGGCATTTTATTTATTCTTACAGTAGCTTTTTTCACATTTCTTATGCATCATATTAAATAAACATAAATTTCGATTAAAATTATATTTGGTCCGTTTTTTTAAGATACATTGTCCTGTAAAAGTTTGAGCATTATTAAATATCTAGAAAATTAAACGAATTAATCTGAAAAAATACTTCTATGAAATTATTTTAAGAGAATTATATTATACGTGTCTACAGATTTGATGAAAGAAACATGTTCATTCAAGATGGCACTCCCTTTCAAGATATTCCCTCCAACTAGCTGACGATTTGTGATCTAAAATTTTATTCATTCAATTATTTTATCTTCAAACTACTTTGAATTTACTATGAAGTGCAGGATTAAAAATTAAAAAAAGATTTAAAAAATCGATCGAAATTTTAAACGCTTTTCATGCTTTCAATCCGTGTATGCGTCAACCTTGTAGAAGGCTTCCATTTGGGCTTCTTTCGATCTCAATAGGTTTGAAGGACCAAAGACAAAGGAATTCATTCTATTGATCGTAAACGGAAAACCTATGTTAAAATATGTTCAATCGGGCCAGAAACTTAATGATAAAAATTAACAGAAGCATTTTTTATTTTTAAAAAAAAATTATTATAAGACGTTTCGATGCTCTCCGAGCATCATCCTCAGTTAAAATGAAATTCGTTTCAAAAAATTTGATTAAAAGTTTAAAAAATCTGGTCAATTAAAAAGTCATTAAAATAAATACAAAGGTGCTAAATGATCGATAAAATATTAATTGTTTCTATTTAAAAAGTAACAAAGGAACTGATTTCTCTTGAACATTGAGTTTGGGATGTTTTTGTTTAATAAATAATGCCTCGGAGAGTTTTCTTTTAAAATTGAAAAACCTATGTTATAATCGACAAAAAGCTCTTGATCGCCAAAACAAGGACCATTCCTGCTTTATCTACAAACTGCATTTTGTCCATCATTCAGCATGGGATATTTTTTCGAAGATGAAAGTCTTGTTGCTATATTGAGTTTCATAACCATCAAATGAAAGAGGTCCAAAAAAAAGGAAATTATCAAATTCAAGTTTTTGGTGAAGGTATCAGAAAACAGTCTTACAAACCTGACCTATTATTTGACTCCGCAATGGAGTCTCCATAACTTGAACACGTACGAGGAACTTAAATTTGTTTGAGTTAAGGAAATTCCCAAGGTTATCTGCGGGCGATAAGGGTCGGGTTTTTACACATTCCTAAATCTCTCTAAGGGTTGCAAAAATAGCAAAAGTCACAGCATTCTAAGGGTTTAGAACTTTAGATGCCCCCCTTTTTAGTCCGGTCAGGGCATAACCGACAATCACCCCCAGACTTTACACTGGATTAAGAAATCGTAAATAAGTATAACCCACTGTTAGTTCTGTAAAACAAAATAGAAAATCAAAAAGAAAAGAAAATAGAGAGAATAGAGATACACGTCGTCAAAAAAAATAGTGACCTTACTTATCCAAGGCAGATCGGCGAAACCACCTAAAATTCGGTTGTCTTCAAATAATTTGAAAACAGTGATTGTGTACACCATGTTTTAATCCTAGGATCGAAACGCGGTGAATTATTTCCACACTCATCAAAAAAGTTGGTTCTGCTCAGGTCTTTCATCGAGGTATCCCAACATGTCTTGTATGATCCAAAAGTATTTGTTTCTTTCAACCATGTTTTGATGATTCGAATTTGAGGGAGAGTCAATAAGTTCGATTTAACTGTATAAAGTCATATAAAAATAGAAAGGTGAAAATTATTAAACACCCCTGTCTCATAGCCCCTGTGGATTTATTTTTCTCAGCGGGGATAGATACTATATTGTTCCAAGGGTGAAAATTCAGTGGGATGGTTTTGAAATGCAATTTTTAAACATTTCAAATGGGGATGAAATAAATGTCAATTTCCCAGTGGGGCTGAAATACCAAGGTTTTTTCCCACCGGGGACGAAATTTTTGCCAAATTTTCCATTTGGGTTTGGATCCCAGCGGGTCTGTGACACAGGGGTGTTATTAAGAAACTAATGCTACTGCTACTACTTCTTTCCTCAGTTAAAAGTCATTCAAGTTTTTCTACCTTTGACATCATCAAAATGTGGATTTTATTTAAGGTTTTCCTTAATTTTAAGGCATTTTTTACCATCTGACAGGGTTTATCCATGATTACACCATGAAAGCATTTCGTTTGAGCACAAAAATTTTTCAGTTATTTCTTACAAGGTAAGAATTCAACAGAGGTCTTAGAGATTGCCATACGCCTTCTGTATCTCCCTTTTAATACAGCACACTCGTCCATCTATAGATACGTTTGTTTGCACGATAAATAAATTTCCATTGAATTCTGTGGTGTAAGGAATCAGCCGTCAACGTCCAAACGCAAACAATCCATTCAGTATAACGATTCTTTCTTGCAGATCACGACGTCGAATCCGTCTCTTAATAGTATCTGTCTTCACTACCTGAAACTTTTTACGAATTTAGAGCTAATTAAAATATTTATGAATCTTTTTAACCACTCTCTGTTTTCGTTTTCTAAAAGCACTTTCAGAACTGTATAAATTTTCAGAAATTGAGAGAAGACAAATGTCGCCCATGTCTCACAAATTCCAGAAACCTTCGCTGTCGTCAAGTAACCACAACCTCCACGTTCGTGTCACAACAAACAAAACGCCAGTTCAAAATATTCCACAATGTCAACTGTAAAAGCAAATACGTCATCTACCTACTAGAATTACCGTGGAAAGCACAGGTCAAAATCATATATTGACGCTGTGCCGACGAATCGAGATTCTATTCATCACGCAATCAACGAAGACAAAAGTAACCATGATGACCATCCAAGATCTTGGATGAAGTTCAAAGTTGATATTTTTATTCCCGTCATTGAAAACACAACAAAAAAATATCATGAATGCTTTTTGAAAAGAGTCAGTGATAGAGAATCATAACATAAAGTCTGTCTATTATTTCGATTCAATTAAAGTGACATTTCCATAATTAATAGTTTAGTAATTACTGTTATACATTTGGGGATCATGTAAAAGATTTCTTTCGAAAGAAACTCACTTCAATTAAACTTGGAGGTTTCTGGGGAATTCGTAAATAGTAAACTGCATACTGGTACAATCTGCTAGAGATTGATAAGGTAATATTTGCTCTTCATCTTTGATTCTTTCTACAGTGATTAGATTGACACATACGCGATAAAATTTCTATTATTGGTCTTCAGAGGTTAATATATTCTTTGAAAAATTAACCTCTGATACTCAGGGTATACTAGAATGTCAAATCTGCAAGATCCAATACGTCGGTAAAACTGAAACACCCTTCAACGTCCGCTTAAACAGCCACAGAAGCAATGCACTTCATCCGAAAGAAGACACCATTCCAGCGTGCAAACACTCAATAGAGGTGCTAAATTTACGATCATTGAACAGCTAAGAAATATCGAAGGAAATAAAAGCCAGCTGAAAACACCATTCTATCACGAGAGAACTTTTGGATCAACAAACTAAAAACCTTAAAACCCAAGGGTTTAAACCAAGAACTCAATTTGATAGCGCCTTAAGTCTGTTGATAGTAATTTGTTTACAACGGTATCCTGGCCACCTAGAACTGTTACACGTTAAGAATAACTTAAAAGAACCCTTACATAATAATTCTGAAAATTATCTCTATTAGACCATGTTCGGACGTTACGGTTCCGTTCCGTTCCGAAACGAAACGAAACGTTTCCGAAACAAGTGTGAACGTCAAAATTGGAATCGTTGGAAAAGAAGATGTTACAAAGCGAAACAGATTGAAACGGTTTCGCTCCAATTTTTTAATCGGAACGGAAATGCTCCGTTTTCTTGCTCCAAAACGTTCCGAAACCAATATGAACCCACTCGATCCGTAACGGAAATCATTCCAGAGCGGAACGGGACAGTAACGTATGAAAATAGCCTAGGGTTTCTCTCTCAGCGCCTACAGTGTTTATTTCTATAAATACTGTGGGTGAGATCAAGATTTATTCTAGGGCTTTTGTGGTAGTAATTTGACTTCAAGTTCGAAGTTAGTACTTACTTTGTATTTGTTCTACTTTTAGTTCAACTTCTAAAACAGAGAGAAACCCAATAAATAATATTAAAAGCCAGGAATCGTCCTCCCCCCCCGGAAGCAAATAAAAGACTAGTGCACAATTCAAAGCAAATGGACGGACTTTAAATAGTTCGATAAACATTTTTATTTGTAAAAATTCTTACTTATTTACAAGATATTGTTAACATTAATTTTGTACATAAGCCAACAAATAGACACACTTGTCAAACAGAAGGTGACCAAGTCATTTTTCATGTGCTTTGTATTGGCGCTGTTGGACCTTGACTTTCCTGTGTTGAAAGCATACCAGATATATTTCTCGTTCACCTCTTCGTTGCACAGGTTTGTTGAGCAGCATGATGTCTAAGAAAGAAAATAAGACAAACATTCGAGTCAAATCATTTTTATAATCTGATGTATACAGGGCAGGTTTGTCCTTTGAGGCAGATTTTTGTCTCAAAAAATTTGCTGTAGGAAATTCGAATCTAGTGCTGTCCTCACTTACTAAAATTAAAACAAGTTCAGAAACTTTCCGTTTATTTCTAAAAAAGTGTGACATGTAAAAATTAAAATAAAAGCAAAATTTAATTTTGTTTTCAACTGTCATTTAAAGTTGGTAAATTCAAACTCATAGCCCAAAAACCACCATGCTATTCATTTCGCCATCAGTAAATAACAGAAGAAATCGTATGGATCTCCAGGCTAAATAAAAGGTAATTTTCTACTCATATCACTACTTTTGATGCGATAGGCCTTTTCATAAACTACGTCACGAACAACGCTTACATCATCTCTAAAATATTGCTATGGTGATTGATTCCCAGAGGACATGTTAATAAAGGCCCGATTTTGGGCCAGTAAAGTTCTTACCCGGCAGGTATTAGGAATAACGTTTTTGACATTTTTACAATGTGAATCACAAACATCCAGTGTTGGATTTGAACACTTCTTCACAAATCGAGGCCGTTGACCTCCATTATGGCTTTCTTTGTATGAAATTGTCAAGCATCTTGATCCAGAGACACATTCCCTCTGATTATCTTCCATTTCTTGCCATAGTTTACAAACTTGTGGATCACCCAATGTTGAACAAGTGTAACATTTTACAGCATCCGCTTAAACGTAAGAAGGTATTATATTATTACCGATAGATAGATTGAGTAAGCGACACTGCTTCTACTTATAACGTTTTGACTTTAAAGATGCTGGTTGTCGATTCAAAGTATATAAACGCTAAAACTCGAAAGCTGCTGACACGAAAAAATTTTGCAGGACGCGATGCCATGTTGATTAATTAAAAACTCCAGCATAGCAACAATAGCACAAAGGCATAATTAGTAAACTCGTGTACTAAATATTTCTCATCATGGTTTTGATACTGGAGTCAGTAGAATTTCTAAACATGACGTTGCAAGAATGATTTGTATGGAAACCTTTAACAACATTCTTGAATCATGAATGATAATCCAAGTATATTTTCCTAAACTTCACTTATCTTTATCTACTAAGCCACTTAGTGTTTACTTAGTTACAAAGAAAAAAGGGAAATTCCCACGAAATCTTACAACCACAAACGATTTGGAAGTGCTTTAAATCAGGTTGAACGGGTCTAGAGTTTTAACTCTGAGTTTTAACGCTAGACTTAAGACCTTAGGGTCTGAGGAACTAAAAGTCCAAGAATGGTCCAATAGGGCTCAGAATATAGCCTTCCCGAATTGAAATATTCCAATAAATTTATCAATTTGCCCAAAAGCTTTGCCCGAACTTTAAATTGCTGAAAACGAGGAATTAACCAAAATTCCCAATATATTTCGACCCTGATTGTAATTTTATTAATCAGTAAATCACCTATATTTCTAAGGCCCCTCCACAGCAGTTTGTGTGGTTGCGTGAATGGGCTTTTTTTTACGTGAATGCGTAGAAATTTTGAAAAAGCTCCACGAATGCGTGATTTGAAATGCTTTTAAAGAACAGAAGGTGCGAGAATTTTGAAAAGAAATTGCGTGAATTTTGAAAAAAAAGATGCGTCATTGCGTGAATTTTTATTACTCACCTTTCTTAAGGACTCCGAAAATAAAAATTGCTGCAACAAACTTCCCAGTCATTCCTATTTGATTTTGCAAACGTGATGATAACTTAAGTGACTGAAACTTTCTTTTTCTTTGACTATGTGGATGTTCTTTTCGTTAAAAACTACTCGACATATTTTTCATCTTCTTAATTTCTTATATCTTCAAAAATATTTAACTTATTTCAATTCAAAAATTCTTTTGTAAAGGATTAGTCAATAATTTATTATCAAGTTTACAGGGATTCTAAAACAAATTGATGGTTGAAAATATTCCCCCGTTTTCTCCTTAATATGAGTAATCAGAAAACGTTTTTTTATAGAAACTGGCTTTCAGAAAATCAACTGAGCTTGAAAACTCTGAGTGGAGAGATGGCGCATGGCACGTATTTACTTAGCCTGGGAATCCAAGCGTTAAACTTTTTTCACAGTCTAGTTTATGATATTTTTGCTGCTGGTTTAACGCTTGGTGCAGGTAACTCGCCTGCAGGGACATTTTTCCCTGCAATGCAGGTTCGACCTGATTGGCCAGCCTTTGGCGTATTACTTAGCAGTACTTTCGCGCGCATTTTGATAATTTCAATGCGCGCGCATAATTTATGGAAAAAGCTGACTCTGCAGAAAAAAGGAAAACAAATGAAAATGAAAACATAGATTCATTTCAAAACAAAATGGCTGTTGGCTGGAAGTCTAAATACATGTGGCTGATGTTTTGATGTGGTTTTTAATAGTTTTGAAAGTCTTTAGAGCTTTTGAAAGAGTTTTTATGGTAAGTTGATTATGTGTGTTTGCCTGGGTTTCCAAAGTTCAGAAAGTCTGTCAACAAGGGTTCATACACAGACTGTTTATAACATTCTGTGTCAGACTAATCTACCTGCACCAAGCTCTATAATTTTAGAACTTTGTGAGGTGAGGTATTTTTAGTTTTTTCTAAGATTATGAGCTTGGATTCCCAGGCTAGTATTTACTCAAAAGGTCATAACACCGTAAGAGAACCTGCCCAGGTTTGCGAAACGCTTTGTGATATTTTTCATCTAAACTAAGGATAAAAATCTAAATGAGCTTTTGAGCGCGCTGATTAGTTAACATCAACATCAACTCTCAATCATTTACACAAAGACTAGAACTTTTTCGCTTTCGCTTTCGTTTTTAACTATAAAGCAATTCAGTTTTGGCTGAACAACCAACCTCGTCCCCGTGTATCCCAGGCTTTATTTACGTTACTGATTGACGCCAGAGAATAATTATCTAGCGCTATCAGTAAGCATCAAAAAGCTGATAATGCGCAGGGAACGAGGTTGCTGAACAACCATAATAGACCTTCATAAATTACGTTACGAACATCACTTGCCTCGTTTTGAAATTATTGCCATGGTGATCAACTCCAAGTGGATTGTATTAAAACTACTTCCTATTCATAAAAAAACCATTTAATGTCTCAAGAGACATAATCACCATAGTAATTGTTTGGATACGAGGCAAGTGATGTTCGTGACGTAATTTATGACAAGGTCCATCAAGGTCGTAATATTCGAGAAAAAACGTAATTTCCCATGAAATCTTACTCACAAATGATTTGGAAACACTCTTACTTTGATTGGAACTGAAGGGTAGAGCTTTAATTCTGAGCTTTAATGCTAGACTTAGGACCTTAGGATCTGGGGATCCGAAAGTTAAAAAATGGTCCAATAAGGCTCAGAATTTAGCCTGGAAGTCTATGAACCCCTCTCAAATCGAAATATTCTATTATAATCAATAGATAAGTCCAAAAGCAACTTTCTTGTCCGAGCTCTAAATTTCTAAAGACAAGGAAGTAACCAAAATGCTTAATATATTTCGACACAGATTACAGGTCAGATTGTCACAATCTGAGTTCGATTCCCAATGTGGTATACTACGGTTCACTTGACAAGTGAACACACCTTCGCCCTGGTCAACCCAGACCATGTGAGGGGAATTGAGTACCACTACTCTGATACAAGAGTGTGGGTGAAATGTCAGACATTGTGGCGAGGGGTGTCACTCATGCCCGTTCTACGCCTGTGACGAGCTATATGCTCTGTCACGTAGTTCGAGTGTCATCACTGTATCATGGTATCTATTTCTCACGTGCACAAAGCCAGCAGTGCTATCTTATCTTTCAAGACTTTTATCCTGACCAGTAAAACTTATTAGAATCGGGGTATCACTTTGGCCAACATTATGCAAAGTACATGTTTTTTTTACAAGCATTGCACTTATAAGCATATTTAGGCTCAGATATGGGGAAAAATTAAGCATATGGCAGGCATTACTTGAGCCTACGAAAAATATTCTTTCCCTGATTTTGGCTTTTTTTGGCTGGAATTTTACGGATTTTCAGCATTTCCTTAAATTTATGCTTTAGATTTAAACATCCCCTCAAGCATTTTTCATCCTTATTAAGCTTTCAAACTAAACATCTCTGAGCCTGTTTTTGGATTTTTGTATGCTTATAAAAAAAACATGTATATCTCTGAAAAGGACCGTGATGGTTTTCTAAGCAGGGGCTAGATTCTGCATAAAAAGAGAATATTTATAAATTGAGTTTTTAATTTCATTAGGTGCATCCTTTTCTTTCCTTTTGTACATTTAAAAGCATAGCCATTCAAAAGGCCTGTTGCTTGACTTTCAAAAGCAATAGAAAATATTTATTTACTCTATGTATACTATACATGCAATTGCGACTGTAGTGCGGTGGTAGAGCATCCGGCTCCGGAGTGCAAGGTCTAGGCTTCAATCTTCGGCCAAAGACTTCGTACTCGATCCCTCTTTGCTTGGTTCTCAGTAATAAAGTGAATGATCAAGGGTAAGTGGAGCAATTCAGGGAGAAAAAGTTGCGGCCTCCCCTACCTTCGGGTAAATAGGTATCGAAAGGGACTCGAGGGTTGCCTCCGAAAGCGGTCGTAGACCTTGCAGTTCTTATATTCAACATTTTTAGCCTTAAATCTAAATCTATAGTTCATAAAATTAGAAAAAGTTTTTTGTTAATTCAAACAATGGATTCCTCCAGAAAATTGGGTTAGATGATTAAATGCCAAGAGGTGTTAAAATATCTTAATGACCGTAGTGTGTAGTGTCCATTTGATGATATGCAACGCAAGGGATCGATTTGATGTATGTTTAAGGGTAAACCAGGGGTGGTCATTGAAAAATATAAACTAACATGTCTCTTTTTGGAATGATCAAGGGAATACTCTAAAGTATTTTTGTCAGATTGTAATGAGCTAATTTCAATAAAGCAGAATCTCTTTTTTTTAATGGTAGTTCGGTGACTGTTCAGCTATGTAAGGGGAGTAAGCAGAAAATCGACATCTAAGAAAAAAACCTTTTTCATCTCGTAAAACGTTTTCTGATTACTCATATTAAGGAGAAAACGGGGGAATATTTACAACCATCAATTTGTTTTAGAATCCCTGTAAACTTGATAATAAATTATTGACTAATCCTTTACAAAAGAATTTTTGTATTGAAATAAGTTAAATATTTTTGAAGATATAAGAAATTAAGAAGATGAAAAATATGTCGAGTAGTTTTAGCTTTTAACGAAAAGAACATCAACTGGTTCTGCCCACAATACAGTTCAATTTTTTTAGGTGGCGAGATCTACATGAAATATGGACAAAATTCAAGAATATTTCAAAATACTTTTCTGGCTGACATTTATCACAGGTCTGTATTTTACACATATCCGCTCACTCGTGTGGGTGAATCTGAAATGAATAACATCTAACGAAACTGAATCTTAAACTAAATAAAAACCATAAAAGCTTCGGGTTTTGACTTTAAGGCATTTGCCGCAATCCTGTTATTGACTGAGAATCAGCTAATGAAACAAAACCTTTCTGTCGCAAATTATTTCAGCGCTGTCCCTGTCCCAGTGAAAATGTTGCTATCTTTACAACGATGGAGCTTTAAACATAACTTTGTTCTTAGATTCTCTATCGATCGAATGTTATGAGTGTTCTGGAACTCACACGTATTGCAACAATTCAAGAAAAACAACGACGTGCGATGGGCCACAGTATTCCTGCTTGTTGAGTTCGAGCACTACCCGTGTTCAAGTTATAAAGAACGGTGCATTAGGAAATGAAATTTTGACAAGCGTCACCAAATCGTGCGGTGTGGAAACACAGTCCTCATACTGCAAAGATAAGCAAGATATGGACCCCAACATGCTTCTATGCCAGGTAGGTTTGTATTCTACATTATTCAACTGATACTTTCAAATATTCCTCTAGAGTCAAATATCGTACCATTTTTGCTAGTGCCCAGTTTTTTTTAATAGTTCCAAAATAAGCGCTCATACGCTTCTGTCTCAGTGACCCGGTGAAGTTTTTCAAGGTCACTAAAGGGTTTGGAAAATTCCTAGGCCTAATCTGATAACTGATCACCCACTCTACGCCCCAAAATCTCAGAATCTCAGATTTTGTTAGAAGGGATTAACTTTGAATTTTGTTTCAATATAGTCTAAAGCTTAGACAAGAAAAGGCTGTTACTTTTGATAGAATTCAAATTCTCTCTGCTGCAAATTATTTTGAAACAGACTTACGTTAACAAAGGTAGATTTTAAACTAAGACGGGTGAATAAAGTTAATATACCATTTTAATTATTTCTAGACGAATTGGTGTTACAAAGATTTTTGCAATTTCGATTTGAAGGACATAAAAAAGGGTGCTAAAATACAGACCAATCAAGTTGACCCTTATGGTTGGCATAAAACTTCAGGAGCAGCACCAATTAAAAAGTACACTGTTATTCTGGTTTGGTCATTGTTGGTGGTTTTGCTATTAATTTACTTTTGAATTAACTGGAATGGTTTTGACCTTGACTATTCCTCGAAATAATGTCCGTTGATCAATATTCGTTTATTATCCAGAGGCAACCGAGAGATTAGTTTTGGAGACATTACTAATTTTATTGCTTTTTAATTGTTATTAAACTTTTGCTCGATAATTTTGTAGATTTATGTAAGAAAAAGTAAAAAGTCAAAGTTTTCTGAATAATATTGATTTACGAATACTTTGATTTGTTCGTTTTACGTTTTCAAAAGAATATCAAAACAACGAATTATGAATTTATAGCTATAGCAAATTTGAAAAAATCATTAACATTTCTGGCCGCGAAAATTCCTGACATTAATGTTTATCCAAATTCATAACAAAAATTCCTTCTATTCAACTAAAATTCTTAAAAAGTCAAGTCAAACTTATATTACAAGAGTCAAAAAACTCATATTTATACCAAATACAAAATTCCTGAAACTATGACAGCAAATATTGTGAAGAAATTTCCTTGAAATATCCGGTGACTTGAGTTTGGTGTTCCAATTAGTGCATACCAAATAATATCCTCCTTTACTTCTTCATTACAAAGATTACTTGAGCAGCATGATGTCTACAAGAAAAACACTTAAAAGTATAATTTGTAATGGACTGACAAATATCTAGCATAAAATTCTTAGGTGTCAATTTGGACCAAGCCTCATAACTGATGAACATGCTGAAAGTAAATAAAATCTAAAATGTCCTTAAAATTCCCTTAAAATAGAGTTCCCTGTCTGAGCCCCCCCCCCTAGTACGAATAGGGCTAGCATACCGTAACAAATCGCTTTAGTGTAAGGATATCATTTTTTTAAACAATATATTAGTTAATTTATATTCCCCTCGCTAGGGAAATGAAAGTATTGCTGGTCCTAAAATAGAACCCGATTTCTGAGGAAAATGGACAAAATTACTTACAAGAAAATAGTTTAAAACTCAAAAGGTTAAAAATATCCAAAGAAAAAATTTGGGTATTCTTGTAAAAAACGAGCAAACTTTCAGCTCACCTTACACGAGTCTTTGACAAGGTGTTCAACATTCTCACAATTATCCTTACATCGTCTTGAATCAGCCATTCCACACTTTTTGATAAACCGTTTGATTTTTTGTCCGCTTGAAAATTGCTCATACGTCATAGTTACACACGTGGTTCTTGCACCACATTCGAGTTGACTTTCATCAAGTGCTTGCTCAAGACGACAAACTTCGGCGTCCAGAGTTGAACACGTATAGCATTTCAATGAAGAAACTTCTAAACATTTGAAATCAGTATTATTTGTGCACCTGAATTCTGACACCGTACAGTATATGGCCCCCAAAACGGAGCATTTGTCTTAATGAGCTATGTTTGTACTTTAAAACCTGGAAAAGCTTAAGATTCAATCCTAACACATTTCTCCGAGTCCGAAAAAAGAAAGATACCAAAATATCATTTTTAACATGGCTAATTTTCTTCTCCCTTTTTTTCAAAAATTAATTTCGAAAATCCATTTTTTTGAACTAAACTAAAACCGTCAAAAGTCAAACAAGATTGAAAATTAACCCCTAAAAACTGGGTAAATCTGGAAAGTATAAACATATACTAACAAACCAGCTCAGTAATTCAAAGTTTTCCAGGAAATTCGAAATATTTCACGATAAAATTAACATTAGAGACTGCTAGTATTTTGCACGGGATTTTGCACTCAGCCAGGCCTGAAACACTTTTTTTTGTGCAAAATCATCAAAAACTAATTATTTTTTCATGTTATTAATTCGAGACATGTTTAAGTGATGGGCTTTTAACAATTTCAATTTAACTGAATCGACGTTTTTGGGGCCACTAACCTCCGTTTTGACAACCATTTGTATGAAGATAAAGAGAAAAGTAAATTTTGACCTTTTCAAGTCGTAAAGCATTGCCTTGATACCTAATTGATATTGATGTTGGTGCTATGCTTTATGATAAAGATATTTTGAAAAAACTAAACCTCCGTTTTGGGGGCTATTAGAAAAATATGACTCAACTTTGACTAAAAAAAAAATCATACAAAAACCTTTATTCTCAGAAAATTATCTTTTGGGAAAGAAACTAAACATTTTGAAGCACAAGAAAAGCTTTTAACGCTCCCTATTTTCTGAATTCACTAGAAAGATTTAAATTTGGATAGATGTTTTAGGGGCCACTTACTGTATGTCTAAGCATGAAAATATTGTTATTGTATCGTAGCTTAATTGAGATCAAACCCTAATATTGATTTGTTATTGTTAGCGCCCCAGTTAAAATAAAGTCTACAGTCTCACAGTCCCGCTGGAACTTCTGAGAATAAAAATTTGAGAATAATACCATGTATTAAAACACGAATCCTATAAAATAGGCTAATAACAGTGGTTTGAAATTGTAAGTTATCTTATCCACCGGTAACGAAATTTTGGCCAAATTTTCCAGTGGGGCGGGGGTCCTAGTGCCAGTGGGTCTGTGAAACGGGAGTGTATAAATGAAGTAAAAAAGTTATAAGAATATACATATGAGAGAAAGTTTTCATTTCATACCTTTGTAGCACAAATTAGTTGCAAGAAAAAACAAGAAGAAAGTAATTCTATTCATTGTTATTTCAAGAAGAGTTTTTCCTGCAGTATTTTTTTCAACTTCAATTGTGGTCAGTTTAGCTGATGCTCTTTAACGTTCAACATTCATCTTCTCTCTCAAAACGACATATTTTCATGATGATTATAACTTTTTGAAAATATTAAACTTATTCTCGAATGAAAAAGTCCTTTTGTGAACGATTAGTCGTCAATAATTTATTATTGAGTTTACAGGGATTCTAAAACAAATACATCAAACTCATTCATTAGAAAATATTCCGTTTTCCCGTTTTTCTCTGTCGAATGAGTAATCAGAGTCATATAGTTTGGTCGCGAGAAAGCGCTTTTGAATCCTTATTTTCTCCCTTCCCTCCTACAAATTCTGGAGTACTAAAAGGGTATTTACTGATTGATTTCAAGCAAAGACCAAACACGTTCATACAAAAAAAATTTAAAGCCCCACCCTATAAATAGTAGGAAATTATCCATTCGATCCTAATCATTATTCTTCAAATTGATTGATCATTTGGTATTCTATTATTTCATAGGATTCATTCATGATTTTCTTTCCCTCACGGTAATCAATCTCTATGACTAAGCACTCTTTTGACCTTAGACCTTTGGACCACTTTTTTTGGATTCTACACCCAAAAAGTCATAGAATATCAAAACTTGGTGAAAGTTTTTTGACCCAGATTTGAACTATTGGCCTCATAGTGCGTGGAGTCTTAGGCAACTGGCTGACTTCTGGTGATGAATTAGTACTGGAAAAATTTTTCAGGGGTGGTCCATAGCTTGCCAGCGAGCTAAAAAGGGACCTTTTAGAGTATTCTGGGGGAATTGGCCTAAGGTGTGCCCCAATAGAGGTTCCAGTGGCTCTTAACTGCGAAAAAATCCCCCTCCAAGCACTTTCCTGGCCCGACGATGCATAACATCCTTAACATAACGAGGTTAGGTGCTCACATCGTAGTATGTTTCTCTTATCTTAAAGCTAATAAAATTACTCGCAATCAAAGTGCGCGAAATCTATGTCAATTTATTTATTCTGTTTGTTTATCTTAGACCAGCCTCAGAATTTGTTTACACATTTTCAAAATGATAACCGAATCAGATTTTTTTCGGTGGATCATAAGGTAGACCATAGGGTAGGCCGGGAGGCTATATGGCTGGGTCACAGAGGTAGGCCAGGTTTTCGACTGACGCCAGATATCTGCCTTTTCCCTGGAAATTGAATAGAAAATAGCATGCAATAGCACACCGTGTTGAACCTTAAAAATAGTGATAAATGAATCTGCACAAATTTATTCATTTTTACTTGCAATACCGTCCTCGTTTGCCTCGGGTGAGTTAGGGCGTGTCTAGATTTTTAAAAATCGCAAATCCCGAATCCGCGACCAATAGCACCCATTCTCAGGGATTCACTTATGGATTTTTAGATGACCTATACCTTAAAGTTTCAGGACCCGGTGTTACGTAATTAAATATTAACCTAAAAATTAATTACTAGTGTGAATTGTGACGTCATCAAATTATGACGTCATAAAACGTAAAATAGCTTTAACTCTATAAGTTCATGTCAAATCTTTGTCAAATTTGGACCAAAGACACATCTTAATGGTGCCGAACTTTTCAATGAAAAATTTTTTGAAGATTTTGATGACGTCATCAAAAAATGCAAAAAATCGAAAAATGCCGTCATCAATTTTTCCAAAAATTTTTTTTCAAAAAGTTACATTTCAGTTAGATGCATCTTTGGTAAAAATTTGGGAAAGTTTGGACATGTATTTTTTATATTATAGCGATTATACGATTCATGACGTCACCAAATTCGATCAAATTATGACGTCATGATTACAATTTCTTTAATAATTAATTTTTAGGTTAATATTTAATTACGTAGCAACCGGGCCCTGAAACCTTAAGGTATAGAGGTACTTTAGAGCCCTAAGTAGATCTCTGAATCTGGCTGCTATTGGTATCGAAAACTTAGGGTAAACTGTTAGGTTTTTGAGACTTGCCCTAAGTCACTCGAGGCGTTAATTACGTACAATATTAAAAGAAAAAGGTAATAACTTTCACAGTTTTACAACCATTTCGAAATGAACTATGTTTTGGAACTCGTACAATTTTCTAGTTGAAATAATTATGACGTGTGCAACGCAGAACGCTATAGAGTTCTTTTGGCTAAAATGTAATGAATAAACTGAATAAATTAAAATGAAGATTTGGTTCTTGTATTCTAAATCTGTAGATTATTACTTTGTTTATTGGAGGTTACATTAAATTGGCGTTTTTATTTAAATTTGAAACAGGCTAAGTAGGCGGTAGGCGTAAAATATTGAATCATTTGAAAAAGGGCCTCCAAAGGTCAGGTTCACTAAGAGTTTTCATCTGAAAAGGGAGACAATAAAGATTCAAAAGCGCCTTCTCGCGACCAAACTATACGACTCTGATTACTCATTCGACAGAGAAAAACGGGAAAACGGAATATTTTCTAATGAATAAGTTTGATGTATTTGTTTTAGAATCCCTGTAAACTCAATAATAAATTATTGACGACTAATCGTTCACAAAAGGACTTTTTCATTCGAGAATAAGTTTAATATTTTCAAAAAGTTATAATCATCATGAAAATATGTCGTTTTGAGAGAGAAGATGAATGTTGAACGTTAAAGAGCATCACACTGACCACGACTTAAACAAGCTCGAGAATGGAGTATAACAAAATTTATTTCATCCTTTTGGTGGTTTCAGCTACTATAAAAGGTTTGTGAATACTTTCAAACGCAGTAGTTACGTTTTGAATAGGATAAGAAATTAGATTTGTTTATCCTCTAGGGAAAACGTTTTTATCCCGGAGGGGGAGGGCGAGATGATGGGTATGTCCGAGCCAAAGTTACTGGTGATGGAGTTTTGGACCCTTACAGCGACTCAATTTGCTCTTTAATGGTTTTTGTACCCCTTTTTGAGCGTGTGAAAAAGGGACCCTTATGGCTCATATTTGAGGATTTGAAATTTTTTTATATTTAGTATTATGGTTAATTCTGTATTCATGAAATATAGCCTCACCATTTCGGTTCCTATAGGTATCTTAACATTGTGTAAAAATTGGTTCAGTGGACTAAGAGAGCTCTTATAATTTCATATGTCAGCATAGTCTAGTCTTTTCAAAAAGAGCTGAAAATACAGTGCTTTTAGCGACCAAAGTGGTGAAAATTAAAATTTTTCCCCTATCGGCGCAAACCATGGTTGCGCCTCCTTAATCTCTGATAACACTTTAAATGCAACTCAAATTACTATTACGATATCGAGATATTGTATATGCAAAGAAAAACTTCAATTTTAAAATTCAATATGATTCAGGCAGAATCATTCCGAAAAAGAGCCATGCTTGAAGGAAATCAGTGGTCCAAAATCAATTTTCTCCTGTCGGCGCAAACCATGGTTGCGCCTCCTTCGTCACTAAATTATTTTCCCCTGCACGTTTGAAATCAAGCTACTTGTTGCCTTTTATATAATAATGTAGTCCTCCCCACATGAGTGCACAACATTTTGATATTGAGGCTTATAGGATCACTCACAATATAGAAAGTTACTGTAGTTAAACCCGATTTCTATATGTGACAAGTCACCATTCAAGTATAAGTAAGTATAACCCTCACCTTAATCAATCAATTAGAGTGTAGGGAAAAAATTATAGCAAGGGGGGGGGTTCAAATTTTCTAAAACCTTTTGAGGGGGGGGGTTGAAAAATGTTTTGAAATACCCCCACTCCCCCCCCCCCCCCCAGTAAATACTTTCTGACCACTCCCTGAGATCCTAAGAACTGGCTCTCTTATAAAAGTGAATTCCTCTTTTTTTTCAACATTTGAAGTTTTTCGAATTTTTTATTTCGGGATGAAAATTTTCTAGCAGGCTTCAAACTATACACATCTACATTTTAGATTCTCTATTAATCAAATGTTATGACTGTTCTGGAACTCACGCGTATTGTAACAACACAAGAAAAACAAAGACTTGTGATGGACCACAGTATTCCTGTCTCCTACGATCTGGAAGCACCAAGATTCGAGTTTTAAAGAACGGTGCTTTAGATTTTGAAGTTTTTAGCACTGTAACAAAAACTTGTGCCGTGGAGAGCAGTTCATATTGTGTGACTCAAAAAGAAATCGACCCTAAAATGCTGACCTGTAAGGTATTGCAACAGCTAATTTAGACTCGCAGCCAAGCTGCTCACGTCATTGTGAATTAACACCCCTGTGTTACAGACCACTTTAAACTTTGAGCGATCAAAATTTGTCCCTAGTAGGAAAAATATCCTATAATTTCAGCAAAAAATTGACCTTGCCCCATTCGAAATTCAATGTAAAAAAATTGCACTTCAAAACCATCCCAACTGGATTTTTTTGATTGCTTGGAACGATAGAATTTCTATCCCCATTGGGCTTTCGATAGAAATATTTATTTCCGTTTCCGCTGTGTAAGAAGAATTTCATCGAGCCTGTGAGACAGGAGGTGTAAATTAACTTACGCCTTAAAATCTGAGACTGCTCAAATATCATCACGCCTCGTTGACAAAGGGGGTGTTAGATTTTTCATTTTCACTCATTACATCATGCATAGCCCTATCGATAATGGCCCGTACTAATAGTTGTTGACCCTATGCTGCATCATACATATTGTATGATGGCACTGATTTCAAAAGCGTGAACCGAAAGAGTATCGATGTCAGGGTTTCTTTTTACACTTATGTTATAGGCTGTGTGGTGTTACGAAGATGGATGTAATTTCAACATGAAACAAGCTAACAGAGCTGGCCAAACGAGTCAAGCAAATGAAATTGACCCATATGGGTGGTATAAGACCTGGACTTCTTCAGCGACAAATGCAACTGGCTTAAAACTTGATTTAACATTTTATCTGTGTTTGATTTCTGGGTTATTGATTTTTCTTGAGTGAAATGAAAACGACATGGATATCCCAGCCAAAATTTCGAGTCTAGATACCAGACGACGAATGATCATTTTGGAGCATCTTGTCAAAGTTGGTTCCAAAAAAATTGGCAGTCTGCACATTTTGATACATTTCTGCTTGAAGGGAAAAAAATATAAAGTAATACCTCGTTGGAAAGATATTCTTAACCGGACTATTTTAAGTCTTCAAAATCTTTTAAAAATTTAGAAAATGGAAATGAAAAATGAAGATGAAAAAATTAAAGATTTTTTCTACTGGCACAAGAATTTTTCCGAAACTTGAACTTTTTCATTTTCGAAATTTTGAAAGCCTTAAAACCATCCACTTACGAATATCTTATCAACGAGGTATTACTTGTAGTTATATCTTTTCTCCTTCTGCAGAAATGTATCAAAATGTGTAGACTGCAAATTTTTTTGGAACAGACTTAAAACAGAAGCAGCCACCGACCTAAAATTTGCAAATATCTGCTCTGATTTGCCAGCTGGAAAAATTTCCCCGAAATTAAGAACAGTTCCTCGTTTTCCAGGGGAGAAATTTTTACTTCAGAACAGTTATATTTTTCCAGCTAGGAGGTAAGAAAACTTTCGGAACAGGTACGAAATTACCAGGCGATTGATTTTACGCGAGTTAACTATTCTTATCTACCAGGGCTGACGAAATCTTATAAGAACAGATCGCTAAATTCCAGCTCGACATTGAAGGACTTTTAAGAACAGAAAATTAATTTCCAGCTAACAGTTTAACTTTAAGTATTTTGTGCGAACAGATCGACAATTTCTAGATGTTTTGTAGAACAGATGGAGAATTTTCAGCTGCCACTCAAGGCAACCACATTCACATTCAGAAGGAAAAGAACAGATCTCAAAGACTTTTTGACTTTTTTGAAATTCCCTCAGAACAGATAGGAAATTCTTAGACACCTTATTTTTTGGATATCAAACTATTTTTTCATAAGAATAGATCATATTTTTCCAGCTGGTCCCAATCTTCAGTAGAACAGATCATATTTTTCCAGCTGGTCCCCCAATCTTGAGTAGAACAGACCATATTTTTCCAGCTGGTCCCAATTTCAGTAGAACAAGTTCCCCTTCGGTGGATGCTTTCGACTTAAAGAAGATGGTCAACAGTATTCCAGATGTATGAAAGAATGAAAACACCCCCTTCCCTGTAGGATTTTTTTTCAGTTAGTGATGATGAAAATAACGGAGTAGAGGATGAAACTCGATGGAGATCGATACATATTTTCTATGGCTGGGGATTTCAATTCTTTTGTTTTCTAGTCAGAAAATTCAGTGGGGATGGGAAAATAGTAAATATTTTGCAGTGAGGATTGTTTTATTTGATTATTTTCTGTGGCGAAAAAAGTCTGAGTATAATTTCCCACCGGGGACGATATTTTGGTAAATTTTTCCAGTAGGAAGGGTTCCCAGTGGGTCTGTGAGAAGGAGGTGTATGAAATTAGGAATATCAAAGGGAACGTGTTTTGGTATTTTTGAACAAGGCAATTTTTTTGATAAATTTTCTTTTAATAAAGGGAAGGAAGAAAAGGTAACAACTATGTACTGTGGAATTATTCTATTTCTAGATACTGAATATTTCTTTTTTTGATACATATTATCGTTGTAAAATACATTGCAAACCCTGTATGTATAATATTTTGACTTTTTTTATCAGATTTCCAATATAGAAGGCTAAACTAAAAATTTTGAAATTAAATGATGACAAAAATAACGAAAAATATACATTTGTACTGTACAAAAATACGCTAATATGCGATCGAAACTGGTTCAAAATTCTAGAGAGAGACAAAAAGAAATTTTACGAAATCTATTTTCAGGTTGTAATTTTGTGGAAACCAAAATGTATGCACTGGAAAAGTAAATAAATGAAATGTGTAAAAATAATTAACATGTTAAAAAAGTAAATCAAAATTAAAAAAAATGATATTCCCCCTAAAAAATACTATGCGTTGAAAATTCTTAAAACGTGATTTCTAATTGGACGAAAATGACGAATAAATTATGTAGACGTTTTGTCGAAATCAACCTTATAGGTTGGTGGTTTGAAAAGCAGCCATTTTGAATCGATGGTGCTTATCACCTATAAACAGAAAATAAATTTTTATAATGGATTTGAATATTAATCAGTTGACCTAGATTCTGATGTCCAAAGATAACCTAATAATAATCACGAAACACAATAAGTTTTCTGAATTCAGTGCCGTAGCCATCCAATATTTTTCAATATTATCATGTTGCGACACCAGAAAAACAGTTTTGGAGACAATATTCTAAATCATTACCAAATTGTTTCCAATCCTTTAAAATTGACGTTTAGAGAGTCGCTGCTTAAGCTAATTTAGAGGGTATTAAAATCTAAAGTATTTTCTGGTTCGTTGGACCAAACATATGGGGGGCCCAATGAAGTATAAGCTCGAAGGGCTAGAATCGAATCTCTATGGTAGGATTTGAAGCCAACAAATCCTACAGTCGTTCAACATATCGGAAGACATTTTCGAAGAAGAAGCTTGACAAGGAATAATACAAGAGCTAAAGACAAGGTTTGTGCGGCGAAAAAATGACTTTTAGAATCGCATCCTTACAGTGCAGCAAAATATCAGTGAAATGTATACCCTTATGGTATATTTTTCTCAAATTCTCAAGTCTCTTTGAGCAAAAAAAACAATTTTCGGACTAATATTAGCAATTTTTCCTGGATTTGCTGAAATGTCCACCCTTACAGTGCATTTCTGTTATCTTGAAAAACATACTTTTTCAAAAGACATCGAGAGAAAAAAAGCACGGTTCCTAGAACACATCGAATGACAACAGAAATTTCTTTCTTACACCATAAAGTCTTTACCTTAAATCCAAGTGGTCAATGCATCTAGAAAGCAGCGTTGAATTCGGCGTTTTCTTTTCCCTCTGCCACCACTGAGATGGGTAGGTAAGGAGTTTCTGTCTTGTTCAAATAATTGGAAGCATATGACAATCCATTTCTTCGTTCGTCAACGCTGGCTCCTTTGCCGACCCAACAATAAACATGGTCTCCAGTATTAATGATGTAGACTAAAACGTGGCAAAAAACAAGAAAAATCAAATGGTAATGCCGAAAGACGGAGCTAAATCTACAGACTGCCTCGTTTTGAAACCATTACCAAAGTGATCAAATTGAGTCTACAAGTATTTTTTTGAATAGAGTAAGCCTCTTTTGAACTCATCTAGGAATCAATTAACATTATGAATATTTTGAAAACGAGGTAAGCGTTGATCGTGACGTAATTTATGCACCAAAAAAAAAAAAAGGAAAACAACTTTTTGCTTCGCTTCGGGTCTGTTTGAGCTTGAGTATAATTCTCATTTGAATGGTTCCAAGATTATACGAACACTGATGCTTAAATCTAAATTTACCATCATCAGAGGTGAGGTTGCTCTTGGAAATGTCTCCATCGATCTCATCCATATCCAAACTGCCATCAGCATCACTTACTCTAGAAATGGAAAGTAAGATTATTAAGAAATTTGGTGTCCTTTTGATTTAACATCTCACATCAGTTATTTTTCCGGGATGATATTCATTTTCATTTATTTCAAAGAAGATATATTTTTTAATTGACATTGTGTGACGAAAACGTTCCAAATTGACCAGCATTGTCAGAAACCAAAATAAGTTTAGAACTACCATTTACATTACATGCTGTTTAGAAAATGAACAAAGGTCAAAACTTTTTAAAGGGAATCTCTAAAAACTTACCTGAACATTTTTCGTTCTCCCTTTGCAGCTTCTCCTTTCTAAAAAAAGAAAACACACCATTTCGAATTATCTCTCACGCGACGAAGGGTAAACATTGATACATACATTGATTACTGTATTAACCTCAACAGTAATTTAATGACAAGTCCAGCTCGATTAAGAAATTACATCACTTTAATTCGACATACTAATAAAAAAACTAAACCCAAACATACGTTATGCAATACAATGGGGAAGTTTAATAAAAGTTAAGCATTCCATTTCAACTCCTTCTTGAAATCTCTACTGGGTGAGATCAATAAAAAAGTTTAAAAAACGAGAAACTTGAAGCTAAGAACTTCGTAACATATCAAGAAAATTTTAGAATTTTTAAAGCAGCAATTAGTTGCAAATTCATGAAAAGGAAATACCTTAAAGGAAAAATTTCGGTCAACTTAGCAAATTCCATTTAATAAAAATTGATTCTCGCCAAATCTAATTACTGTCAATTTTGCCCAGATTTTTCATAAAAACAACCTATATTTCTCCTTTTTCATCCTGTATGCTAACAAAATAACGGGTCATTCACCAAAATAAATTCCACCAAATTAAACGAAAACTAGCGAATTGCGCCAATTCGCCAAAGTTTCTTCTCTTAACGTAAGGTAAAGGGACGAGATTGAGTTTTTTACAAGCTCTCTTTGAATTGGTTGGTCGTTAACCAGTAATAAAACAATTTTGTTACTTTTTCTAAAGAACGCGTCATTTTCGTTACTTCAAATAACCAATTAGTGAAGTCACTTGTAAAAACTCCATCTCATCTGAAGGTAAAAAAGATTACTTACAGGTTTTGATTCTCCATCTTTCAACATCATGATAGCTGGATGTTCTTCTGAGATGGATCCTTCATCAAGGTTATCAACACGACACTTGCCACGCTTTCCTTTGATGCGAGCAACTTCTTGTGCTGCTTTGAACTTCTCGTCGTGACTACATTCGCTACCGTTCCACTAAAAAAATAAGTTTCATATTGTTTTTTTTTTTACGATGCAAGAAACAAAATACTTCCTGAACTCGGCGGGCACTTGATTTAAAAAAAAGCGCCACATAATGCACGGACAAACGTAGAAATTGGACCATTAAAGTGCAGAGAAATTATAGTCAAATTTGATTGAGTCTTGCTCAAAGGAAAACATTTTTTTAATTTTTGACACCCTTATAGACAAAGTGAGATATCAGATCGACCCTTACATACCCTTTGTGAGGAGTTACATCGAGTACCCTGCTCTGATTTCTTTTTTTCGTACAATCAGCAGCTGACCTCTTCTCTCAATACTCAATATTTATAACTTTATAAGTAAAAGTACTTTAAATGATTAAAACACTAATCGGGTCTGATTTTTCCTTTCGAAAATTACATTTGATTTTGCAGAATACGGGAGGGTTCATCTACAGATCCTTACTTGGTAGATTTTGTTTCCAGCATCAATGATGAAGACATCTTCAGATTTCAAATTTCCTTTCTTTAAACTGACTTCAGTACAAGTGATTTTGGTTCGTGAAACCTTTTTCACATGGAACAATCTGCTGGGATAGTTTTCTGGTAAAACTCTGTTGAATCCTGTGTCTGCTCCTCCTTTCAATAAGGTAAATGCTGAAAAAAAAAGTTAAGTTTAAAATGAAAAATGGTAAAAAGAGTTGATAGAAATAGATAATATGTTCCTCCTTCCTAAATGGTGATTTATTTAGAAAGAGGAGAAGAAGAATTGACGCTTTAGAATGTGGTTTGGATTATATAGTATGGTATAGGGATATCCAATCACCCAGAAAAATATGACACATTTTCAAAAGAGAGGTGTCCCACTAACTTCCCTTAAACTACCTTTAAACATAATTGAAAGTCAAAACATACTTTGTCACTTACTTGAAAAATAGCTTTTAAACTTTGATGATTCATGTCCTTGAACTTCACGATGTTGTATTGGTTTATCATCCAAAAAGGTGTCCAATTCAACAGTTTTGTAAGCTGCTGTACCGTATTCATCTTGAGTGGAGTATTTTCCGATCCAGAAGTGAAGGTCATGAAGGAGTTCATCGCTGTCTTTATTTTTGTAAGTATTCAAAATAATATAAGAATCTCCATTAAAAAATTCGCCATATTGTTCTTTGTCCCAGTGGGTGACCTGTCGGAAGAAAAATTAATCAAACCTTGTGAGAAATTAAAAATTCATTTGTCACAGAACATTTTTAATATAATCCAATAAAAGTAATCAATAATTGATTTCAGGAACATTATAATAACATTTTAAAAAACTAAATGATTTTTTTATGTTTAGAATTAGGATTGGGGCCAATTCCGATCATTTTAGAATAAATAACTTTATAGAGTTCACTCCTTACCTTGAATTTGACAATTCTCCAAACTTGAACACCAACTTTTTCACCAGCTCCTTTCCATGCAGGCTCACTTTCTGCTGATTCTTTCTTCACCTGTTGATAAAACAAAAATATAAACCATAAGAGCCAGTTAGTTACAAAAATGCCAGTATCAACCTAACAGCTAACATTTGAGCTCATGTGTCACTACACATAGCACATTTTTTTCTAACATTGATTTCCTAGTCAGTTGGTCATCATGTTTAAAAATCTTGACCCAAGCCAAACCTCAAAAACTAATTCAAAGAACAATCGTAGGATGGATTTTTTTCTGCTGTGTGACGTTAAAAGTTGACATTTTCAGGGGGTTACTGTGGGTTAGAGGGTCATTATTGACCAAAATTCTTTTGGGACACCGAGTAAAATTTTTAGGATCAGTAAATATATGGGAATAAGAGAAACCAACACAGAATTTGTACCAAAGTCATCCAAATTTCAGATGGCATCAGCTGCCTGTCTATTAGTTAATAGTTATATACCACAGTATGATAAATATTAAACATGTGGAAATTGATCTAATATCAGGCTATTGTGTGGAGTCATTAATATTTTCACCACTGGAGTCAAAATAGTATTGCGCTTATCAAAAGGTCTATGTGGGAGAATTGCTCAGGTAAGTACTAGCTTGCAAGGTGACAGGGATGTCTGAGCTAAAGTTTGAGAATTGACTGAATTTAGACGTTTTTGCAACCCTTTGAGAAACTATTTTCCCAATTTTAAGCTCAAAATTACCAGATTTTATGACCCTTTGAGGGAGTTGATTCTTGATATTTCGTAATTTTGGGACCCTTTCAGAGAATCAATGCCAACTTATTGTCTTTTGTACCCCTTTGAGAGACTTTTGAGGGTTTAAAGGGACCTTTATGACTCACACATACCTGACACCCATTTTGCCCAAGCCCCCAGAGAGTTGACAGCTATGGTTTGGCAGTAAGGTGGCAATCAAAAAAATAATCATTTTGCCTCGCCCGGCCGACTCATGAAAATTGAGTAAAATAGAGTCAGAGAGTTGGTAAATTCGCCAGACTTTTTGCCAATTGTTTGCGAGCGATTCTAGCGCATTTGGAAAATTAGTGGAATTTGATCTCTGCAAAAATTTATACCATCAAATTGTTTGAAGGAAAGTTTTTACACAGGTATTTATTGACGTACGTTTTTACAACTCCTTGAAAATTTTGAATAATTATGCCTGGAATTATGCCCTTTATCACGTTTTAATAATTTTCTTGGAAATTTGCATTTGGCATTATTGTATTAGAATATTTATCAATTTGTATTGTTTGGATAGTGCAAATTTTTGTATATCTGAAGAAATTGGAAAGTTTTCTTACCTAGTGTAATGGGCAGTTCCAGAAAAAAACCATTACCTGTGAGCGACGCTGTTTTTTGGAATTTTCTTTTCTTAGAAATCCTGAGTAATTGTGATATGAAGGTTCCGGAAAATAATTATTTGGTCATCCATATCTTAAAATCCATAAAATTTGCTCTATTTTCTATTTCACAAATTCCAAGATTTTTCCTTAAAGATTCTTACGGAAATCCTGAAGATTTTCAAAAGTAAATTTCACCGATCCTCCAAAATCATTTGATTTGAGTTAATGAATTTGCACCGAGTACAGTAGGCTTTTAAATCGAAATATGAAAAAAATCTATAGTGGAACACGATGGAGCATTTGACGTCACTCGCGCGGCAAGTTACACACTCGTTATTTGTTAATCCCATCGGACGATAGGCAATTAGACGGCGGGCGTTCTTAATTCTCCAATCTGCGTCCGGTCATTTTGAATGAAAACAAAGAAGTTAAAAAGGGCGCGCAGTGAAAGTTATTGTGACATG
The DNA here is from genome assembly GCF_902728285.1 of Clytia hemisphaerica. Classification (NCBI taxonomy): domain Eukaryota; kingdom Metazoa; phylum Cnidaria; class Hydrozoa; order Leptothecata; family Clytiidae; genus Clytia; species Clytia hemisphaerica. Next base: position 390,406 of record NW_027104185.1, read on the forward strand.
TTATACCGTCAACTGCTCTTACTTGGGACTACCTGACAAAACATGGGACAGCAATTCGGCCACCATTTCACCGAACCTCCAAAGTCATTTGATTTGAGTTAATGAACGGCAATTTCACACAATTTCTCTTTCGCACCGAGTAGGCTTTTAAATCAAAACATGAAAAAAATCTGTGTGTGTCTGTGCACTCTAAGAGGAACGAAGAAGTATGATTGATAAACTTGGTGGAGTTATCAAAACAAATTTGTTGTCAAAGAGATTTAACAGTAAGTGAAAATACAGGCCAGATATCAACAATCCCATGTTTCAACCAATCCAATCGTCCCAAGCAGTTACATCAAAATGCCTCGAAAATGTCAATATGAAAATTGCGTAATCAGAGAACGTATGTCTCGCTCATTATAAAAAGGCTGAGACAAACTTTCAATAATTGGATTGTAACATCGAGTTAAGTCTCTTTTGTTAAGTCACCAGGGGGTAAATAAAACAGACCTTGATACATTTATCGTTCGTTTCAACTTGACGATTCGTTTAAAACACAGCCTCCTAAATATTTGGGGTAGGTAAAATATGTAAAAAGAAATTCATACTTTTCCAACCCGGCGAATCTTTAAAAAAGAAGCGAACAATAAAATATAATTACCCTTTCCAAATAAACCTCTTCGGTGGTGAGCGTAGTCTACTCTGACGTAATTGTAAAATTTATGTGATGGGAGTTTGACATAGTAATGTAATGTTGTTTGGGGAATTATCAAGTTCTCTGGAATTTCGATTGCATTTATTCAGGTTGATTTTTTATGACTTCTAATGGTACTTTTTCTAACGAGTTTGATTACTCTGTTCTCACACTTATGTCTTTTTTTTCGCGTCCTTTTCTGTGATTGCTTTTATTTATATTTTTAAAGAAAGGTAAGAAGGCATATTGATGTAACTGCCAAGTTAGAGCAGTTGACGGTAATGACCTGATTAGAGAATCTGAAAAATGAACAAAATTCCCTTGAAAGAAGATTTGACCCCAAGGAAAATTTCATCAATTACTCCTGTAAAGTTAAAAGGTTGAATATAAAAGCCCATTTTGAATTGCCTATTTTTTTGGAAAATTTTTATATATCATGATGACCAGAACCAGAAGATAAAGACACACTGCATCAAACCAAAATGTTGTATGTATAAATTGAACATGTTGATTCTTAATGCAGCCATTCTTTTTGTTGTAGCACATTTCATCATTTAATCAGTGTCAAAAATACAAGGACTTAATCTAATTAATTATTGTAATTCTTTGGTTAGAAGAAGACCTAACAGCAGCATTAAATAAAAAAGGCTTTATTTTAAGCCTTGTTTCACACTGAGAACTAATACAATAAAAAAAGTGGAAATTCTTTAAAATCTTTTATTATCAACCATATTAGCTAAGAGTAAAACTAGACACCTTAACTTTTTAAAGATGTGATAAAAAGGTTTTGGAGATAAGCTCATAATGAATTAACTTACTTTCTTCTCAGTATCAGACCCAAAGAGGGCCATGTTGGAATCTTTCCAGTCATATTTCTTGGCCTTTTGCATCTTGTAATTTTTTGGTTATGGTTTCACAAATAAAAATTTGTTGGAAAGATTGGATTGTAACGTTTAAATCGGCAAACCACTCCTTCTGTTTTCAATGACAACTCAACAACAAAGTTAGCTGCACCTTCACCCTCCTATTATCAAACATTACATATTCCTTTTTAGGTTTTATCATAACAAAAGATTAGCTAAATTGAGCTATTGTGTTTGGTAAAAATAGAGAGAAAGCATGTTTACCATAGATATCTTATATAAAGTACTAGATAGAGCTACTCTGTATTTCCCAAGGAACAGCAGGGACGGAGTAGCTCTGTCTAGTGTTTTATATAAAATATCTGTGATGTTTACATTTCGAAAAGGCTTGGCAAAAATTACGAGACCGAAAAAGCAAAACAATGCGAGATAACGCGGGAATTTCTGCTGCTTTTTGTGCTAGAAAGATAATGAAAATCACCGCCTTCGTTTTATCGTCAGCCAGCAGGCATAGACCAGCGGCCGAGGCAGTGGATTGTGTCACTTCGTAGGGCACCCCTTAGATCAGGGCAAATTTTTGATATTATGCTCCTAATAGGGTGTAGAATTGAAAAAAAAAATTTGCCCTTCGAATCTCCTGCAGTTTTCGAGTGAATCGATTTTTAGTTAATCGATAGAACTTATCAAGGGTCCCCCCTTTACTAACGGTTTTTTCGAAGTCTGAAAATCAAATATCTGAGACTACCAACGGATTCAGCGTGAAAAGTAGATAAAGAAAATGGGGTTATTTGTTAAGTTTCGACCACCTTGTGTCGAGAAATGGCATTTTTAAGGCGAAAAATCGACGTTTTTGGCGTTTTCCGATGACGTCAGCATTTTCCTATGAGCATTTTCAGAGAAAGTCATTCCCACAGCTGGATAGCCCTGAATTAGTAGTATCCAAAAATGGTATGGTTTGTTAACTTTCGATGTCTAGATCTCAAGATATTTTGGTTTAAATATTGAAAATTATCGATATTTTTTGCTGAGTCAGCAGTTTTTCAGCATAATTACCCACCTTAAAAATGAGTTATCTCAAGATCTATACATTGAAAGTTGACAAACCATACCATTTTTGGATACTACTAATTCAGGGCTATCCAGCTGTGGGAATGACTTTTTCTGAAAATGCTCATAGGAAAATGCTGACGTCATCGGAAAACGCCAAAAACGTCGATTTTTCGCCTTAAAAATGCCATTTCTCGGCACCAGGTGGTCGAAACTTAACAAATAACCCCATTTTCTTTATCTACTTTTCACGCTGAATCCGTTGGTAGTCTCCGATATTTGATTTTCAGACTTCGAAAAAACCGTTAGTAAAGGGGGACCCTTGATAAGTTCTATCGATTAACTAAAAATCGATTCCCTCGAAAACTGCAGGAGATTCGAAGGGCAAATTTTTTTTTCAATTCTACACCCTATTAGGAGCATAATATCAAAAATTTGCCCTGATCTAAGGGGTGCCCTACGAAAACCATTTTTAAGGCCTTTTTTGAATCTCGGACGCTGGTCTAGCAGGTTACCCTGAGTATCAGAGGTAAAGTTTTCAAAGAGAAAATTTATTCGCGCTCTGTGATACTCACGGTACAGGCAGGTCGCTCGCTCGCTACTCTCATGGATTTTATCATAGTGTTACACTGTGAGTATCACAGCTCGAATAATTTAGTTAATAAAGTTAAATAATTTAGTTAATAAAGTTAATATTTTCTCTAGAAAACTTGGCCTCTGGTACCCAGGTTACCATAGTGTACCCCCGGTACTTAGGCAAATGGAGGGTACGGTATGTGCCGCCCTTAAGGGTACCTTTTTTGGACTTCCAGAATCCCGCTAAGGGTCGGAAAAATCAGAAAATCAAATTTCAGTTCCACTAAGGGTCAGAAAAATAGGAAAATTTCAACGTTTTACCCCCTGAAAGATCGAAATTTGGTCAAAATTGGTCAAATTTGTCCCGCTAAGGGTCGTAAAATTCCCAAAATTGTTCTTTGTTTTCTCCTTTTTAGTCCCGGTAAGGGTCCAAAGTTCGAAAGTCGGGCGACACTCCTCGTAAGCTCGCAACCCTAGTACCCCCGGGAGTGTATCTCAAATTTATCTTTATTAATTACGTTACTTACTGATTATTGACGCCAGAGAATATCCTGATGTAGGCTGATGTTGGTATTATCTAGCGCTATCAATAAGCATCGAAAAGCTAATGATATGCAGGGAACGAGTCTGGGGAGGGGTTTATATTCTAAGCCTTTTTATCGGACTAAAAACTCCGAGATAAAACTCTACTATCCAACCTTAAGTAAAGGTACTTAAAAAATCACTTAAGGGTCGGAATGATAGCAAATTTTCAATTTTTTCCCCTTTTAAAGATCGAAATTCGGTAAATTGATTCCAATGTAGGGCCCATGGGTGTAGGGTCTTAGAATTCACACAATAAAATTTTCCTTCTTTATTGTATGTGTTGGGGGTAGCACATACCCGCCACCATAGGCGGTTTTAGACCATGCAGAACTTATCAGAGGAAGAAATTTGTTATTGTAGTTTCATTGTCTTTTTATGAGCCTTGAACTCCTTCGTATGTTTCCGACGTGCTTGCTCTATTGTCTTAGATCCACCTGTGACCAGTTTAAAACCCTAGTACTCCCCGGTTCTCAATTAGAATTAGAATTAGAATTTATCAATATTTTCCCAATATACAAGATCTTTGAAGCTGGGTCATAACGCACAATTATTTTCTATCTGACATCTTAAAATGTGTAAATAAAAATACCATTAAAGGTGAAAGTGAACGGTGATGTGATGTGATGTGATACACTTTGAAAAAATATTTGAGTGAAAAACAACCCTGGACAACATTGAAATCCGTTTAGTAACATTTTCAAAATTGCACGCAGCTTTATCAGACTTCTAATCTTTGCATTTAATACGGTAAGCATAGCATTTTGCCTTCATTTTTCATGTGAAAAGATTTATCACACACATGCCTCAGTGTATTATATTACTATCCAAACATAATAGATGGAAGACATTACACGTTTTTTTTTTTATAAGGAACACGTTTATAAGGAACTTGAGGCTGAAAATGGTTCAAAAAATAAGGAATTGTTAAGGAACTGCTCAGGCTGAGAATAAGTGGATTTGAAAATAATGTACCTTATTGGGACTAATTTGACCAAATTTTGATCTTTCAAGGGGCAAAAAGTTCAAAATTTCCTATGTAGTAAGGAACTTGATAAGGAACTTTGAGACTAAAATTCTCTGTAAAAATAAGGAACTCCAGGCTCAGAGCAAAGTTACGGTTCCTTATAAAAAAAAAAACGTGTATGTATGGTCATATTAGAGGCCCCCCAGCGGTTTTCGTGATGGCGTGATTGGCGTTTTTTAAGTTCGTGATTTCGTGATTTGAGATTTTAAAATGCGTGATTGCGTGATGGGAGGAACGAACGTGATCGTGATAGATAAGAAATTTAACTCGTGATTACGTGATTGAGACTGTGTTTCGTGAGCGTGATAAACATTTTTTATCAAAAAATCATTTTTGTTTACTTTATAAGAATCCGAGGCCGTAAATATACGTCTGGATAAACTAATTCGAGATGGACAGATCCCAAAAGATCGAATATTTTATAAATATCTTGATAACATGACAAGAATATATTACGACTCCAAACATCCTTATGATAATGATGTCACCGAGTTTTTCGCATCGATCGTCCATCTTGGTGGTGAGAGCACTTACAATTTTCTTCGAGGGCCGATGGGTTTTGGTAACAAGAAAGAAAATACGAAAGAGACCCGAATGAATTTTGGAGGACCTTCTATTGAAACTTTAAGGTATGAGAATTGTTCTTGTGTAATTCTTTTTGTTTAGTTACGGGTATTCAGCGTATGTAAACCAGGCACTTCAGGCAAAAGGTTTTCTTAAGTGGCGTCAAATTTTTGGTTTAAAAAGAGATTTTAAGTCAAATTTTCGTCGGTGGCAACACTCTGCCAAGGGCAGCTCGCAGTTTCCTTATCTTCAATTTTGAATAAAGCAACGCCTTTTAATTTTTTCAACTCGCACCAGAAGACGTTTGGCGATCTTTCACGGTCGTATACGCAAAAGCAAAATTTCAGTTTAGGGAGTGGTTTGGTTTTATATCTACCATGTCTTATGCTGTATCTGCACTGCATCGTTTCTTGAAGGTTGACTCAAAGCGCAGAAAACACTTTTTTAAATAAATATCGTTACAATAAGTTTTTATCTCCAATTTACAGGAAACGCAAAGCAGCTTACACAACCGCATCAGGTGTTATCAAAAATTTGTCTCTATTGAATTATCATCTGCTGAAAAATGGAAATGAAATCGACAGCGAATCAGCCATTGTCAAGAACAGTAAAGTTGAGGTGTATCCGGTAGCATTTTCTAATGAAGGAACTGCTCTTAAGCCTTCGATACAGTTCGATGAAGACCGTAACGTTAATGTCGGATTGGAATCAACTGATTTAAATTATGAATATTGTGCATCCAAACCTTTCATTGAGAGAAAAACATTGGTAGAAAACATTGTTTGTGAGGCCGTGGTTTCATCTGTCACTAGCTTGGATAACGACGTCTCTCTACCAATTGCTGTCAATTACAGCTCGAAAAATGGATAGGTGATAACATTAAGAGTTCGTTCATTAATCAAGTAAGACTGATACAAATGTGTGAAAACGATACATTCAACATATGCGAAAGCTACTGTGACGAGTGCTTCAAAAATGACAACGTGTGCGCTGAGTGTACATTAAAAGGGCAGACACATGTTGTCCCGTCGCTCAGAGCCTGTGAAAAATGTCTCAAGTATGACATAAAATGTATTAAACGGGTAGTACTTGTTATAACCGTCGATTGCGAATCTGGTAATAAACTTTGTTTAAAACAGCTTCAGCATCCGTATCTTTTACTGCTTTCACTTCTTCCAGACGTACCGCATGTACTTAAAACATGCAAGGCTAGTTTCGCAAATTGGTATCTACAATTGCTCAATGAACGTGGTTGCCTTTCATTGTTTTATACCTTGAGAAACAGGGCTGATCCTGAGGTTCGAAAGCAAATCCAATCTCATCTCAAAAGTAATGACTTTGTTCGCAATAGGGACCGTCAAAATCCTTCAGCTGTTCTCGCTCTCTGTAATCCAGCTCTCCTGACATATATTGAAAGTTTAGGTATGTTATTCCATTTGATCGAACCCAACACCTATAACTATTGGATTTTTCCTTATTAAGGACAACTTTTTTCAAATCAGGACAGGTTTTTTCGGAACATGTTGGAACTCTTAAGAAAGTTAAAAACATCTAAAGGCTTTTGATATAAAACATATAGCAACAACCTTTTAATAAAGTAGTTTTCACTTAACATGATTCATAAATTTTTGACATATATTCTCATTAAAAACTTTCAGACTATGTGACGCACACGATAGTCCCAGAAACAATCCGTTATACGCAGCTGGACCGTAAAGAAGCATATGCAAACTTATCGTCGGTAGCAGTTGGTATGCATGGATATTTATTATTCTTACGTGCAAATGAATCAACAATATATAAAGCTAAATTGCATAATCCTATCAGTGAGACTATCAAGCTGTTTGATGTTTGCGATGGTGACAGAATCCGGTATCAAAGTGGTATTGTTTATTGTTATGGCGGATCCTCGGTTTACTTCCATCCTGTCGATAAAGCTTCTGATCCAAAAGTAGCAGTAAATAAAATTAATTCTAAGAAAGCTTTTTCTGAGAAAATGGCTCTATTCAATCTTCCTTCTAATGGCACCCTCACATCTTGTAGAGAACGTCTACTGAGACAACAAAAAGCTGTTTACCAGCAAAAGTACGAACACCATAAGGAAAATGAAGTGTTGTTTTATGACGGTGAAGAATGTGTTGGTTATCAACCCGAAGCTCTATCATTCATCAGTTCTGATGGAGTGTATGTCGCTTTTGGAGATGTGAAATTTATTTCATTATGTTCTATGAAATCTAATTCGATTGGTATGGAGGCAAACATCAGCCATAAGATAACTTATCTCTTTGAATGGAATCAAGTAGTGGAGATTGAAGGAATGGATACTGATCTTATTGTATCTCACAACAGAGGTGTATCACTGTTGAACTTGGAGACAAATTTGATCAACCAAATTCGTGTGGATCAAAGTCCTAAATGTATCGTTTCATACAAAGATGGTTTTCTGTTCCCTTCTAAAACTTGCTTGTATTATTGGAACAAAAGTGGTCTTGAAATCTTTGCTGGAAAAAAAGACACAGAAGGAAGCCGGGATGGTACTACCGCGTACTGCACGTTTTACGAATGCACTGGGATTGCTGTCAAATTTGATCACGTCATTTACTGTGCTGACAAGCGTGTTGGGTCAATCAAAATGTTGACAACCTTAAAACAAACTGCACAGTTTCTAAGGGGCTTGGGAGAAATTGCCGATAACGATCTCAATCGAACGGAATCGACGATCGAACCAGTCGAACCAAATCGAACGCAATCGACCGATTGAAATTCGATTGTCGAACGCAATCGAATCTCAATCGAATATTACTGCAATTTTCAGATTCGATTGATATTCGATTGCGTTCGATTGATGTTCGATTGCGTTCGATCGTCGATTCATTGACCCCCAGATTGTTCATCGCATAATTTCTACGGGAAATCGAAAGTAATTTCATTCGGCTTGTGATGTTTGAGAGCTTGGATGTTGGAAAGCTGCAAGAATAAAGCCAGACGATCTCAATCGAACGGAATCGACGATCGAACCAGTCGAACGACAATCGAACCAATCGAATATTACCCAAATTTTTGACGTTCGATTGAGATTCGATTGCGTTCGATTTGGTTCGACTGGTTCGATCGTCGATTCCGTTCGATTGAGATCGTCTGGTGAGAAGCATCAAACTTACTCCTTAAAGTCACTAGAACAGGTAATATCATTGGTTACGAGCTGTGATGAAATGATTTCTACAAACATCGAATCTATTCGGTCTGTAGTCAACCATAAAAAAAGCCTTAATGGTCCAGAAGGAAGTATTTCAGCAGCAACAACAGAGTCTATTAAGATCTTGCTGTGGGGATTGAAGAAATTGAAGGAGAATGTTGAAACATACCAGTATCAAAGAACCAATCTATTAAGTTGTATGACATTGGCTGTTGAAAATTTGCATTCCACCGTCAACAAGAAACAAGGAACACAAACCATGGTACAATATGCACAATCATTTTCTTCTTCTATCAAAGAATCTATCAAGGCTATTTAAAACTGGAGCACTCACTATTTTACAAGCAGGGAAAGATGGTATCCTGTTTCCGAAACAGCAGTGAAATTGGAAGATATAACATTTCCAAAACGAGGAAATAATACCAAAACAAAATTATCAAAAGCAAGAAATGAGAGAGTGGGCATCAATTAATGGTGCAGTCGTAAGACAACGGAGTGGAAGGCAAGAAACAACGATGGCTCGAGCAGGCACTCTACCCGAGAATGCATATTACGAAGAACTCACTCCCAATTCTGAAACAGTTAAAAGAACTACTAAAAATACAAGAGATGATACAAACGAACAAGTACAAGCAGATGACCGAGATGAAATCCCAGAATATGAATCCGAAAGTGATAATGATGACAATGAAACAATTGTGAATGTCGATTCAAATCATATTGATTCGATTTCAAGTGATGCAACCTTTTTACTTGGACGATCTTCTCGATACGGCGGAAGTATTACATTTAATAAAAAATATATTGCTTAGGTTTACAAATTGTATTTTTTCATTTTGCATTTATGTATTTCGAACAAAGTCTAACTTTAACCATCGCACGTGGTTTGCATGAAGCACTGTAAACTAAACAAAAATTATTACAAGGTTACCATCGAGTTTACATTGCCTTTGTTTTGATACTCTTTTGATAGTAACCGAAGTAACAAGTTTGGTGTTAGTTATACTCCCGTTATATCTAGCCATATCAAAAAAAAGGGGTGGCGTGATCGTGATTTAAAGAAAAATTTTGCGTGATAACGTGATTTGGACATTTTTTTTGCGTGATTGCGTGATTTGAGAGGTGACTGGGGGGGGTCTCATATTAGGTTTAACATGTTATATCAGAATAAATTATCTTTTCTGTTTTGAGTGCCTCAAAAGAAATAACTGTAACATGGGATTGAGGGAAAACGAATTTGTGTACGATAAACTGATGCCTTAAGGGCTCTGACCATAGTGAATTTTTAATATTTGCGACTTACAAAACATAAAGTTCTACTTGATGTAGCCCACAAAACTGTGGCATGTTATACATATTCTGTTAGGCCAATTATCTCAGTTGTATTGAAGTTTTTACAAGATGCTCACATAATTGGTTATTCAAAATAATAGAGATGACGCGTTCTTTAGAAAAATATAATAAAAGTTTTTGTTTGAATAGTTAACGACCAATCCAATGACAAAAATTCTTGTAAATGTTCAACTTGGCCCAATTATCTGTGAGTCTGAAAATTTAAGAAACGCAATGAAAAAATTTGATGAAGAAGAAAACGAAGACTTTTGCGAAGAAAATTTTTTTTGCGGTAGATGTTGTATCTTTTATTGAACTAAAATTATTTTTCGGAAAATTTTTCTAAAACAAAAGCTTATTTGCTTCAAAATCTTAAAAATAGTGCTTTTTGACCAATTATTTTCCATCCCAATATTTCATAGAAAACCAGCCATAGTTTTTTATGCATTCATTTAGAAAATTTTTCCGAAAAATTTAAAACAGTTCAATTCTTTGCGGACAGTTTGAAAAAACTTCGAAACAACCCATTAAAACTTAGCACTTTTTATAAAAGAAGGTGATGCAAACATGTTATTAACGTCTTTTTAAAGTTCATAACGTCATTTTTGCAATTAGTACTAGTAATCGTATGGTTTGGAGTGCAATTAACGATTAATCACGAGTAACAAAGGAGAGAATAGTAATTTGCACGAGTCCAAAGGGTGAGTGCAAATTACGGTATTTTCTCCTTTGTTACGAGTGATTAATCGTTAATTGCACGACAAAACATACGATTCCGAGGTAATCGTCAGTAAATAAGGACTTGGGAGAGAAAAGAATAAAGGGGCAAAAGTGTCCCCCCGCCGAAGAGTGCAAAAAGGGGTAATAGCGCAATTAACGATTAATCGCACTCCTCTAAACCAATCAGATTCGAGTAATTTTGCACGGCTGACGATTAAATTCTTAAAAGCAATTTATAAAGGCAATTCTTTGTTGAAAGTGTTAAAGAACCTAAAACATAACTTTTATGTTCAAATACTAAAATCAATTTTCCGACTATGGTCAGAACCCTTAACAAAAGGGGAAAGCTATCAAAACTATCCCCTTGCAGCTAAAATATGGTATGCCAGATACTAGGGCTGCGTAAACGCACCCAAAATTAACTTGAGTCAATATGTAAAAAAGATCCTGCACCGATGCAGAAACACAGGAGAAAAAAAAACCCCCGTTGTAAGTTTGTTTACAAAATGACTCGATTTTCCTAGCCTGCATTCCAAAAAAAACAGTCCAATTTGAAAACAAAACTAAATGAGCCACAACGGAACTATTGATTGCGAGGATGTTCGAATACCACGTAACAATAAAGTCAACTTAAATTAGCCCCAGAATTACTGAAAAGTCCAAATACCTTATAATACTCACAGTACAGATTTTACAGTTTCGAAAAGCAGTAAAAGGCCTAGAAACATCATAATTTTGTAGACTCGGAAACTAATTGATTTCTCCAAAATTTCAATTAAATGCATGCACGTGGTGAGCTTTTTTCCCAGTGATGATAGATCGCAATCGGCTTTATCATAAATTATGTAATGACCAACTCGTGCCTCGTTTTGAAAATAATGCTATGAAAAATTATCTTAACAGGATTTCATTGAGGTGCACTCCTTTCACAAAAATTGATTGGATATCTCAAGGAAGGCCGCAATCACCTTGTTGATCGTTTCAAGACGAGGCCGAGTGTACCCTGAGTATCAGAGGTTAAGTTTTCAAAAAATATATTAACCTCTGAAGACAAATAATAGAATTTTTATCGCACATGTGTCAATCTAGCCTGGATATCCAAGCTCAAAATTTAAGAAAAAACAAAATTTACCTCAACATACAAAGTTCTTAAATTATAGAGCTTGGTCTCCCTAGAGAATGAAAGTGAAAACCCATGTTTCCTAGCCAACCCAGGGCAGCAAAACAGAAATTAATAAAAAGCAGTCTTACAAGATCTAAAACTATTAAAAACATACAAAGATTACACCAAAGTCCATAAAAAAGTTTGCATGCATTATCATGACCAACCATGTTTTCTTGGAAAATGAACTTGCCTCTGTTTTCTTCTTTTTCATGTTTTCGTGTAACAGAAAGCCCTATCTTCACTAGCAACTGGAGGACTATCCTATTTTTGCTTTAGAATTGCTCCGCGCTGTGTAGATTGGCCCTTACGGCTTCAGCGAAGTGAGCGCAAGCAAGCGGACTGCATTCTCTTAAAGAGAATGCAAATCGCTCTAGGGAGACCAGGCTGTAAATCAGAACATAAAATATCTAAAACTAGACTGTGAAATAATTTACAGCCTGGATATCCAGGCTAGTGTCAATCTAATCAATGTACAAAAAATCAAAGATGAAGAGCAAATATTACCATATTAATGTCTAGCAGACTGTATTAGTATGCAGTTTACTATTTACGAATTCCCCAGAAACCTCCAAGTGTAAATTGAAGTGAGTTTATTTCGAAAGAAATGTTTTATATGATCCCCAAATGTATAACAGTAATTACTAAACTTTTAATTATGGAAATGTCACTTTAATTGAATCGAAATAATAGACAGACTTTATGTTATGATTCTCTATCACTGACTCTTTTTACAAAGCATTGATGACTTTTGTAAGTTGTGTTTTCAACGACGGGAATAAAAATATCAACTTTGAGCCTCATCCAAGATCTTGGATGGTCGTCATGGTTACTTTTGTCTTCGTTGATTGCGCGCTGAATAGAATCTCGATTCGTCGGCACAGTGTAAATATATGATTTTGACCTGTGCTATTCACGGTAGGCCGAGTGTGCAAGTAACGTCACTTCGACATTTTTTTTCTTCACAACAGTGATTTGATTGGTTCGGCCTTAACAAGAGATCTTGAATGTACGATGGTTACTTTTTTTTTCTTTTTTCAATATCTAGCAAATTTTATCTAGTTTTTTTAGCCTTTAGCCTCTTCACTTTTACGGTTGTTCCGCCGGGCCTGAAACACATGGTTTTTCCAGCGCTACAACTATGCCTCAAAACTTGTAAAACTTGCTCCTCAAGAAAGAAAATTTAGCCTTTAAATGTCGGTGCCTCTTTTTTTTTTTTTTTAACAAAAGGCACCTTTTCTTTGAGTTGCATAAAGAAACTGATGAAAACAAAAACAAATTATCAAAATTGTACATTTTCATCAACAAAAACATATTTTTTCTTCTCAAGCTAAATATGCATTCACAACATCAGTAAGGTTTTCAAACCCGTATTGTTCAAGTCGAGATATATTCACGTTGGTGTTCATTGCTAAGATATCGTCGTCCGTAAAACTCGTATTCAACGACATTAATGTTATCAGTGGTCCAACAAGCTCACTAGATCCATTACAGTACGGTAACAGATTGTTCGAATGGATACAATTATGATTGGATGACATTGTTACGGCTAAACCAATCACACTAAAGGTGATTCCCAGACACATAAACAGAAAACATGGCAGCTTATCAGATGCTAACACATTTCCAGGGAATCTTCTTAAGAAAATAACGGATGGAAGAATGAAGATCAGAGGAATTGCCAATACAACTCCAGCCATCTCAAGAATAAGTGGTAGACAGTCTATGAAAAGGGAACCAATGAAGATTGGCAATAGAATCACAAAAGTTGCAACAAAATGGAAAATGTTTTTAAATCTGTGATGCACTATGATTAGCTCATCTGTCATCAAACGAATGTTAAAACATTCAATAGGGAATAGAAATATGATGAATATCATGAAAAATGTTTTAGTTAAACCAGCTATAAAATCTTCCTCACAATAATTTTCGAGAATGTTTCCCTGTGTGAAAACATTGAACGTGGTATATCCTGCACCTGAGATTAAAAGGTTTACAACCAAAGTAAACGAGGCAACCATATCTACTGGCTTGCTGACGTCATAATTGTTGGTTACGTGTGGCTGCATGTAAGTCGCACGAATATTGTGTTGACATATGAAGGTGAAAGTGACCACGGCAATTGATTGGATAATATTCGTGCCCAGGTATTTGAACGGATGATAGATTTCGGACACGTGTGGAATCTTTTCGCCCAGCGTGAACACTCGGAGAACAATCAATATCATAAGGACAGTACCTGGAACAATGGCCAAGGAAGAAATCTTCGAAATCAGCTTCTCACTTTTAATCAAGGATGCCAGTATTACCAATAAGAAAACAAGCAATAAAACAATGTTGCGATGAAATGCAAACTCAATGGTCAACATTGATACAAAGGTATTGATACATTTAGTACTGGCATCTCCAAGGATGATCAAATAAGCGAAGAGGATACAGAAATGAAGTAAATAAGGTGCTCCAAAGTAGACGAAGTATCCAAAACGTCCGAAAAATTGTTTGCCAAGCATTGCAATATTGTTTTGTTTATCAATGGTTGATGACATACATTGCTTCATCAAACATTCAGCATAGTCCATGGACATTGAGATTAAGAATATCAGCAATACTCCAAGAATCAAACCAGATTGTTTCAATGCATATGGTAATGCAACGATACAGGGTCCCAACAAAGGTATAATGTATTGTGAGGTTGTCTTCAGATTTGCAAACTGTTCTTGGATCTGGATTTGAGCAAATTCTTTGGATGATCTGGTGACGAAGATACGTGGTTTTGATTCTTTTGGTGTTTGTTTCGATAGTTTCTCTTTCATCTTTTGTAGCAATGGAATATCTTTCTGTTTCTTATTTCCCTCTGCATCAGTCTCCGGGATTTCTGCATCTTTCCGAGGCTTTAATTTCGACTTGGTTTTATTGTATTTTTCTTTTAGAGAGTTTACCGTTTCCCCGAACAAATGCTTCATTTTTTCAGATCCTTGATCAAAGACCTTATGGAGATGATCCCAGCTCAAAGAGCTTTCATTTGCTTCACTGTGCTCATTTTTCTCCAGAGTTGATTCTTCATCATCTCCAGCATCTTTCTGGTAACATTGCTGTTGTTGAAGTAAAAGGCTGTTCACTGGACTTGTTATCTTCTCTTTGCTCGAATACAGAGTTTCGTTGCCAGACATTGTAAACTTCTTCGCGAATCTGGAAAATTATCTGGTGAGACAAACCCAGTCAATGTTTATTCTCAAAACTGATCGTTCAAAATCATCAATCAAAAAGAGTATCAATTGTTTTCTTTAAAGAAATCTAAAATCATTGTCTCAATTTTTTTTTCTTTTCAGTAAATTTCAAAACAAAAACTTACTCATATTGAGCATGAAGATGAAGATCTGTTCTTCTTATTTCTATTGTTCTGAAATCTAATTTTTGTTGTGGTTTGATTTTCATTGAACGCGGCTTCAAATAGGCAGTGTTAATAATTTTAATCTGGCGTTCGTCGAGACACCCCCTTCTCACAGACCAACCATTCACACTGGAAAAACTGGCTAAAATATCGTCTCCAATCGGAAAAATAATCTTCCAATTTCTTTCCCTACTGGAAATAATCAAATAAACCAACTGCAAAATATCATGCTGTTTTTCCCATCCCCTCTAAATTTTCTGACTTAAAAACAAAAGAATTGAAATTCCCAGCCATAAAAACTATGGAAATACCAATCCCCATCGAGTTTGAGTCCGTTATTTTTATCCCCACTGGTTGAAAAAGTCCTACCGGGTCTGTGAGAAGGGGATGTGTAAAGACGTCATTATACTACTGAGTATTCAGGATAGCTTGAATAGTTTGAATCTGACGTGAGATTAAGTCTGTCTGACGTGTGCGAACGTCCATTTTATATAGCTACACTATCGAAAAAAATCGAACGGCAAGTCGATCAAATCGAATGACTGTGATTTCATTCTGTTCGGCAATTGAATCATAATTATTCCATTGCGCTCACTTAATTAGACTTATGATCCCTTATGATTCATCCAATTGACACCGTCCGAACCTGTACTGTCTGTCTAAACATACTGGCATACGATACACGTATTACTAATATCGCATACATTTTTAGGTTAACGCCAACTTGATCCATTAGTGCACACTATACTGCTTGACAAAGCCATGGTCTTTTTTTAAAACTCTGGACTTCTGATTCAATCTGGTGTTTGTCTAAATCACTGACCTTTATGTAACCCTGGACCAAGCAATATCTGCCATCTTTGATTGGAGTTTTTTTAGAATTGGTACCCAAGGAGAAGCCATTGCAATGCTAAAAATTAACGTCTAACGCCGCTACATCATCAAAAGAATTTGAAGGAAAGTAGACCTAGCTCTCTCGATGCATTTACACCGCTATCGAGTAGTGCCGACATTAGGGTACCAATTTTCAAAAAACTCCGATCAAAGATTTTGCTTGGCTGGGATTGAGAAGCTTTGTCCAGGGTTATATAAAGGTCAGTGGTCTAAATAGCTATAGGGTTATGCACAGAAAATCTTAAAGAATAACGTGCGTCTAACCACTCCAAAATACAAAATAGTTATGATTTCTGAGACTATCTTTCTTGTGGATAAAATTTTCACACTCTTGGCAATACAATGTTATAAAACGCATATTATGATGTTGAAGAAGAGTATTTTTTCCTTAGCCAGTTTAACTTCTGTATTCAGGTGAGGCCAATTTAATCTATTGTTTTACGGGCCAAGCTACCCAATAAAATAGGTCGGTCGGTCGGTCGGCGAAAAAATAAGTTGAATTTCACCTATAAAGTCTCCTAAAAAGGCAGCACGAACTACTACCGGGTGCGCCACAAAAAAAATTTCTCTCTTTGAAACTAATTTTCTCGAAATCTAAAAACTTTTAAAGAACCATTCCTGTTTCATTGGAAAGAAGAAAGATAAACTTAAAATTTGATGGGTCATTTATTAAATTCGATTCATTAGATCAAAAGTTATGCTCAATTGAATAGAAAAGTTACTTTCAGAAAGTGCTGAAAAACGTTAAAAATCGACATTAATGATATGCCCTTGATAATACACTTGCATTATAAAATCATTGTAAAGGAAAGATCAACAATAAGAAATTTAAACAAGCACAAAATGGCTGGGCTGAAAGAACTCAAAAATTAATAAAGTGCCTCGGATGCCTTCGCAATATTTCAGTAAAATCTTTTTAGAAATCAATGAAAAAGTACATCAAGATAATACTGTGAAAATTCAAGCCAGCACCTTCAAAATTTATCATTCAAACTGACAGGAAAGTTGTCATCTTGAATAAAGTTCTTATTATTTCAATTTTGGCGAAAAACTATTGTTTCCACAAAATACCCATAAGATATGTCCAAAATTAGTTCAATTGTTCTATTGGGTACAGATTCAAAGATATCTAGCAATAAAAAAACTTTTTTTAATGGAAAATAAGAGCAGAAAATTTTCAAAAACTATCTACCAATAATAAACTGAGCATCTTGATGTTCTTATAAAGCTCGGAGACAGAGATAGAACAGCAATTAACTGAAAAGATAATATTCGGTACATATTCCAGCCACGGCTTTCTTATACTATGATTAAATGATACATCAGTATTTTCGTTTCAGTCATTAAAAATGATAATTAGCTGTCTAAATGACCTTTTTTGTATAAAGGAAGGTTGAATTTCAATTAAATGAAGAAAATTCGTCGAAAAAGGACAAAAAATCTGGTAAAATTCATAAAAGTACATCCAATACGGGTTTCGAGGTAGATCCAGTCTTACATCATAGACTTTATCCAGTCTAGAACCAAAAATCTGAGGAAAATTTCGGTAAAGATAAATTAAAGTGATTTTGATTAAACCCTTTCGCCCCTTCAAAATTCATGTGTTTAGTTACTGAACAATGCTCTTAATCATGTAAGGCTATTGTGATTACCAAATTTAAAATAGAAATTTGATAGGTTGATTTTTAACAATTTCGAGCACTTTCTGAAATTAACTTTTTCAGAGTTATGTCCAGTACTATGACATATTACAGCTGGCAGCCAGCGGCAGTATCCCACACAAGTTATCTCCATAATGTGATCTCAGACTTAGTTTTGAAACACAATTTTATAAATGGTTATGTTAATATAACGTTAATAACGAAGTTGAAAGTCGTTCTCGGTAAAATTCTCGGAAAAACGACAAAATCTCGATAAACACTCACAAAGATAAATTATGGCAGCACACCATCCCACCTATTATCTCTATAATATGATCTCAGACTTAGTTTTAAAAACAAAATTATATCAATAAACACCTCCTTAAGACAACTTACAGATGGAAACGACCGAAATATAACACACGTTTCTGATCAGAATCCCAGCGCGCTATCCGTTGAGCCACACTGGCACATCAAATCACAAAATTTGGAAATACTTATAGAATGACAAAAAAGACGGGGGTAATGTTATTATAATATGTGCAAAATTGCCCCTTTTTAAACCTGACTGAAATTCGAGCCGTTACTAGCAACCCTGCGGGGCCCAAGGCGCCGAGTATGCACCCGGCACAGTGACAAGCCGTTACTAGCAACCATTGCCTAAGCAATTCCAAACAACAAAACCCCCGGAAGATTTAAAATGTCGGAATGATCACTATATAAGAGTTTTTTTTCCGTTTTGCTCGTGCAGCCAGCAGCAAATTTCATGAAAAAAAAAAGAACGAAATATAACACACGTGGCCTGGCTATTTTGGCACGTGGTGCTATGGGGTGTATAGGTATATAGGTATATAGGTATATGTACCCCACGAAATCCGTGCCAACGGCAGACTTCGTCCAACGGTTTTGCTCGTGCAGCCAGCAGCAAATTCCGTGAAAAAAAGAACGAAATATAACACACGTGTCCTGGCTATTTTAGCACGTGGTGCTATGGGGTATATAGGTATATAGGTATATGTACCCCACGAAATCCGTGCCAACGGCAGACTTCGTCCAACGGTTTTGCTCGTGCAGCCAGCAGCAAATTTCGTGAAAAAAAGAACGAAATATAACACACGTGTCCTGGCTATTTTGGTACGTGGTTCTATGGGGTATATAGGTATATAGGTATATGTACCCCACGAAATCCGTGCCAACGGCAGATTTCGTCCAACGGTTTTGCTCGTGCAGCCAGCAGCAAATTTCATGGAAAAAAAAAGAAGGAAATATAACACACGTGTCCTGGCTATTTTAGCACGTGGTGCTATGGGGTATATAGGTATATGTACCCCGCGAAATCCGTGCCAACGGCAGATTTCGTCCAACGGTTTTGCTTGTGCAGCCAGCAGCAAATTTCGTGGAAAAAAAAGAGCGAAATATAACACACGTGGCCTGGCTATTTTGGCACGTGGTGCTATGGGGTATATAGGTATATAGGTATATGTACCCCACGAAATCCGTGCCAACGGCAGACTTCGTCCAACGGTTTTGCTCGTGCAGCCAGCAGCAAATTTCGTGAAAAAAAGAACGAAATATTATAACACACGTGTCCTGGCTATTTTAGCACGTGGTGCTATGGGGTATATAGGTATATAGGTATATGTACCCCACGAAATCCGTGCCAACGGCAGATTTCGTCCAACGGTTTTGCTTGTGCAGCCAGCAGCAAATTTCGTGGAAAAAAAAGAGCGAAATATAACACACGTGGCCTGGCTATTTTGGCACGTGGTGCTATGGGGTATATAGGTATATAGGTATATGTACCCCACGAAATCCGTGCCAACGGCAGACTTCGTCCAACGGTTTTGCTCGTGCAGCCAGCAGCAAATTTCGTGAAAAAAAGAACGAAATATAACACACGTGTCCTGGCTATTTTAGCACGTGGTGCTATGGGGTATTTAGGTATATGAACCCCACGAAATCCGTGCCAACGGCAGATTTCGTCCAACGGTTTTGCTCGTGCAGCCAGCAGCAAATTCCGTGAAAAAAAGAAGGAAATATAACACACGTGTCCTGGCTATTTTAGCACGTGGTGCTATGGGGTATATAGGTATATGTACCCCGCGAAATCCGTGCCAACGGCAGATTTCGTCCAACAGTTTTGCTCGTGCAGCCAGCAGCAAATTTCGTGGAAAAAAAAGAGCGAAATATAACACACGTGGCCTGGCTATTTTGGCACGTGGTGCTATGGGGTATATAGGTATATAGGTATATGTACCCCACGAAATCCGTGCCAACGGCAGACTTCGTCCAACGGTTTTGCTCGTGCAGCCAGCAGCAAAAATTTCGTGAAAAAAAGAACGAATATTATAACACACGTGTCCTGGCTATTTTAGCACGTGGTGCTATGGGGTATATAGGTATATAGATATATGTACCCCACGAAATCCGTGCCAACGGCAGATTTCGTCCAACGGTTTTGCTTGTGCAGCCAGCAGCAAATTTCGTGGAAAAAAAAGAGCGAAATATAACACACGTGGCCTGGCTATTTTGGCACGTGGTGCTATGGGGTATATAGGTATATAGGTATATGTACCCCACGAAATCCGTGCCAACGGCAGACTTCGTCCAACGGTTTTGCTCGTGCAGCCAGCAGCAAATTTCGTGAAAAAAAGAACGAAATATAACACACGTGTCCTGGCTATTTTAGCACGTGGTGCTATGGGGTATTTAGGTATATGTACCCCACGAAATCCGTGCCAACGGCAGATTTCGTCCAACGGTTTTGCTCGTGCAGCCAGCAGCAAATTCCGTGAAAAAAAGAACGAAATATAACACACGTGTCCTGGCTATTTTAGCACGTGGTGCTATGGGGTATATAGGTATATGTACCCCACGAAATCCGTGCCAACGGCAGATTTCGTCCAACAGTTTTGCTCGTGCAGCCAGCAGCAAATTTCGTGAAAAAAAAGAACGAAATATAACACACGTGTCCTGGCTATTTTAGCACGTGGTGCTATGGGGTATATAGGTATAGAGGTATATGTACCCCACGAAATCCGTGCCAACGGCAGATTTCGTCCAACGGTTTTGCTTGTGCAGCCAGCAGCAAATTTCGTGGAAAAAAAAGAGCGAAATATAACACACGTGGCCTGGCTATTTTGGCACGTGGTGCTATGGGGTATATAGGTATATAGGTATATGTACCCCACGAAATCCGTGCCAACGGCAGACTTCGTCCAACGGTTTTGCTTGTGCAGCCAGCAGCAAATTTCGTGGAAAAAAAAGAGCGAAATATAACACACGTGGCCTGGCTATTTTGGCACGTGGTGCTATGGGGTATATAGGTATATAGGTATATGTACCCCACGAAATCCGTGCCAACGGCAGACTTCGTCCAACGGTTTTGCTCGTGCAGCCAGCAGCAAATTTCGTGAAAAAAAGAACGAAATATAACACACGTGTCCTGGCTATTTTAGCACGTGGTGCTATGGGGTATTTAGGTATATGTACCCCACGAAATCCGTGCCAACGGCAGATTTCGTCCAACGGTTTTGCTCGTGCAGCCAGCAGCAAATTCCGTGAAAAAAAGAACGAAATATAACACACGTGTCCTGGCTATTTTAGCACGTGGTGCTATGGGGTATATAGGTATATGTACCCCACGAAATCCGTGCCAACGGCAGATTTCGTCCAACAGTTTTGCTCGTGCAGCCAGCAGCAAATTTCGTGAAAAAAAAAGAACGAAATATAACACACGTGTCCTGGCTATTTTAGCACGTGGTGCTATGGGGTATATAGGTATAGAGGTATATGTACCCACGAAATCCGTGCCAACGGCAGATTTCGTCCAACGGTTTTGCTTGTGCAGCCAGCAGCAAATTTCGTGGAAAAAAAAGAGCGAAATATAACACACGTGGCCTGGCTATTTTGGCACGTGGTGCTATGGGGTATATAGGTATATAGGTATATGTACCCCACGAAATCCGTGCCAACGGCAGACTTCGTCCAACGGTTTTGCTCGTGCAGCCAGCAGCAAATTTTGTGAAAAAAAGAACGAAATATTATAACACACGTGTCCTGGCTATTTTAGCACGTGGTGCTATGGGGTATATAGGTATATAGGTATATGTACCCCACGAAATCCGTGCCAACGGCAGACTTCGTCCAACGGTTTTGCTCGTGCAGCCAGCAGCAAATTTCGTGAAAAAAAGAACGAAATATTATAACACACGTGTCCTGGCTATTTTAGCACGTGGTGCTATGGGGTATATAGGTATATAGGTATATGTACCCCACGAAATCCGTGCCAACGGCAGATTTCGTCCAACGGTTTTGCTTGTGCAGCCAGCAGCAAATTTCGTGGAAAAAAAAGAGCGAAATATAACACACGTGGCCTGGCTATTTTGGCACGTGGTGCTATGGGGTATATAGGTATATAGGTATATGTACCCCACGAAATCCGTGCCAACGGCAGACTTCGTCCAACGGTTTTGCTCGTGCAGCCAGCAGCAAATTTCGTGAAAAAAAGAACGAAATATAACACACGTGTCCTGGCTATTTTAGCACGTGGTGCTATGGGGTATTTAGGTATATGTACCCCACGAAATCCGTGCCAACGGCAGATTTCGTCCAACGGTTTTGCTCGTGCAGCCAGCAGCAAATTCCGTGAAAAAAAGAACGAAATATAACACACGTGTCCTGGCTATTTTAGCACGTGGTGCTATGGGGTATATAGGTATATGTACCCCACGAAATCCGTGCCAACGGCAGATTTCGTCCAACAGTTTTGCTCGTGCAGCCAGCAGCAAATTTCGTGAAAAAAAAAGAACGAAATATAACACACGTGTCCTGGCTATTTTAGCACGTGGTGCTATGGGGTATATAGGTATAGAGGTATATGTACCCCACGAAATCCGTGCCAACGGCAGATTTCGTCCAACGGTTTTGCTTGTGCAGCCAGCAGCAAATTTCGTGGAAAAAAAGAGCGAAATATAACACACGTGGCCTGGCTATTTTGGCACGTGGTGCTATGGGGTATATAGGTATATAGGTATATGTACCCCACGAAATCCGTGCCAACGGCAGACTTCGTCCAACGGTTTTGCTCGTGCAGCCAGCAGCAAATTTTGTGAAAAAAAGAACGAAATATTATAACACACGTGTCCTGGCTATTTTAGCACGTGGTGCTATGGGGTATATAGGTATATAGGTATATGTACCCCACGAAATCCGTGCCAACGGCAGATTTCGTCCAACGGTTTTGCTTGTGCAGCCAGCAGCAAATTTCGTGGAAAAAAAAGAGCGAAATATAACACACGTGGCCTGGCTATTTTGGCACGTGGTGCTATGGGGTATATAGGTATATAGGTATATGTACCCCACGATATCCGTGCCAACGGCAGACTTCGTCCAACGGTTTTGCTCGTGCAGCCAGCAGCAAATTTCGTGAAAAAAAGAACGAAATATAACACACGTGTCCTGGCTATTTTAGCACGTGGTGCTATGGGGTATATAGGTATATAGGTATATGTACCCCACGAAATCCGTGCCAACGGCAGATTTCGTCCAACGGTTTTGCTTGTGCAGCCAGCAGCAAATTTCGTGGAAAAAAAAGAGCGAAATATAACACACGTGGCCTGGCTATTTTGGCACGTGGTGCTATGGGGTATATAGGTATATAGGTATATGTACCCCACGAAATCCGTGCCAACGGCAGACTTCGTCCAACAGTTTTGCTCGTGCAGCCAGCAGCAAATTTCGTGAAAAAAAGAACGAAATATAACACACGTGTCCTGGCTATTTTAGCACGTGGTGCTATGGGGTATATAGGTATATAGGTATATGTACCCCACGAAATCCGTGCCAACGGCAGACTTCGTCCAACGGTTTTGCTCGTGCAGCCAGCAGCAAATTTCGTGAAAAAAAGAACGAAATATAACACACGTGTCCTGGCTATTTTGGTACGTGGTGCTATGGGGTATATAGGTATATAGGTATATGTACCCCACGAAATCCGTGCTAACGGCAGATTTCGTTCAACAGTTTTGCTCGTGCAGCCAGCAACAAATTTGGTGGGAAAAAATGAAAAAAACAAAATGTAACACACGTGGCCTGGCTATTTTGGCACGTGGTGCTATGGGGTATATAGGTATATAGGTATATGTACCCCACAAAATCCGTTCCAACGGCAGATTCCGTCCAACGGTTTTGCTCGCGCAGCCAGCAGCAAATTTCTTGGGGAAAAATGAAAAAAACAAAATATAACACACGTGGCCTGGCTATTTTGGCACGTGGTGCTATGGGGTATATAGGTATATAGGTATATGTACCCCACGAAATCCGTGCCAACGGCAGATTCCGTCCAACGGTTTTGCTCGTGCAGCCAGCAGCAAATTTCGTGGGAAAAAATGAAAAAATTTTTACATTCATATTCGAGCATTGATTTTTAAACAAAAGGCTCATTGTTTTTTGTAATTTATTATCCGAAGTTTTGACATAAACTATATATTTGTTTCTTACCTCAAGCATAATTAACATTTTTTTCGAAACAATTAAAATATTTGTTACCTAGGTAACAATAAAAATAGAAGTCAATTACACTTGTTTGCTTCGATTTGCTCCTATCATCTTGACACCTTTCTGAAGATTGCTAACTTTTTTGACGTCACTCAGTAATTATTATGTTTGTCGGAGTTGACTTGGAACACGTGGTGAGCAGCAGCTGAGCTAGCCAGTACCTTCCCACAAATCAAATTTTTTCTTTGTTTTATGGTCAGTTAAGTCGCGATAAAAAAGCGGTTTTCGTCTGACAGGCTACAGCTGAGCAGGATACAAAAAATTTAGACGGGCTGTGAACATTCCCAAAAATTTGGCTCTATAATGATTTAACCTTTTCGTTCTTACTGTCCGTAAATTCACCTATCCGGTCAAGATTTTAAGTTATTGATATGTGTCTTAACGATCGATTACCTGGAGATGTTTTTTAATTTCGCCTTAGCGAAAGTATTACAATAGGCATGGTGCGGCGATATCGGAAGAAAATTTTGAAAACGAAAGTACTTGATACGGTGGACGAACTCACTAAAATCAATTTACAAATTACACGCTCGTATAACCACGGAAGGTTTTCTTTGGATTACGTCATTATATCTTTGTGTCTTTAGCTTCACAGTTTTGATTTTTCTTTATTTTCTTATAAGCATATACTTTATAAGAATCAAATCAATAACTCTTGTAAAGCGGTGAAATACCTTTCGGTAATCAGTTCTTACAAAGTAAACAAGGGATGGGGCACAATATGAGCATATTTATTTTTCTTATAAGCATATACTTTATAAGAATCAAATCAATAACTCTTGATAGACGGTGATATACCTTTCGGTAATTAGTTCTTACACAGTAAAACAAGGGATGGTGCAAAAATAAGAGCATATTTATTTTTCTTATAAGCATATACTTTATAAGAATCAAATCAATAACTCTTGATAGACGGTGATATACCTTTCGGTAATTAGTTCTTACAAAGTAAACAAGGGATGGTGCAAAATAAGAGCATATTTATTTTTCTTATAAGCATATACTTTATAAGAATCAAATCAATAACTCTTGATAGACGGTGATATACCTTTCGGTAATTAGTTCTTACAAAGTAAACAAGGGATGGTGCAAAATAAGAGCATATTTATTTTTCTTATAAGCATTTACTTTATAAGAATCAAATCAATAGCTCTTGATAGACGGTGATATACCTTTCGGTAATTAATTCTTACAAAGTAAACAAGGGACGGCACACAATATGAGCATATTTATTTTTCTTATAAGCATATACTTTATAAGAATCAGATCAATAACTCTTGATAGACGGTGATATACCTTTCGGTAATTAGTTCTTACAAAGTAAACAAGGGATGGCGCAAAATAAGAGCATATTTATTTTCTTATAAGCATTTACTTTATAAGAATCAAATCAATAGCTCTTGATAGACGGTGATATACCTTTCGGTAATTAATTCTTACAAAGTAAACAAGGGACGGCACACAATATGAGCATATTTATTTTTCTTATAAGCATATACTTTATAAGAATCAAATCAATAACTCTTGATAGACGGTGATATACCTTTCGGTAATTAGTTCTTACAAGGTAAACAAGGATTGGGGTACAATATGAGCATATCTATTTTTGTTATAAGCATTTACTTTATAAGAATCAAATCAATAACTCTTGATAGACGGTGATATACCTTCCGGTAATTAGTTCTTACAAAGTAAACAAGGGACGGCGCACAATATGAGCATATTTATTTTTCTTATAAGCATTTACTTTTTAAGAATCAAATCAATAACTCTTGATAGATGGTGATATACCTTTCGGTACTTAGTTCTTACAAAGTAAACAAGGGATGGCGTGCAATAAGAGCATATAAATTTTTTATAAGCATATACTTTATGAGAATTTTTAAAAATTAAACAGCAATTGTTCTTAAATTGGTCTAATTTTTTTAGCGATTTTAAGCCTCGTTGTTCTTGTTGTAAAATTGTTTCATCAAGGCTCGATGTAAAGTAGATTTCAGATTAGCTTCATCTACTTCTTGTTTTTCCCATGTAGTTCAAACTCTAGGCGAAATTTTCGACTTCAAGTCGTCTTGTTTCATTTTCAATTGAATTTAAAATGACGACGTTTTAAGTTTCAGCCGTTGAAAATTTTATTTCATTCATTATTATATTATTGGTGTAATAATTGAATAGTTGGGAAATTAGAACGGGGACTTCAAAGAATATTTTTTTACGCTGTCATCTTGTTAAATTTCAATTGTTATAATTGATCATTCTTTTAATGCATTGCCGAAAATAATTGTCGATCGGCCCTGTTTTTAAAGGATAAATGTGACAATATAAACACGGGTGAAAGAAGGACCGTAATGTTGTACGACTCAAATTCTTAACAAGAATCGCAAAATTGCGACTAAATATTTCCTTAAAAATGAAGGTCATTATTGACATATATAAAAAAGAAAGAACTGGCATGTTGTTTGCTTTGATTTGGTGTTTAAAAATATGTACTTATGAGTCCTAAAAAAAATACAAATTTGAATATAATGAGGGCAATAAGTCTGGTTAAATGTTACTTTATTCACAAGATTTAAGGATTACTGAAAAAATACTACTGCAGATGAACTAAACTCAAAAACTAAAACTTTACAATAAATTTAAAGTAAAAATCTATCTTTAATAGCAACAAAGAAAAAAATGTGGCTCAAAGTTTTAAAGCATTTAAATAGCTTGTAAACAGTAGACATTTTTTTAAAGAGGCAGCCATATTGAATAATTATGTACTCCAGCATAACAATGATACAGCCATGCATAATTACTGTATCATGCATATTTTAAAAATTCAGTAGGTATAGCGTATTCAAGATTTGAAAACAGACAATGCATTGGTTTACAAGACTAGACTAGAGAAAGATGTCAACCATCCACACGGTTCATGAAAAAAATAAAGTATTTATCAAAAAAAGGTCCTCTTTTTTTTGGTAATCAATACACCGTTTAACAGGTGTCGGTTGCGCACGCGTATGAACAATTTTCTATTGTTTTGATTTTGGCAACCACAAGAAACTTCACTCTCCCCCGTAAAAAATTGGTAGGTAAACATCCAGTTCTCATAAGAAAACCCAGCAGAGAAATGGTAGGTAAAGAACCCCTTTTAATCATAACTTCTTTTCCTCTTGATGAATTTTTGTGAAATTTTCAGGAGAGATAAATAAAATTGTCATTAATATCATGTTTAAACATCTAAAACATTCTCTTTAAAGGAAGGAAAAAAGATGGCAATGTTTACATTTCTCTAACCTTCCAGCCACAGTACTAAAGTTAGTCTGGATATCCAAGCTCAAAATTTAAGAAAAAACTAAATTTACCTCAACATACAAAGTTTTTAAATTATAGAGCTTGGTCTCCCTAGAGAATGAAAGTGAAAACCCATGTTTCCTAGCCAACCCAGGGCAGCAAAACAGAAATTAATAAAAAGCAGTCTTACAAGATCTAAAACTATTAAAAACATCCAAAGATTACACCAAAGTCCATAAAAAAGTTTGCATGCATTATCATGACCAACCATGTTTTCTTGGAAAATGAACTTGCCTCTGTTTTCTTCTTTTTCATGTTTTTGTGTAACAGAAAGCCCTATCTTCACTAGCAGCTGGAGGACTATCCTATTTTTGCTTTAGAATTGCTCAACACCGTGTAGATTGGCCCTTACGGTTTTAGCGAAGTGGGCGCAAGCAAGCGGACTGCATTCTCTTAAAGAGAATGCAAATCACTATAGGGAGACCAGGCTGTAAATCAGAACATAAAATATCTAAAACTAGACTGTGAAATAATTTACAGCCTGGATTTCCAGGCTATACTAAAGTGAGCATTTTTACCTACCGCCTCTACGGTGGAGATGGCGAGACTGTTAAACAGTGTATTCCAAGAAACAACAATCAATATACCGTAACAGGATCACACGGTGTAAACATTATCAACCAACAAAACCCACACCACCAAAATTGTAAAAATAAGTCGATATAATTTCTATCAACAATTTCTCGTAAAATGTTTTATTTCCAACATTCTGACTGTCTGATACCAATCATGGCTGGAGTCATCATGTGTAAGAGTGACTGTGTATAAAACAACAAAAGTTTATTGAAAATCATCCCATGGTCATGGTGAAGCTAAAGATTTATCAACCAAACAAAACTGACGCCAAGTCAAATCTGTCGCTTAAAAATTTCCATGAAAATTACAATCAAAACTTATCTCATAAAATGCTTTTTTCAACATTCTGGAGGTGTTCAAAGTTAGAGGTATCATATGTAGAGCCAATCAATACATGAAAAGTCATTTGCTATTCCATTTGCCATGAGATATACAAGTCAAGAAATCAAACAATAACCAACAAATCATGTCTCTTCACTTTCATGTCACATATCGTGTATATGGGGTAACCAGAAAGTCAATCCACAAGAACAGCCATCTTCCTTTACTATGGAGTGTTCCAAAACTATTGGTAGGTTGTTTGGAAGTAAAGAAACCCACACAGTTTGATTTATTTTAAAGATTTAACTTGGTGAAAACAAACTGCATCTTTCTAGCAAAAACTGATGTTTAAACCTGCTACATAACAATTGCCAGTCGGGTCTGCTACTAACATGTAATAGTTTTATTATAACCGGGCTTGAGAATCCGTAAGGAACTTTTAACATATATTATATAGATATAGTTTATCAGTCGACTCGAATCATGATACATTACTTATACTTCACTGGGTGCATTTTTCGCTGTGAAATTAAAAACGGGCGTCAGTCAGGGCGTACGGAAGGCGTTTTGACACGGGAAATTATGGAGAAAGCCCGTTTTAACAAATATTTCCCTTTTGGAAAACGGGAAATATTTAATTAAAGTATCTAAATCTACATACTTTTGAGACGACAGACTTCTCTTTAATGACAGATACATAATATATACTATCTCAATAAAACAAAATCAAACACAATCAAATTTGACGGGCATTTATTTTGCTGATGCCTTTGAAAAATCAATATAAAAATAATTTAATTTTGTCATTAAGGGCTATTTTTGGCAAAATATTGCTATTGGATAAAAAAAACTGTTTCAAGTCTCGAAAAGCACAAATTTGGAAAATGACATAAATATTTTAAATTTGATGGAAATTAATTTAAATTTTTAAGGCCAATTCTTTTTCTGCAAAAATGTTTTACCTTAAAGCTAAAACTTTGTTACTGCTGTGTTACTTGCCTTGCATCCATATTATTGAGACGTGGAGTTACATAAAGATTAAGAAACGTTGTATTTCTTTTCAATACTTAAAGTTTCTTGCTTTCGCATTCATCAGTTGATTAGAAATAACTATCAAAACAAAATTCCACGTTTATTTAAAAAATTCAATAGGGGGGGGGGGGTTTCAATTTTACGGTACGACGGTATTGGACCTTTTTTCCCCCGGTAAATCGGTATTACCAGAAAAAAACGACGGGATTACGGTACCTCATTTTCTACCGGTATCGGTATTTAGGTAATTAGGCTTCTTTTATCGACGGTATTACGGTATTTGACCCAAATTTTTGTCGGTATGACGGTATTTAAGACCCCTGAAACCCCCCCCCCTCAATACAGCGTCTTCATATAAAAAATTGACGTCAATCTTTAGAATCGAAGTTTTCAAGTAGGTGTTTGTTTATGTGCCGGCATTTTGAGATAAGTTCAGATCTAGAGTTCAGTAAATTGTCTTTACGCAAAGATATTTCAAATTTTTCATTCAAACAAAGGTCACATTTCAGGCTGCTTCTGTTGAACGGTTTGCACTTTCTTACAATTCGCCATGTAACTTTAGGGTTGGTCTGGTTACGAGAATGCCGCCAAAATTCGTTCGAGAGCTCGGTTTCAGAGACGTGGAGTTACATATTTTTTGAGAATTTGTTGATTGACTACCCGGGGGGGGCACTCAATTTTGAAAACGACCGTACGTTCGGCCAAAAATCAGGTCTCTAAAATTGGACCCTTACAGTGCAGGAAAAGTTTGGCTGAAAATTGACTCTATATAGTGCAATTTTTCGAAATTTTTTGCCCTTTTCAGGGCAAAATTTTTTGAAATTTCTCAAATTTACCTCAAAATTGGTCTTTTCTCAAATTCTCAATTTTACCCTTAACAACGTCATTTTTTCCACTTGCTCACACACTTACAGTGCACTTTCCAAAGCCATAAAACCTACCCTTAAGGGCCGCACGTCCGGTAGGTCACTTACCTGGAATGCCCCCCCCCCGGATTGACTAGTAGGAAATCGATTTCAGAGAGGTCGATCAAATTTGATTGACTTCTATTCTTTTTTTGATCAATAACCAATCAATTGTTCCAATATCGATAGGTAATGAAGGCTATTAGAAAATTTTGATATTGATCATTGATTGGATGATTGATTAAACTTGCAAACCGTTAATAATCAATCTGGATTGATTTCTTAGAGCCAATATGAATAATCAATCAACTAAATTAATTGAGCCTTCCTTAATGTCATAATCGATAACATTATCAATACCTATCAATTTGTACGTTGTCTAATGTCAACATCCCCTTCTAATTTCGACAACCTTCTTTAAAGATAGGGTAATCAGGTCAGAATCGCTGATGGAAACAGTTTTCTTGCTTAG
Source organism: Clytia hemisphaerica (assembly GCF_902728285.1). Lineage (NCBI taxonomy): Eukaryota > Metazoa > Cnidaria > Hydrozoa > Leptothecata > Clytiidae > Clytia > Clytia hemisphaerica. Next base: position 421,273 of record NW_027104185.1, read on the forward strand.
CGATCAGAGAGGAAAATACCTTTTGCTATAAGTGTCCCAACCTCTCCTATTCCTATCTCTAAGGAAAGGGTGTGGAATAGAAAGAGAGATGTTGACATTAGACCAAACTTTACGGTACCAGAACCAATCAATACCCAGTCAATTAATTTGTTATCGATGTGTCATCGATTGAAATGATCAATTGTTTGGAGTGGGAGTCTGACACTGTATAAAAAAGTTTGTCTTTTGTGTTATATATCTGATCAATCAAAACTCAAATCCATTGTAGAGTCAGTATTCAATCAAACTTGACTGCTTGATACAAATTTTCCAGTAAGATTTTGATATAGACTTCTGCTGTTTAGGCTCAATCTCTTTCCAAGTGAACCGCTGTGAGTGGGAATCCCAAACTTTGATTTGACGCCTGCGTAGCAACCAAGGTCCAAAAACCACTATCCCACGAAGCGCCAATCCAACATGCCAGACTCTCAATAAATACAATCGATAATTTTTTCCAATCGATGACTAATCAATAAATAATCAATGGATTGGATATCGTTTGATTTCGATAATTGATAGACAATCGATAATCAAGATTTTACGGGAAGCTCGACTGGCTATCAATTGTAATTGTGATCGATTTTCCATCGATTTATTATAAAGATGTTCGATTGATTACAATTGACAGCCAATCGAGTCCAATCGATTAAAAAAATCTATTATCAGTTAGAATAGTCTCGGTTATCGAAATCGATCGACATCCAATCAATCAGTTGGTTAAAATGAGTCTGGAAAATGACGATTAACACATCGCACCTACCTAGTTAAGAAAAGTTAACTTCTATCACTTATAGATTGACGACCCTGCCTATGCCCCGGACAGTCCGGGGCAAATGTCCGGGGCTCCAATTTTTGCGCCATAAATTTACCCCGGACGTATTTCAATGAATTAGAAAAAAGCCCGCGCGGTCAGCGATTCTATAAAAAGCGACCGTGCGGGCTGTCTGGGGCGTCCGGGGTAGTCTCTCAAAAACAAATAATACGGACCCCGGGCACGCATCAAAAAAACCCCGGACTGTCGGGGCATAGGAGGCAGGGTCGTATAGATTGACACCCCCTGCTATGAATTCTTCTGTGAAATAATAAGTAAACGATAATCTTTCTTACAACACAACCTAATCAAATATCAACAAATAATTCTACCTGTAAAATTGAAGATCATACCTGTCAGGTCTTGTCTGTTGTTGTGTTTGTCTGTATTTGTTGTTGTGTGTAGTGATGTTCAAGAGCAACTCTTTAATTGTAAGATTCATATCACTTTATTGGTGCATGTTTACTAACTACACAAACATAAAATACTATGCTAAAAGAAATATAAATCTCTTTAAGTACTCTAAAAACACCAAAAACATGATAAAAATACAAATATCCAGAGCAAGTCTGACAGCATGATCAAATCCACCATTTAAAAAAAAACGAGAATGTTTACGAACGCTTGGTTCCACCTACCTAGCACTTGCGGACTGGAATCATTAAATTTTATCTTAGCGAGTGAGTCCATATTTTAGAATCTTCGAGAATGTTCTAGAAGTTTCAACTACTTTCGTTTTCTAAATTTTTCATTACACCGCCGCCGCGAAAGACGATCGTAATACTTTCGCTATGCAAAATTAATAAAATGGTACAATATGTGTATGTAATAAATAGTGTTATATATGGAAAAAACTTGTTTCGGGTTTGAAAAATGTTCAAAAGGAACGGTCGCCCCAGCCAATGAAATTACGACAAAGTCCAAAAAATATCATTTTTAGTTATAACACTGTGAAAATTTCTCCGATCTTGTTCAAATTTACACAGGAATTGTATTTTAGTATCCTTTACTGAATTCTCATAGTGATATGTTTGTAAAAAATCTGTGTCGGCTTTGAAAAAATCAAAGGAACGGTCGCCAGCCGCGACGACATTACGACAAAGTCCAAAAACGATCATTTTCAGCCATAATACTGTGAAAATTTCTCCAATCTTGTTCAAATTTACACAGGAATTGTGTTTTAGTATCCTTTACTGAATTCTCATAGTGATATGTTTGTAAAAAATCTGTGTCGGGTTTGAAAAATCAAAAGGAATGGTCGCCAGCCGCGACGAAATTAAGACAAAGTCCAAAACGATCATTTTCAGCCATAATACTGTGAAAATTTCTCCGATCTTGTTCAAATTTACACAGGAATTGTGTTTTAGTATCCTTTAATGAATTCTCATAGTGATATGTTTGTAAAAAATCTGTGTCGGGTTTGAAAAATCAAAAGGAACGGTCGCCAGCCGCGATGAAATTACAACAAAGTCCAAAAATGATAATTTTCAGCCATAACACTGTCTGACTGTGAAAATTTCTCCAATCTTGTTAAAATTTACACAAGAACTGTGTTTCAGTATCCTTTATTGAATTCTCATAGACATAGTGATATGTTTGTAAAAAATCTGTGTCGGGTTTGCTTGAAAAATCAAAAGGAACGGTCGCCAGCCGATGATGAATACGACAATAACAAAGTCCAAAACAGGATCATTTTCAGCCATACATAACACCACAAAAAATACTGTGTATCAATGGCTGTGTGTTTGAAAGTTTCATTGTCAAGTTTGAAAATCCAAAAGGGACAACCACCTTGCAATTATATCATCATGAAAAATGACGACCAAAAGTCCAAAATAGATCATTTTTACAGCATAAAATCATGAGAAACACACGTATTTGAATTCAGTATACAGTACAACGTACAACGCACCATCAAACTTCTCATAAATCATGTCCAAAACATCATGAATAAGTATGAGAATGATCAATTTTTCACTGAGATTTGCCAGTATTTGCTCCACAGTCAGCTAGTCCACTTTCGATAGCCATCTTTTTCTAAATACTTTTCGGCCAATCAGTGATCCGTTTTTGTTAAATCGGAATAGATCATCGGATTAGATAAACAGACAAAAAATGTCTTAACCATTGTCGGAAGAGAGAATTAAAGGCTCCTAGGCCGGAGCAAAAATGCACTATAAACGTATCTGAAGATTTGATTTGATTTGATTTTTTTTTTTTCATCATTCATTTGATTCAATGTTCAAATCATAATCTCATTAGTGAACAAACAGACGATTAGGCACTGCCAGACAACAAAGGGCTAGCCATACGAGATTTAGTATAGCGGGTGTGTAGTGGAACAAGTTTTGAAAAATTTTAGGAAAACCGAAATACAGTAAACTCTCTTTAGTTCGAGCCCCTACTATTCGAATCTTTCTATAATCCGAACTGAAATATTAGTCCGCTCAGTTGGAAAGTTAATTAAAGTACCGTCCGTAATTATCAAATCTTTTTTTAATTTGAGGAAAATCCTTGGTCCCTCGAAGGTACGGGTCCTTATTTTACCCGAGATGCTCACTTTTTTATTATCAATAGCTAAATTTTGTCAAAATTTCAAGTCAATAGCATTTTCCAATCACTAGATACAGTATCATAGGACTGATTTAGGTAATTTAGTTAAAAGGGCAAATTCGGGCCGATCTGTAAAATAAACGATACCAACAGGTCTCGAAAATTGACCCTCTGCCTCAAAAATACATGTCACTGGAGTTGTCCCACAAAATTTGAGCAAAAAAAACTAAACTGAAAAAAAATAAGAGGGGATCCTATTTTCGGTATTCTGTGAGACTGATGACGTCACCCAAACCCCTTTTACCCAAGATTCTCAAGGTTTAACGTTTTAGAAATAATTTGAGAATATTTTAAGACTTGATGGCCTGATGGCCTCACTTGAAAGGGTTTTTCTCTTATTACGAAATGGGAGGGATACAAAGACAATCAACTGAAATTATAATAAAAGAGATAAAAAAATGTCAATTTCATCCTCAAGGGAACGATTTATTTTTTTTCTTCTCCTGCTATAAAGTGAAAGTTTCGTGCGTTTGTTTGATTTGCTTTTTATATTTGATGGTGGTGGGGTGACTGGTTTTTGTGGAAAAGTGAATGAATGAATGAACGAATGTAATCGGAGAAATTTCTAGATTTTTTACCTTTCATTTTCTGAACCTCTGCTCTAGTGCTGTATATTTTAGTGAAAGTACGGGTGTAAGATTACATTTATTCAAGCTAGGATTTTTTAAATAAAACTTAGTTCAGCTTTATATGACGATTTGAGAAACACATTACATATTACCAATATTAGCACTTCTATTTTTTCATCTTTTATCACAATTTCGTGATTCTTTTTCAGAATAAGGCATAGTTTTTTTCGGATTGCATCTCAAGTAGTTTATGTGTACTTTTCTGTTTTATCTTTGCTGTTTGTGTAATATTTCACGCAAAATTTCACTTTTGACAAATAATTCTATTTTGAAAACTTTTTCGACTTTTTCACATCCTGAGAAATGTTTCGTGGAATTTATTTTTTCTCAGAATGCGACCGAGTTTCGTTTTTCGTATTGAAAAATAAATTACCTTCTGAACAAAAATTTTTCATCGAAACCAAAAAAAAATTAGTTCATCAATCTGGAAATGAATTTCCAATTCCGTTTGCAATTTTTCAGCTTTGAATCTTTTTTACTTCTTGAGATCTAGATCTTCATTTTTTTCTAACTTCAATTTTTTTACCGTCACAAATAAAAATGATTTCTTGCTGAGCAAAACGTTTTCATTCAAAATTCAAAATTTTTTCGCCATCAATTCGGAAATATTTTTCTCGTTCTGTTTACAAAATTTCAGCTTCAAAGTATTTTTGGTTCCTGAGATATCGAGATTCATTTTTTGTTGAATTTT